>NC_071983.1:16628751-16956666 GCF_026283585.1 Hylaeus volcanicus | reverse complement strand
ATATATATATATATATATATATATATATATATATATATATGTATATTGCGACACTCTTGATCATCGATTTCGATGAATCCCGAATCGATGACCCCAGGGGAATCCTAATCGTTGCGATCGATCGGTCGGAAGATTTCGCGGGAATTTATCTCGCAGATTGCCGTTATCGCGGCGTTCGAGCTCGCGGATTTAACATCGTAGGCAGCATAGAACTCGATACTCGCTCGCGATATCGATGTCTCGCCGTGTGTTTCTTCGAGTCTTCTATCACGTTCGCGCATTCATAAAACTCTCTCGGCCCTCGTGGACCGGCCTCGAGAGTTTCTACGATCGTCATTACGCCTCCAAGGCGCTCGCTAGTCGGCCCTGGACCGTCGTATGTCTCTCTAGTCTATCGTCTAGCGCGAACGAGCGAGACGGATTGATAGAGACGAGAGACGTAAACTATTCTCTTTGCTCGGCGACGTTGCACGAGCGAGTACACGCAGACATTAAAGCGCGAGCGCGCCTGTACGCGAAACTGTAGCCAAGTACAGCCAATTATCGCTGCTAGACAATGAGCCCCAAGGTTTCGCGTCCACGAATCTCGATGACCGTCGTTCTCGCGATCTTTCAGACGCGTATCACGGTTCGAGAACCGAGCCCCGTGACACGGTATCTCGGCTCTTGATGTAATGGATCAAACTCAGGATTTTTTATTGGGCTACTTCTTTTTCACCAGTTTCCAGGCAATTTTCATGTGTTTTTTTTTGCAGTCAAAACAATTGACTAACGGAAAGAAAATACATTTTATATTAAGGGAGGAAACCACATTAGGAGGCTCATTTTGACTGATTTTTTAGGATTTTTTTTTGGTCCGAAGAATTAATTAGAATTCAATTAAATTTCGACATCATTTTATTCGTATTTCGAACAACTTTTGTGCATTTTTTTGAATAATTTCAGCCAAAAATAACAAGGTTACGGACCGATGTCCGCTGAAAGTCGTAACTAGACTTCAAAATTTGACAGCGTATTCTTGGATAGTTAAGCTAACGATTTGTGAAAAAACATCGGTTTTTTGAACCTTCTAATGTGGTTTCCCCCCTTAAGACATGGAAGAAATGATGATTTTGATAGGCATGTGTACGTAGGCACTCCGTCCGTGTAAAGAGTTAAATATGTCTTTAAGAGTTATTAAGGTCGTCGCTCTCCTGATTGTTTTCAGCTAGAGGATGGGTTAAACATAGATTGTACTATGTATCAGTTAAAAAGGAACGAATTCATACAGTGAGGTACACATTAGTACATTCTAGAGATAAAGTGGAGAAAATAGAAACCAGCGACGACACAGAGATCCTAAGTTCCTAAGAGAACGAGAGAAGATAGCCAAGGTCCTGGAGCAAGATTGGAGTTGTAATGCACACGGAAGGACTCGATATTGGCTCGTTCTAAGAGCGTGCAACGAGGAAACTCCAAATGGATCGAGTCAAATAGGCTGAAAGTTTCAATTATGAAAGTTTGACCAGTCTCGTTTGGTGTATTTGCATGAGTAATGTACTTGCGTTTGTTCGGCCTTTACATTCGTGTAATTCTTGCATCACTAGCCCCCCTATAGCTTGGTTACCTCTGGGTTGCTAAACCCGTACTGTGGCTACAATCACACGTACCTACAGCCTCTGAGGGCAATCGAGAGCTTGTTCATTTGTTGCAGTGTTCATGCAACGCAAACCTTTGTCACTGTTTACTACGGACGACCAATTGTAAATCCACTACAATTTATTGCAAACTGATATCGTTCATTTCTTAATGATTCATTAAATTTATCGAGATGAAAATTTGGCGTGAATCTCTTTCGGTGCGTTCGCGATAAGCCTTTGCAAGTACTGAGAATCCACGTCGATTTCAATATGCGTTCCACGCTCGAGTTGCCCTCGAGTTGGTTTCTGCGCAGAGTTCCGCGCAAGGAGCTCCAAAAAAGCACGAGTCGAATCGAGGAAGGAGAGAAACGATAGACTGACGGAGCAACGCCGAGATCTTTGCCTTGCCCGGGGCACAAATCAAGGCCCTTCTTTGCTCTCGAAGGCCCCACATGACTCAACCTTATTATTATTGTTAGTTTTACACCGACACACCGGGAGAGCCGCGCTCGCGCAACGCTCACGGCTTCTCTCTTTCCGTCTCTCTCGAGCGTGTGCATAGAGAATCCGTGAGTCGGTGTTTTGGTGCGTACGAGCCGCGACTAGGAAGTGCAAATCGCCAGTCGACGACGTGTTCAACGCCAAGATGAACAAACTTCTTATCCAGATAAACTTCGAACAACGAATTGGAGCAGAAACACCTTTGTTACTGGTTGAATGAACCATGAATGAATTTGAATTGTAAAATGTTGTCTTGAGAATGAATAAAAATTTAGCTGTTCAAAGTAGCGAAATAGCTAGCGTTGGAAAGAACATACTCGATTCTATTGTACGTTCAGCAAAAAGATCACCGTGTCCCTAGTTAACAAAGAATGTAATCGGTACTCGCGTGCAGGTAAAAATCGAAGCACTTATCGCACGCAAATTGCTTGTTTAAAGTTTAACGCAAAGGCAGGTTTATTTTTGGGTATCGTTAGTCGCGTTCAGCGAAGGACGCCATGCAATTAAACTAATCGCTAAATATCAATAGCGAATTATGGTATGCGCGCATGCCTGCGCATTTTTACTAGCGATACTTCTATTCCTTATTATACATAATCCCAATATTTCTTTGTGAAATGTTGCTAATTTTTTGTCTTTTCAATATGATGTTTGTTATCACAGTTTCACTGAAAACCAAACTATACCATTTACTTTTGATCGATACAATGTAGATAATCATGAGTGCGTGTTTTTTTTTAAATTTGTTTTACAGTGACACTTTGAAAAAATATATGCTTCCTGGAGATTTTTGCAGACAGATATGAAATGACCGGTTCCTTTTTTTTTTAATGTGTTTTTTTTTTTATGAAAATCCCAGCGTGAACACGTAAAACTAAAATAAAATTTTATAGATTCCAAGATTACTATTCGAAACGTATAATCGAGAATAAAAGTGCGCCTTGACTTCTACCTTGACAAACCGGCGCAAAGAGTTTTCCAATGACTCGATCATCCTTCCTCGAAAATCTATCGTTTCATCCTGATCAACCAACTCGTTCGTTGGGGCAAAGGGTAGACGAATCGCTGCGTTAAAATCCATAGCCTCGAATGTATCGGGTTTTTGTCTCGCGTGGAATGTTCCCAGCTAGCACAGCCAGCTCGAGACGAATGGATTTCGACCATTGTTTCGTTCTGTCGACATCGCATTCGTTCGACGATTTGTTCCCGTCGTCGATGCCTTCGACTAGAACGTTTCGCGCCAAAGATACATACAGCTTTCTCGCGGCAAACGGTGCAGCAGTGAAGCGTTGGGGCGCTAGATACACTCAACAATTTTTTTACAGGTTCCATGCGAATGCACAATTGCGCAGCTTTGTGGTCATATCTGTGGATGATTCGACCAGCTCTGGGGAATTTTTTGGAGTCGATATATATCTTAAAAATTACGTTAACGTATAATTTTGGAAGAGAAGGACGAAGCCGCGCGCAGTCTACTCAAGGAATACCATTGGAGCACATATCTCGTTTACTGTTGATGATACAACAGAAATGCATATAACGAAAATTGTTTTAAACTTGATTTGAAAACTTTTACATTCTGTACAAATATTGAATAGGATTATTATTAACGAAGATGCCAAATATTGTAGAAGTTTCGTCCTTACTGGCCCGCGAATGTAAAAGAAACACAGTTTTGAAATAAAGATTTGCTTTCCATCCACAAATTTGACTCGTTGCTTCGAACAATTTCAAAACTATGTTACCAAGAGTACAGACTTCGCAGAAATGCTAAAAAAAAAAGTTGATCTATTCGAGGCGACAAGCAAGAACGATCCCTTAAGTCATGCCGCGAGTTTAATGGTCGCTGGGAAACCAGACAGCTTCCTTCTCGAAGGCGACGGACGCTTCGATCAAACGTCGATGATCTATAAAGACGCGTTCTTTTTTTTCTTCTTTAGAAATTCGCGCCTACTCGAACGAGGGCCTGACAATTCCACGAGCGCGAGAAACGCTGTCACGCAGGTTTGACTGGCCAACAATCGGGCAGGATTCACGAGGACGATCGGTTGGTTGATTTCGATCCGTCGTCGAATTCGACCGAGCCTTTCTTCTCGCGGCTTGTGGGAAACGTTGGAACGCGTTTCAACGTGTCGCGAGATGGTTGTCAATCATCCCATTAAGGGGATATTTATCCAGCATTCTAGGGTTAATCTATTTTTTAGGGGTAGCTTTATTTCTTTCGCGGAACTTTTACTAAGTTCAGAAATATCTCCATGAAATTGTTAGTATGTGGAAATGATATATATCGTTCATGGCTGTAGTTGAAATAAAAATATAATTAAAAATTTCGCACTTTAAGGGTTAAAGGCCGCCTAACGCAACGACTCGAATCGTATCTTCTCCAGTAGCATTATGTTAACGCTATCGGTCCTGTTAAACGACAGATTCGTCTCGCTGCATCATGCTCAAAAGAGCATACGTAACATCACGAGGCGGCAACGACGAATGAAAAAAGCTGTGAAATTATCTGTCGGGCAAATATCATCGGCAAAGAACGATGCACCATGCTCCGCGCTAATTACCGTGTTTACGGCGCACTTTGGCGACGATCGCGATCCCTGACAACGTAATGCACTCTGCACGCAATTATGTAAATAAACGACAAGCGTTGTTAATAAGCAAACGATTTCAATTATTCACGACCGCGGTCGCAACTATTGGCGTGTCGCATCGCCCTGAATTATCGCGAGCTACTAAGCACTTGGACGAGTATACAAAGATCGATCCACATGTAGCTCGAGAACGTAACAATGGCATAATGAATCGAAAAGTCTCGGCTACGCGTTCCTCGAATCGCGAACGCGAGACCTCGCGAGACTTGAATCAAGATTTCGCGAGATTGGAATCGAAATATGCGATTATCCGATCAGAAGAGAGATAGAACACCGAAAAACCATACTTTGGACCACGGATTTGATAAACAATTGTTAATTTCTTAGGTTTCACATTCGATTAAATTTAAATTGAACCGAGACCACTGCAGAATTTTTTGTTGTTTCTTGCGTGGAATTTTGTTGACATTTTGTTACACTTTTATTTATTGTCGTTACGTATCAATGGAATTTAATAAAGTATATTTGTTGAATCGTAAAGTGATACTCGTTTCGTTTCTTTCTAGAGGCCTCGTCGGGAGTACGGTTGTTTAGATTATGCAACACGTGTCGTCAGAGTGCATCCATTGAAGTTATAATACTATTCTACGGTATATTTATAGGCATTGTAGGAGTGGCAACCTTAGAGGCAGTTAGTATTTCTTGGTACATTCATGCATTCGTATGCGCACGTGTTCTGGGATTTTCAGATATTTCAGAAATTAACACTAGAGTGCAGCAATGTTAATTTCCCCTAATCATCTATACGATACAAGCCACAAAGCAATTCAAATCATCCCTGGTGAACACTTTCGCTATAAAATCTGGAATAAAGCAGACAACAAAAAAAAAAAAACTAAAAATTGTATTCAAGTAATCAGTAATTCGTTCAATTCTTTTCTCTATCATCCAATTTTTCTTTAAATCGTACCCCAAGCTAAAAAAGGACTAGACTTCTTGGAGATGCACTCCGAGCTCGACAAGGCGAAGAACCACTGCATTAGAAGATAACGAGGCACGCGCGGGAAGAAACGAAACAAGTATATATTTATAACGGAAATAAATAGGAATCGTAAACAACGGAACGATCACGATCTCAGTTATACTTAAAAATAGCTTCACGGTTTCCGATTTACCTTTTTTCCTTATGAGCTTGATACTTTGTTGCCTTTACGTGCTACCCGTTTCCTGTGTCTGGAAACCGGTTTCGATCGAAGATCATCTGGAACGATTCCGACCGCGATGCTTTTATTTAAGCGAATTTCGGTTCGCGGGACAGACGGATGATCTCCGTCTTAACAAGATAACGCGGACAAAACGAATTGCCCCGGGCAATAATCGCGACATCGATCCACGATAATGATAATCACGTTCAAACCAAAGGACAAAATTGAAAGCAGTTATTAATGGGCGGCCATTAGGCTCGCATTAGATCGCTGACGATTAGGCTCAACCGGTCACATAAATTTCATGCGTTTCAAGGCTAACTTTTTACAGTAATAGAGTAATTTTCTTGCAAAAGCTGGTCGTTTCCATTTTCAATAGAAAGTTACTCATACTGAATCAACTCTGAGACACAAAACAATCATAGGCCTAGGTACTTCCATACATACACAAATATACCCACATGTACATAATTTGTAACTGATCCTTTTCAGTCATCTCATTTTAAGACTCAAACTTCTCCAAAGCATCAAGAAACGCAAAAGCTTGAGGGGATGGCAATACCTCTCCTGGTTAGTGAATTTAAACAATCAATCGAGCACGAGCTTGTTTGTTACAATGTTTAAACCATGCAGGCCTATTTCACTTTTTGCTACAGATGACGAACATGTGAACATGTTCAAGTTCACTTGCAATTGGATTTTGAACGGTCTCGGCAGAGTTGTTGTTTTTATCACTCTACTCTATACTATTCCCTCTGTTCTTTGGAATCTCCTCGAGGGATGGTCCGGTACGGTCTAATGGGCAAACGGTGAACCGAAGTTTGTCCTCATAAAATGATGTCTCAGTACGATATCCTGATCACGGCCAGATAGAGGGTGAAGGAAGGAAACGCAAGAATGGAACCCATTGAGAGAAACTCGCGAGTTAGGTCGAACTTGGTATGGATAGAGTAATTGCTAGCGGCCTTCCTAGCTCGCAGCCTTCCGTTTTTATTGCGCTGCGAGTTGTCGCGTTCGAGGCGCTGCTATTGCCGCAGCAAGGGCCCCGAGAGTGCCAAGTTAAACGATCTCTCACCGATGGACAAGCCGTGACATCACCTCGCGACGGGATCGCCCGCTAGAATTCCATGCACGCTTTCCTCCGCCAGTCTATTTCCACCTTCGGATATTCAGACGTTCGCCCGGACCTTTAGCACGCGTTAATAACCGTCTCCTACGAGGGAAATTCTGCGATTGATACAGTTCAAGGAATCCCAAATCTTGCAGGTGTAAAGTACACATGGGCTTACGTATTGCTATCTTTTTTTAGCGCCAAGGAGTGGAAACAACCCTCTCTATTCACAGAATTTTCATTCAGCACCAAAGGAAAATAGCAAAATTAATATCTGTCTCCTACGAGGGAAATTGCTATGATTGATACATGGAATCTCAAGTTTTGCGGGTGTAAAGTACACGTGGGTGTAACGACTGCTGCTATCTTTCTTTGGCGCCAAAGAGTGAAGACACCCCCACCCCGAACAACACACAAATTTCTTTCAGCGCTAATGAAGAACAACAATGCGATCAAGTGCAAACGATTTTTTTTGAAAAACTTCAGATTTATTTAGAACGCATCGATTAGCAAGCTTTCCTCGTTAGTTTGACCGAGGACCCTGGATGAAAGTATCGATTGCGTCCCTGTTTTCTCTACCCTTTTGGCAAGATTCTTCAGGGACGAGAATAATTTCGGCTAGCAGCAGTTGCATAACGTCGGACGTGAAATAAAATCTTACGACGGGCTGTCACGTGCGAAGCAAATTAGTGCAAACTGTATCCGCACGAAAGTTGATAGAATAGATAACGAACGCCGAGCGTCGCGATAGCTCTTTCACGTGCGTGCTCGTCTGTTAGTTAAAGGGATCTTTCAGGTTACAACAACGAAATCGCGTCTTTCAACGAAAATGATTGTACGAGCTACTATCGGAGAGAAATTTAATTAAATAAATTACAAAGTAATTTTTAATCCTGCAGATAAAGTACTTTTGGCTGGCAGCTGGTAAACAAAACGAAGACTAATAATTCAGTTTTTAATAACGAGCAATTATCCACGACGTTTCGACTTTATGCGTTCAGTCATACTCATAATCTGCAATAACGGAAATTATCCTATATGCCTAACACAAAATTGCACAGTTTCATGCCTAATACGAATACTATCTAAAACTATGAATGACCGAGATCAACGACAGAAAAATGTATTGAAAAAAAGCCCACAAATATTTTACGAAGAGATCATCTTGACATAAAATTAGACATGGAAATAGACTGTTCCGATACCAGACAGCTCGAATTTGTTTATCAACTAGCAGCGTCGGGAGAACACGCTCCAACGACGAAGGTCGCTCGGCCTTCGAGAAAAGTGCGCGTACAATGCATCGGCGACGATGCGTATCGTTAATTTATTATCTTTGCGCGCGAGGAGTGTGTTATTTCATCGTTGACGAAGTTTTATTTTCCTCGCGTGTTTCAAATCTCACACAACCCTCGCGCGCGACACACGCCGTGGCAATAACGCGAGAGCCGTGTGCTTTAACGGGCCTGCGCGCACTTAATCGTACATTCTGCTGTTTTGAAGGTAAACCGTTTCAAGGTGAGCTAAACTCAGCCAGAGGGGGAATAATTGTTTAATCGACGCAACAATAACATTTGATTCGGCATTATTCCTTGCCTCGTACCGGTCGCGCGCGATAAAGGCATCGACAGAAACGTTCTTTACCGCTCAACGTTCGCTTTGTCGAAACTCGATGACTGTGAATATTTAAAAATATGATAAAAATATAGTGTTTGATTTTTTTATTCTCTGATATGGATATTCTTTCATTTCTGTTCGATAACTTTAGTGTTTTACTACTTGAAATTCTATCAAACCAGCTGCGACGACGATGCCATGTTTATTTGTAAATTTAATCGTGAAATTTTCTACAGGTATAGAATTTGAAAATGATCCGATTCTAAAAATTGAAACGTCGTTTTGTGCTTTACGAATCCCCTCGTCGAACTGAATTTTATTTGATATTTCATACTTTGAATAACCTTTAATGTTTTAACTACGTTTTGTAGCTTTTATATTCACTTTGTTCTCAAATGCTCGACTTAATTAGAATTAACGGAAAATCGCGATATAGAAACAGGGAGATTCGATTGGTTAGCTGTTGAGATAAGCTTTTATGCGTTCGACGTAAAACGTAATTTCGTTTAATACTTCAAATTAAATTTTTATCGAACAAATAACAGATCAAAAACTATGTTAGGATTTCATGCGTTATTCGAAACTTTTATTTGATTAATACTTTTTCCCATCCCTGTGTACAGTGCCCGAGGGTACTCGGGTTAGAGCGTTAAGCGGTTAATTGGACGCCTGAAGCAACAACGCGAGCTGGATGTTTATTAAATCGAAAAACCGATCGTTCGACCGTTCTCTGCGAACGATGGCGGTCGTTATTCAGCTGCATGCGTCGTGCATGTCACGTACAGGATAATCGCGAAATATATGGCACGATAAAGAATTGGTCCCATTTAAAAACATTCAAAAATAGGAGAAGTACAGACGATCAAAGTAGCTGATACGAAACAACTCAAACTCTCACGATGAAAACACGAGTGCTTTTACAAAATTACACAACGTACGTAAAATATAATACCTTCAAAATCATCCTTCCTTGGGTACATGTCTTTGGACTTCATTTATTTTACCTTCAAGCAACGCTTGCCTTCGATTCTAAATAAACTGAAGCGACCACAAAAAGTATCCACCAAATGAGAAATACTTATTATTCGTGGGGGCGGACATGTTTTTCAGAATATTTGATTACTACGCGTCGAGCCGGAGAGCATGAGTCGATCACGTTGAGCGGACAACTTTTCGTTTTCTTGTAAGTTTTCGATACCCTTGACCATGACCGCATTTTTCATGGTCTTAGGGGCGACCTACCTACACGGGGCGATCGCTCTCGGTGTTACATCAGTCCGAGCAGGGCACGAGGGGCCCTGCTCGAGAAAGGTTAGGTCCAGTCTACGAGCAACAGTGCTGTGTCCGCGATACTCGAAGGTCATCGGTACGTATGAACGAGCAGAGGCGGATATGCTCGAAAAACCATGGAGGGGACAAGGTATCGGTGGTGGGGGTGGGCCAGGTGAGGCACCCCCTTCCACGAACTTGCCAATACCTGAGAGAGTCAAGGCTCTGGCCCAATTTGAGTTCGTAGACCTAGCCGGGCGATAGGTCGCGCGTACGATCACTTTTTTTTTTTTTACTCTTCTCGGCTTCTTCTCGCGGTCTAAGGTCATTTACTTTTACCGGACCACCTTCGAGCCTCGAAATTCCCTTGTCCTTAAAGTTAGCGAATCCGACGGGAGGAAAAGAGAAGCGTTCGTTCGCGGAACAAATTGAAAATCACGAACCTCGTCCTTGCCGGTATCCAGCGAAATATAAAACTGTGATTGTAATTACCGGAGGCTCCGGTATTCGACGAATAACTAGTAACGAGTAGTTAGTAGTTACGTTACTCCGCGTGTGATTTATTAAAAGTAATAACAAAATAAACATTTTTCCATTTCAATTTCAAACACAAATTAATATGCGTGAGATAAACGTCCATTCAAATTTGCATCCGATAAAAAAAAAAAAAAAATTAATGTGTTGCCTAGTCAGTTATGATTAACGATCAATGAATATTTAGACACAATTAGCTCTGGGATACATACTCCGAATGACTGAATGATTTCTAATTGCAAATTAAAAGTACAATTTACGATTACTGATTGATTATACAAATATGGAACGTTACCGCAAAAAAGCTATCAATTTAAACTACGCGAAGAATCCATCTCTTCGAAACCGACCAACAAATTCCCGCGAAAAATTTCAAAATTATTTCTCTTTATTTATCTATGTAACATAACATTCGATTGCAACACCATACGGGTTACGCAACCCGACGATTGATCGTCCGCCGAGGTCCCCGAAAATAAAAATACCGAAACGTCGAAATAAATTGCTTAAATAAATGTTCGGGGAATTCGAAGAATTTCTCAAATTTGATTATTTAATTAATCAGAATATAATCGCTGCCCCACAACTCTCGATTCCCACGTCACATGGCAGGTGCAGGAACGCCACAATACGACACGCGACCTATACGTGTATTACGTTTCGACATTCGTTGCCCTTCGAGCGACTCGCACGCGAACCGTTTGTTAAACAAAAGTGCCGTAACAATCGTATAGGATGCTGGGGCGATCGATTGCTTTCGTGGAGATGTTATAGATAGAACAGGTGAAGCCTGTGTGTAGGTGGAAATTGTCCCACCGTTAGAAAGAAAAGGGAAATATCGCGGTACCAAGTCTATCTTTGTCTACTAAAGCGCCGTAAAAGTCAAAGTATTTTCGGCTATTGAAGTAGAATATTACGAATTTATATAATTTATATATTATATAACTCTACTAACGGAAAAATATTACGAGAAAATAACTGAAAGATGAACGAATCGAATTGAGTAAAGTTAACGAGTGTTAACGTTCACATGCGCTAGTAAACCAAAAACAGATAGAGTATCGTGATTTCTTTCTCTCTTTAGCTGTGATACAGTCAGCAGTCTGTCTCCCTTACTCTATCTATAATATCACTAAAATGAAAACACTGGCTGACCGGTCTCGATGCCGCGGGCCAGCGCCATTATTTTTGGATGACGAGCATCCATGCAACGAACGGCCACGAGCCGCGCGAAAACGTAAACACAGATGCAGGCCTCGATCTTGAAAGCCAGACGCGTTACGTGCGCTACGATCTTATCGAAGAGTCGCGTAATCGGTGTCATACAAGAACAAAAAGTTCGGCAGCCGAGACAGAACCGATCGATACGCGAACACTGGGAACAGTGTTGTACTCACATCGGGGCCCAATGGAAAGTGGAACTTGAGCAAAGTGAAATGGAAAAAGAATATTTCTGAATTGGAAATTAGAGATACAACGGTCAACATGACTGGCCTGTTAGTTATAACGATAAGGTGATCATTTAGTTATTTTTAATATTATAAGAATTTCAAAATATTCAGAATACTTGACCATCGAATCTATGGGTTTTTTTTATCCGATCGCGTTTCTCTGCTACTCTTTAAATTACATTTTATTTGAGGTAACAACAAATTTAATATAAATAAAGCTCGTTGAAGTTTATCTGCATGTTTCCATTTTATTATATAGTTGTAGTATCCGCGCCTCCCATACCCAACAATAAGGAGTCAACTAAGAACACGAAACGTAGGGTACGGGATTGGTCGCGTAGGTAAAGCGGTCGACTGTGGATCCGAGAATCGTGGCTTCGAATCCCCGTGTCTTATTTTTCGTTTAGACTCCTACATAGTTTCGGCTTGGAGTAGTCGGTTGGTAAGGCGTCAAGAACAAAAATAATGATGGAGGCTATGGTGTGCTCTACGTAAGCAAGAGTTCGGCCAACGAGGTGAAGGAAGAAAAAAGATGCGAGAAACGCGGGCGAATCAAGAGAGGCAAGCGAAACGTAGCGGAAGGTGGTAGAGGGAGGTTGAGGAGAAGAGCTCCACGTGGTACCAAACTTCAGGGACGCTGGTTTATATGGGGCGCGAGGCTACGGGGCCCTTATAGCGCACCGGCATCTCAATATTTATCGAACGTTGTAGCGGCGCTATACCAAACACACGAAGCAGATGATTTTGGCCCTCGGCCCTGGGTGCCGCGAAGGTCGCCACGTAACCGGTCGCGCGCTAGAGAATTAGAGAACGCTAGAGAGAGAAGCTAACGGGCGAAACGCGCGCTACTGTAAACCTCTTAACTATATTAGAGAGACTAGCGAAGTCTTTCTGAGTCGAAGCCAAGCGAGGGAACACCGCTGAGGGGGTGGGGGAGAACGGACGGAGAGAAAAATGAAAGACGGAGATGGATACTCGAGGGCCGAAGGTTGGCCTAGGCTGAAAATACTTGAACGAAATATAGTTGCGTCTTATTTGAGCGCGTGGGTAAGCACGCAAGTGCATACGGGAACTACGTATTCCGCGATTCGTCTGTTTACATGGCTCATCCGTGGATGCAACGCCGTGAAATTACGATGCAGCCGCAACCGATGCCGCGCGACGCACAGCTTGCCATTTTTAGTGCCTTCCGGTAGAATTAACACGAAATCGAAAAATCTACTAAGCGGATCGTCGAAAACTTTGTTAATTTCGAACGATATCCATAGGGATTACATAGGAGGTCTAGCAAAGACGACAAGTGAAAATGAAATTTGTTTTTTAAATCTCCCCCGCCATTTCACTTATAAAAAAATTGTTTATTCCATATGGTGTCTCCCTTTGAATGAGATAACTTTTGTAAAAACACGTTTCGATAGCTTCATCCCCTAATGAGATACTCAACAAAATTCCGTTTATAAAACGAAACACCATGTAGAATGCTGGAATCGAAGAAAAATAACACCAAAAGCGTAATCGATGACGACAACAATTGTATGCAAGGTTCGCATCGTGTTATTCGTAAGTTAAACCACAGAAGAAAAAAAAATATAAATATCAAAACTATAATATGAAAATGTGTATAAAAAGTATAATTATGTTATTCATAAGGTCGAAACGTTGATGAATACTTGTTTTCACAACTGCGAACGTCAATCTTTACTTTGATACGTTGCCAGCCATTTTGTTGCTACAAAGCGAAAACAAATCGAAAATTTGTACACGCAAAAATGTTTGTTACATAAGTCACGAAAATTCATGCATACAAATTTTTGTAACAAGAGTCACGAATCGCAAGGTTGCGTTCGTTTCGAAGGCAAAAATCGACTGACGCGCAAACGTATCCATAGAGTTACGATAATTTTATATAATCGACAGAATAGTAACGCGAGCTACGCTCTCGCTGGAGAGGAAGGGTGGACAGAGAGAAAGGTATCGATTCGTAAAACGCTACTTACAATTGCGTCCATAAAGTGACCGTAGAAAACCGAGACCTGCGCCATAGAATTTAATCGTTTTTATGTAAACCGATCTATCTGGTGGTATACCGAACCATAATGCGTGATCACTTCCTAGATCGTATGCGATTACCGTCCAGTTGCTCATTTTCACCCCAGACGCACGACCCACCACCACCGCTCTACGAGATTCACTTTTACCCGGAGAAAAGATTCTGGTTAGGTAATCCCACCTAGTCATTCGATCGCGACGCTTTCATTAGATGGCCATTATTATCGTTCATGTTCTCGTGCTGTGCGTATGTTGGACTAATGCTCTCAAATTAAATATTTCTAGTAGGTACGTGAACGTTCGATTGATTTCTTTAACCAATATGATTGACCAAGTATACATTTACAAATTTTCAAACTCGTCTCCTTTAATTTCGCCTATTTTCACAATAAACAAAACGTAGATTTACTCGAAAATACACTAAACGACCTTCAAATCTGGAAAACTGTTATCTAAACACGGTAATCTATTTCTACTTGCCTCACCTTCAAACATTTTGTTCGTACCGATAAAACTAACCTAGAATTAATGGATTTACTACATTTCGCTAAACATTGTTTAATTCAAATAACCATATTATGTCCTTGGCAAAATCTTAACTTACAGGAATGATGTCATGTCAGTCAAGTTTGACTCCTATTCGAAGAAGATGACGCTCGAACCTTCGTGAAATTTATGGTAATGAAAATGTTTCCTAAGCGATTCCCTGTTACTTTAGTCTATTCGTATATCCGCCTACAAATCGATTAATAGCTCGTTAAGGGAATAGCGAATTATGAAAACCACCAAAACGATGTGGCGTGGGTAGCGGTATTCGAACGCGTATGACTTTCCCGCCATCTTTAATTGTCACCGAAAATGGAGGTCAAGCGTGCCCTTTGAATCGCCGTTCGCAACGTCCTTTCGTTCCACTTTATTTGCGGAAGACAGCTCCTACAACCGTTTCGAATAATGCTGATTACTCTTACCTGATCGCGACGATTGAATATATCCGATGTGTACACGGTAAGGTAAAGTGCACAGTCGATTTGGCTGTATTCCCGAACACCGAATTTTTCTTCACCGCTAACTCTATAACGACAGTTCCACGTATCCTAGTCTCCCCTTCGTTGCTGTCTGTCTCACCACTTGGGCGATCGTCGTGTTGCACTTCTCTCGAGTCACCAAAAAATGTAAACAACTTTTTGTACGAACGTGCACGCACGATGATAACCATCGACCACCTTCGCGACACGCCACCGAAACAGCGGAGAAAGAAGGAAAATAAAACAAAACGAAACGTTCGACCGTTGCTAACTTGCGTCGTGCACGATATACTACATCCACGGTTACTTCTTCGATTCTCTAGTGCGTGTACATGCACAACCGACGCACCTATCTGTCCTCGCGTCTCGTTGAAAAAAAAGTTTCGTCTTCGATCCGGTAATGGCGGTTCCACAACAACCAGTAACCGTTCTTGCCCGGCCGATCGAGGAATCGATTATACTTCGCACGCACCGACAGCGCCACACAGATTTTTAGCGTCCAATAGGCACACGACTCCCGCGTTTCGATATCGAATCGAAAATCGAGCGCGTTAGACTAGAGACGCGCGCAGGTCCTCGAGGGTCCCTCGGCCGCGGGAAATTCAGGAAGCTCCCGCTGCCGCTAATGGTGGCCGATTACGCTTTGCGAACGCTTCGTGGTTTTCGCGTGCTCTTTTTTCCCCTCGAACCAAACTCTCTCTCTCGCGGGATGCTTTCTCCGTTTTCCCAAACGGGACCTCCAGCCACCCGATGGGAAACAGAATAAACGAATCGCGTGACACGAGGCGGTACAACAACAAGTCTTTGGCCGAAGCGCGAAGGAACACTGAACGTAACGCGCGAGCGACGAGCCTCGGTTTGCCTAGCCTAGCCGCCACTAAACGCCACTATCCTAGGTTAGACACGCTCGCGACACTCTCCCTCCTCCCCCCAACCCCCTCCCCCTCCCCCCACCCCACCCCCCGCCCGCCCGCCCGCCATCCCTCTCCGCGTTCGAGCTTCTTTCTCTTTCGCGCTCGAGTGCTGCGTCTTTCACGCTCTCTCTGTCCGTCCTACTCTCACTTTGCCATCTTGCGTCTCCGTTCGACTAAAGCGATCTATGTACATAGAGTACGGGGGGTACACACGCCGTGTGGATTCGGAGCGGCCGGGAGGTGGGGGTTCGTAAGGCCATAGCCACGGCCACCGAGTCGCACACTCTCTTAAAGAGCTAGCGCATGCACGCACGTACACACGCCGATCGCGGCCCACTACCGCGCGATTGTCGCTCTGCTTCTCGCGTGTGCGCCCGCGCGATCCTGCACACACGATCCTAGCTCTAGACCGCTTCGAGATCTCGTGTAACGTCCGTATTCTCATCGCGCGCGGAAGCATTTCGACCAACTATTTCGCGGGCTACCAATAATAATTGTAGTTATAGCAATTACAATACCCAAGGGAAACAAAATTAAATGAAATTGAAAGAAAAGATATGCCTTCCGACTCCTGTTTTGAATCATACGTACTTAGCTGTATGTAGCGCGTGTACAGCAACTTTTATTATTATTTTATACACCGAGGAAGGCCTAACCCGAAACGTGTACAAGTACAAGTTCCTATCTCCGAAACTAATTTTCTGGAATAACGAAGGCTCGTGCAAAGAACGTCATTCGACGTTTTGTGAAACATCTGTGGTTTAACGGTAACAAGAATGTAACGTATCCTTTTTTGCGGAGAAATTCTATTCAGCCCGTGTTTTGCCACTTTGGCAGCCGTGCTGTTGATTCAAATTCTTTTGAAGAAAGTCCGTTGCCGATTAGCAAAATTAAAAGAGAATATTCCATGGGGATTACGAAGCTCCGGCATAGCACGGTGGACTGTAAACGCGGGTACATCCGTGCCGCGAATGTACATACATCCAATGCGTACATACGCGAGAACTTTAGCCGAGCCGTAGTTGAGAGAATATACCGTCTGTATGTAATTTGTTCTATATTCAAGGGGCACTCTAGCGCTGTGTCTATTGCACATATGTAAGGGGGAATATATGTCTTCATGGACGCGAGGGTGTACAAGAATGTAACCACCGTGCGACTGAATGCAATAAGGGACAATGTCTTCTTCCAACGACGTCTGTTCCGTAACCGTTTTCAGAACGCGTTGGCATTCGAATTACTATTTACACGTCGCGGTGTTCGGGCCGAGCGAAACGCGCAGCGACGCTTTATCGAAAGTTATCGCTTCGAAATCGAACGGATTCGCGCACCGACCGCGAACAATTCCCTCAACGACGGCGTACAGAACTTCGGATAACGAACCAAAGATAAATTGCGTTGCCATTCCGACCAGCTCGCGAACATGATTCGCCGAACCAGGCGAAAAATTTCTCGCGCACGCAACACGGAAACACGCTGCTTTCTTTTCAATCGAGAGCTCGTTCGCACGCGAAATCGGCGTGAATTCCTCGTTTCCGTGAAATCGCGAATTTATATCTGACGGAAACGCGATTCAAAGGACGCGATCGTTTTCGTTATCGCTGTAAACACGATGCGACACCGAGTGATTGATTAAGAGACCATTAATGACCGTTCGCGCCGATATGATACGCAAAAACGTTGATTGTCCGTCGCTTCTATCGTTACGCTGCACTGTTTACAGCAATTAGCATTGGAAACGGTGCGATGAATTTTTCAACGTAACGACCGTTTTCGTTATCGCTGCTGTTATATTATGTACAAATGTTGCTACGCGTATTTAAACGGAATTATCGTGCTTTTGAAATGGAACGTGGGGTAAATGATTCGCTCGATTTCGATACCGATCGGAATGGTTTCGCTTAATCATTGGAAGTAAATATCTAGCGTATGAATAAAATGCAACGATTACTGCCTATGATACAAGAAGAACCTATAATAAATTCTTTGACTGATTGGGCGAATATTCAGGAAGATGGCGCGAGACTGGATTTGCGTTGAGAAAACGAGAAAAGAAACGAACGTTTCGTTGAATAACGTGGTTGTCCCCGAAGTGATCGCGAAAAACGCAAGCACGGGATCGAACGTGTTTGTAGGGCTAAGGGTAAAGTGAGTAGTGGTACTCCGTGTTTGGTCAGACAGGCAGCGTTAATCCACGTTCACCGGTTAGGTTCTAGACGGGCTGCCACGGATGGCGGAGTCGATTCCCGGAGACTTTCTAACGAAAGTGCAAGTCTTTTCTTCCAACCGGCTTCTGGTGCTGTGTAACCGTCCTCGACGCGACTTTCGCGCGTTTTCCGCGGTTTCCCGCCGAGGACGAAAACGTCCGACGCTTCCGGGCTGATTCACGCTCCCCGCGTCTCTCGTTAGAAATATCCCAACGCTCCGGCGCAGAAAAAAAGAGCCTACTAATTGGCGCGCGTGTTTTTTCGCATGACGCGTACCGCTCGCAGGAATTATTTCAACAGATAAAAGGGAAACAGCGTCCAATTACAATGGTTCGATCGGATCTCTAAACTGAAATAAATTTAGCCATTCCACGGAGGCGATTATAGCGTCTGGGTTACAGTTCTGTTCTACATAAATATGGATCAAAATAGATAGTTGTAACGTCCATTTCAATCCGTAATATTCCTAGAATATGTTCTAGTGGTGTTGTAATCGCACGGAACTTTCTCGTGATACTTTTGATCCTCTATGCTCCAAATTATGACTTCTGGACAAATTCTAATTAATTTGCTATAATCTAAGTAATAAGATGGTCCCCGAGATTGAAATTAAATTAAATAGAAAAGTTTACGACACAATCGCCAAAGTCCGCAATCCTTAGCCAAAAAAATTAAAAAAGAAAAGAAGTTTGTCCTGGATTATTAGGAGAGGGGAACCGTCACGCCTGATCTTTTAAAGTAAAAATTTCTACCATTGGAGCGTGAGAGCAGAGTCAGCCCGCGGCACACAGTCAAGGCCCGGCTCGGCAACTTTGCCGTGACATAAATATTCGGGGGCCTCTTCGGGGCCCACGTTGATTTCTCGCGGGAGGGAACGACGAAACGTGAGAGAGACGGAGAGTTGAACTTGGCGACTGAAAGGAAGAGGGAAAGGTGGAGTCCATGGTGGAAAGAGACGCTGGAACCTTGCGTGTAATCGTCCACTGGGAACGAACGACCCTGAGATCGCGAACTCGAAGATTAAGCCATCATCCTCAAACAAAAACCTTCTCCATCTCGACTATTTTTGAAACGCCAACAGTTCGGCCCCGGTGTTACATCGCGAAGAGTCACTCTCGCGCGTGTGACGTAACCGCGAGATGATAATGCAAATTGAATCAGAAATTCCAAGAAGGAAATAAAGATCGAGAGTCAAAGGTTCTTTTACCTTGCTGTCTGTTTAAGGGATTATGACACTGTAACCAGATTCAAAAGGTAGGTATATTCAGAGACCATTCGTAAAGAAACTGTACGGTGAATTGTTTTTAAACTTTCATCGTGTTTTATTGGATATTTAGGCAAACGAAAACCAGTCTCAAAATGTCAATAACATTGCGTTACTCTATTCGACAGCGTACCCAACAGAGCACTGAATAAAAAGAAGCGCTAGTATTCGGCCGATAGTTTCGTGGCCACGGTGTATATCTGAATCAAAAAACCAAACATTTGTTCGATACTTAAACAAATTAGGAAATGGTGAAATCGTCAAGCCATAACGAGTAGCTCTTTAAAGAAAACTAAACAAGAATCGTGCAGTGTTTGGAGCTTATTTAAAATCTTTAATCTAACTGATAATCCCGTACTCTTCGTAAGAAGATTCCTTCTAAGTAAAAATTTTGCCCATCTCTGGGTCGTCGTTCGACGGGGATAAATTCGATACTTTCGACGCCATAATCTGTTCGCGACAGCCATCGTCGATTCGTTCCGGCGTACAACGAACTCGATGGGCGCGAAACAGCCGGTTGCATCGGGGAAAAAAGTAATGGATTCTAACATATAAATAAATGCACCTCAAAGCGTCCGCGTCCCCACTTCCGCTCCTCTTTCTCGGCTGTGCTCTCGCGCGTGGGACGTTGCCCCATTAGCGAACCAGATATAAGTGCTTGCGAGAACGTAGTCAATTTAACGAGGTTAAAAAAAATCTTCTCTCGTTCTCACTCCCCGGTTCTGACGCCAGAACGTGCTACGCGTACGGCTTCCCGAAGACGAGCGGAGACGCGCGCTTTCGCGGACAACCCCGACGTTTGCTACTCTCGCTTTTCACCTGGTCTTGGTGACATCTTGGGGTCGAATGCGCGCGAGAAATCATAATAATTGCAGGGTGTGACAGGCACCTGAATCTCAATGCTGTGGTTTCTCAAAGTCTTTGATCTTTGTAGATCCGTATAATTATCGATAAAAGTGGAATGCGATTTACTAGTACTTGGTACCTGCACACAGGAAGCACACGCGCGAATACTAGACTGTGAATACTTATGCATTTATGACAAGTGTGCTACAAATGCATTAATATGTACAATATTAAAAATAAAATAGAGGTTACTACATTTAAAAGATAAAACGTACTTTAATTTAAGTTCCTGCTCATCTGTGTATATAAAAATATAAATTTCTATAAACATTCACAGTCTACGTACATATTATATATCGCAAAATTATTCAAGCCCGAAGGAGTCGATGAAAGAAGAATGAATAAAAGTCGTCGATTCGCCACTGATATTTTAAGTACGCCAGGCATCTGCTATAATCGTAATTTTCTCAGCTTCGTATTTGTCGTGTATTTACGTCGTGTTGGATATGAATGATAATAAACGCTTATTTTAGGCGGTATGGGATAAAGTCGAGACGTTAACGATTTTTGTTCTGAGTGTCCGTGACTCTTCGATGACAATTCGCGAACCGATAAAGGGTACCGAAATTCTAGTAAGTAAACTTCTGATCTAGGCTTTCAAGAAATCTCTAGATCTTTGAGATTATTCTTTGTATAATACCATAGCTTTTGAAGTCAAAGTAAGAAGGGAAACAAGATCCCTTCTTCCTTGACTTTGAAGGTAATATCCGACTAACATTCCTGGATTTTCAGCGACCCAGTAGCACACAGTGGATTCGATTCCATACCTTCTTTCCTGAAGGGTAAAATATAATAGGATCCACACAGAGTGTCGATAAAATCCTAATGCCAGAATTAATGCGAGATCTCTGAAGCATGTTCGTTTCATCGTTCCAACAAACTAAATAGATTCCTACCTCAACGTGTAGAGGGCTGATCGTTGTCCACGTTTCGGCGGTTTGGAGATCGTAAGCTCAAGAAAGAAGGTTGACTATCGCGTCGGTGGCAGACGCGGGGCCACTGGCCAAAATTTGGGCCAATGTTAACGTCGGCCTCTATACCGATTGCCTAATACCTCGAGCGCAACACGCCCGATAATGAGAGTGACGAGAAGGAACTTTAGTATACGAAACGCGTTACTCAACCTTCCACGTAACGATCTTCGCCGTGCACGTACGCGACCTTAGAGGGATCGATTCGTCCACGTGACGATCGTCCCAGGGAACCGGTTAGAATCGAATTTCAAGCGTCGTCGCGTTAAGATCGAACGTTGGTAAGCTATCGACGACGAAGGGAAACAGCTTCTGCGCGCGTTGAAACCCTAATCGTTCGCAGTATTTATGGGTCTTCTGTTGTATTTACAACAACGCCAGTCTCGAGCAACTCCCCTGCGCGTTTCCCGTTAAATTAATTGTGCCCAGGTTGGGCTTGATTGATAAACGTATCGAGGTTCGAACCATGTAAATTCGTTTCACGGGGTACACGCAGTTGTCACGAGTAAAGTCTAAGAATTTTGTTCATGGTTCTCAAGACGAAGAGGTTTTCAACAAATTCCTTTGTACACTCAGCAGATGTTGACATCCATAAACTGGAGATTTGCAGTATCTTGGCCATCTTTAAATATTACAAGTACCGAAAAGTAATCGAAATGTCTTCGACTTGGAAAAGTTTTTCAATGAAAAATCGAGGGCCTTTTTTGAAAAGGGAATCGAACGACTATCTTCACACTGGCAAAAATTGTTAGAGAATGATGGCAATTATTTTGTAGATTAGTATTTAAGATTTCTTTAATAAATAAATGTTGATAAAATTACTTTTCGGTCCTCCTAATATATCCTAACCAAAGAATTTATATATAAAGTTCGATACTTGTACTGTAACATTACAACTTGGTTTCGATTAAAATATTTATGTAAATCTTGAAAAAGAAATGTCGAATTTTGAGTGTAACCGCGCGTACCCCGTTAACTCCAAGTTGGTTTCACTTTAGCGGAAGAAGAGCGATTCTCGTATCGTTTGGCATTCGGAAGCCATTATCTAACTCGATCGCGAAGCGTCGATAACGACTTTCAAAATCTCGTTCTTGGCACTGGCACTACCTGTTCAATGGCTTGTAACCGGGGTCCTTGAAATACACGCGTGCTGCGCCTTTGTGCTTTCACGAAAGCCAATTCCGTTCCAATTCATATTTAGCCGAGCCAGCTGCGTGGCTCGTTTTCCGATAATAGAGGCGCGTCTATCGATAAGGTTTCTGGTCATTATAGAAAAGAATATAAATTAAAAATCGGCAGCTCAAAATATTACGCGCTCGAGTAATCGTACACTCGATCGAGTTTTTCCTGAACGTTTAGAAAACAGGACGCGTTTGGCGATATCTTTGAATTTCATGGCGTAACATAACATTGGGAATCCCATGCGTGACTACGCATCAACGGTCGAGCACTTTTTGCACCGATAGCTGATAAGTGCCTCAGTTTGATTCTCGTTGCGTAAGCGAAGAGTAGTCAACTGTAGCGAGACTTTCAATGTTGCTTGCTCTTTAATCTTAGGTACTTGTTAGGCGAAAACAAACGATTGTTACGCAGCTTTTTGTTTCGCATTTGTGGATCCAATGAATGACATGGCTGACGTCTTCAACACTCGCTGCATGTGAGAGACTACCAAACCTCGTCAATTGAGACTGATTTTTTTCGTTCATTAGAAATAGATTAATAAAATTAAGACTTCTGTATATAGCATCAGTACATTGTTTCTTAATCTCTCTATGTAAGTCTTTCCTTTTGAGCCTCCATAAGTGAAACAAACACTTCTCCTAGATCTTGTTCTTTTTCAAGACCCTACTCAACCAGATTCAACTGAACAAAGTAAACTGTCACGTGCAATTAATTACAATTCGTCTAAACAGGACCGTCTGAACCAACCAAACTGAGAAACGAAGATCTTGGCGAAAGATAGAAAAAATTATTTTAATTAATTTCTGAGAGCCAGAAAATTACATTTTTTTCCAGAATCGTTGGAAAAGAAAACTTTTAGTAGCGTATCGTCGCGATGAAGGGCCTCTGTCGAACGCGAGACAGACTCTCTTGCAGACAAGAGAGGCTCGCGTTTGTTCGCTCTTAATGTCCGTGCCTGGTGACCCGTGGTGCAAACTAAACCCACCGGAGAAAGTTGCCAGATACTTTCTCGTAGCTCCGCTGACTCCTTGCATACTGGTCGATGCAGTCGCTTAAATGGTCCCCCGTATCGTCACGAGCACTCGAGCGACGCTTCGAACCCGTAATGCTCGAGGGCCCCTCGAAAATGCATTAGAATTTTTACGACTCTCGCGTTACCATTATTATTATTAAACAAACTATGCGGTTATTCGGCACAAGAGTTGTTATTTACAACATCGTACCGCGGATAGTGGGGCTATACTAGGTCGCAGAGAGATAAGGTCTTTGGTTCTTTTTATAGAAATGAATTACATTGGGATGCTTGAAAAGTAATTTCGTATTCTCACCCTATGGCATGACTTATTTTAACCGAAAAACTTTTAATTTTAATTTTGACGAAAGCATGGTTTTCTAAATTTGTTGGGCGGGGAACGCGAATCTGAAGTCGATTTTTAGGTACAAAACTTCTACGTCTGAAAACGCCTGAAAATACGATCGTAATCGGAGAAAAACTTGCGATTGTAATCACAATTTTTCATCACAACTCGGAAACATTTGATTACAATCGTAATCGTAATTATGATTACAATTACGCCCGGCACTGTATCAGACTTAGGATGTTTACGCGAATTCATATTTTTACCGAGACAAATAAAGAATTGAAAATGACAGTATGTCTTATCTTGATTCCCATGTAGCAGACAATCTAGAAACTGGTATACAGGGTGGGGCAATAACTATTAGCGCCTCAGATGTCTTCGAAACTGTAAGTTTCACAGAAATATTTTTAAGGTGGCTAAGTCGATCGAACGATCCTTCGTCGCGAGTAACAGCGAGATAATGGTTGAGAACTTGTAATGAGACCTTTAGCCCACGTTACTGTGCATTTATATTTCAGTAAATATTTTTGTGAAATTTATAGTTTCGAAGATATCCGAGTTGCTAATAGTTATTGCCCCAGCCTGTATATCTGCAGCGAAAGTTATTCACGAATCAACCCGATATAATTCGATAAAATATCTTTAACTTTAATGGGAAGTGTATTTCTTTTTTTTTAGGAACCAAAATGGAATTACTTTCTGAACAGCGAAATAAAGTCAATAGCTTATCACAACCTCAACAACTATTTCGAGTTTCCATTTGACCATTTTTCCACTTTTTGACCACGGCTCAAATCTGAGAGCCCAAACGGTATCGTTATAGATTCTCTTGGCACCGAAAAATAACGATCCTCGTCAATTAAAAATACGTTCTGCTGTTCCAAAACAGTTGTCCGTACTGTTGCACGAAGCCCTGGTCACGATCGATAAATCGAGAACGAAACGTGATACCGTGGCTGGTCCCGTAAAATAAATAAAACTTGTTTAGGGTGGCGAGGATCGAGGAGGACACTTTTCCTGTCGAGGTATGCCACCGGTAATATCGCGATGAATCGAGTGGCCGCGCGTTGCAAGAATGGATCGAGGTGGTTGGTAAAAATGTCGAACCATTCTTGGCCAGTCTTACGGAGAGCTCAAGGCATTCAGGCGCTTCGCGGACCAGCGACTTGATTTACTCGTTCGAGGGAACGAACTCGCCCGCGCTTGCATGCGCTTCAGAAAGGTATAGCCGTGCGCTTGGCTCTATGTATAACCGAGGCTATTATACTCGCAGGTACATCGCGGCGCATAGTCGTCGGAGGAAAATCTTGGGGTCCTCCTACGCCCGTTCGTTAACTATTCATGCGCGCACCGTATAGCCCGCGGTCGACCGTGATGAATTGGAGGTTACACGCGCTCGGAAAAGAATTACTTAGCCAGCATCGTTCCTATCCGTGGGCACGCGCGATAAGTCATCCGTTTCGACCGTTCTGTTTAGCGATTGAAAAATCGCGCACCGCGCTCGGTTGACGCGCGATAATGAGCGAATTTCAGGTTACGCTTAAAACCGGCGCGTCGGGTGCGCCTCTCTGCAGCGGCGCGCCTAGAAATTTAGCGAGTTTGGCAGAACTGGAAATTAACGTTAAAACTGCCGAGCTAACAGTAGAATCTAACAAGTATGCCTGGCCGACTGCATCTAGGAATTTTTATTATCCGATCTTGCTTCTCTGTTATTATTTCGATCGCATTTTATACAAGGGAAGAAAAAAGGAATTACGTAATGTAAGAGATAGATCCTTAGAACAATAATACGGAAGTAATACAAGTATCTATGCGCCGTACGTAGATGTTCAATCTACGTCCTCGTTCGTTAGTTTCTATTAAGATGAACCAAAAGTACGTGCGTCTTTACGTTGTTTCAGTTTGTGCAATTTTTTAAAGTCATTAAAATTGCTTTATGTGCAAGTGTTTTGTATGTGTTATATATCATTTTGTAATCTTTGGGAAGCTCTTTTAAATTTAACCGTTAGCTACGTTAATTTATTGATTTAGTAAAATCGTGGAAAATTTTGAGATTCGAGTACTTTTACGTCACAGAAGCAAGAGTTTCAAGCTACTGAATATAATATTTTCTTTGGTGCTTCAGTAGGTTTAAACTCTTGCTTCAGATAGTGAGCAAGGTTTCCCAAAGATTACAAAATGATATATAACATTTGCAAAAATTTTAATGACTTCAAATATTGCGCAGACTGAAACAACGTAGAAAGCGCACCAACTTTTGGTTCACCCTAATAATTTCGAATGTTTGAGCTTGAGAAAAGGTGTCCACGTCGGTTAAAAGGTCGTTAAAAAAAAACAAATAACTTGTAACAGGGAGGATCGCAACAGCTCTTTTGCGTCCTCCTAGGTACGCCACTGGCACTTTGCGCGCTTTGTTTTCTTTGCTGAATGTTTACCTTACGTACATAATGGCGCAGGCTTTGTGCGACAAAGACGTCAAATAGAAAATAAAATAACTAAATACGGGCCAGGTGTATCGATGCTCGTTTACCGTGGCATGCTCGCGACGCAATTTTTCAGTATACAATCTGCAGACTCCTAAACCCTAAATCGGCACACCAATCCAAGTAATAATTAGATCGCGAATTCTTATACAAATATAACTCTAGAACCACCATCTATCGTAGTTCGATTCCCCAGAGACATTCGGCCCTTACCGATCCGAACTCGCCGATCCAGCGGTTCAACCAAGCAACGATTGCCTTTTGAACTTGCTACTAACAATGCTTGTCCACACCACCCACATTCCAATCTAACGAACCTAGAACCGAATCATAGTGATCCTCCGACGAGATTCCAACCGTTTCAATTATTTAAAAAATATTCAGTTGGTTGATACACGAGCTGTTTTACGTTTTCACGAGCAAACTATGTCCCGATGGTATTTACTAAGAAAGTGGAATGGTTAGTCGGTGTTTAACGCGGTTCGATTCCTCGGTAGAAGGCTTTCCGAGCCAAGAAAAGGATGCATTTTCGAGGATGCATCTCCAAGGATGCAACCGACCGTGACGTAGCTTTCATGCAGCGAACCCCGTGACGTCATTCATTCGATGACGTGTGGTCAACCGCGGTCAATGCACCAGGCCGACGTTTCTTGCAGGGCGCTATAATGCTCGGTTCACTGGCGTCGTCGTGGTGTGCGTTCGTTCGCGTGCACATAGCCTGCACACCGCGGTGTATGTGCGCGCGTTACACCGCAAAATACCGGGTGTTCGTGAAATCTTCGCCTTTCTCTGTGCCAACGACCCGCGCAACAGAGACGAACAGAACTTTACGCGGCAACACGGAAATCCGAATCGTCGATTTATTCGCGGAGTTCGATCGACCGAACAATTACTCGGCGAAACTTTGATTTGTCTTTCTTGTCCGTAACATGCCAAACAAACTATCGGAGGAGCTTCGCATCTGCGAGATGTTGCAACGTGTTATCATGTTTCTATGTTTATTGGTTGTATGTTCTTCACATTCACGTGTAAACTGCGGATGTTTGCAGATTCGAATAAAGAATTGAGAGATTTAAACGAAAGTATGTCTCACTTTCTGTATTTTATATACATATTTGTCCATCCATGCACGTTCTCGCACATTTTCCCACATTTTCGCTTTCCTTATTTGCATAAATATCCGCAGTGTATTCATGCGTTTGGTTTCCATTGCTTCTCACATTAATATACACAGTTATTTTGATTTATTTCTTTACTAGTCAGCGTAAATTAATCGCGATAATAAAATACCATACTCCTTATATAATTCATATATATATTTGCGATCTTTACCAACGCGAGGAATGAACGATAACTCGATGTTATCTTGTATCTTCGGACAAGAACACAAACTGATTTTCATCCAAATTCTCCAAGTTTATTTTATTATACCGGCTCGATACGCGTTCCAACTCCAAAACTTCTAACTCTAAACTAACGATCGACAGTTCGATTTCCCGTACCGAAGAGGAACCCAAATAAAGGTTTGATATTCCGCTTGTTTCCTGCTTGTCCTCCGGTTGTTCGGTACTGCGAACCGTGCACGACGCGTTAAAGATTCACGCGCCGCGGCGTGTCGCTTGTAATTCCTGCAGCGTGCAGCACTCATGCCGACATCAAAAATTCATGCACGTCGTTGACGCTGCTACCCTATATTCCCGTTTAACGACGGTATCCGTTTACTTTTATTCGCTCGCGCTTCTCTATATTTACGCGTATCCACCACCGCAAATATCCACGAGACGGAACCGCGAACTTTAAGGAGCCTGCTCGGTGGAAACGGCTCCTCACTTTGGAGGTTCAAAAGATACGAATTCCTCTTATACTTTCTAAAAGCGAGAAACCCCTGGAATAGGTCTGGCAAAGCGATATCAACGGATTCATGATGCTGACAAAGTTAGAGCACTTTTAAAGGAAGTGACTCGTAGAGTTGAACTCGTTTCGAGACGATTTAGAAAAATTGCCGACAAGATGCTTAAGTTTAATAAATTTTCAATTCTTCTATATCTTATAGATCAATCAAGAGGTAGATCTATGCGGAATAATAATGTAGCAGTAGGTCTTTTTCTATCTATTCCATTATAAAGTCTAACTAAACAGAATTCTAAAATTGTATATCGATACGTCTAACAGCCTCCTCCCCCCCAAAAAATCCCAAACGTAGCCCAGTCTTGGATTCTAAAATGAGCGACAGAAGAACCGGTTTGAAAAAATGTCCGTATCTTTGCGAAATCTAACTAAACAGTCCTATAAAATTTAACATCGATACATCCAATAGTCCCGTCCCCCGAAAAATCCCAAACGTCGCCCAGGGGATTCCAAAGGAGTCGTTGAGAGGCCGCGGAAGTTCGAAGGTTGAGCGGTAGAAGAACCGTTTCACCGCTGGCCAAATGGCCCAATTACACGGGCGTTTTTTCGACCCCGTTGTTGCCGCCTAATCGTTCAGCCATAGTCGTCGAAAAATTGCGCCCACGGCGGCCGCCCACGCTCGACGAAGCGAGCCTGTGGTCGCAGGTCGGGCCAGTAGTAGGTGATGCGAGTTATCGGGCAAGTAGAATGGTCGGCGATATGCTCGGCCGAGTTCCGATAATCGATGATCGTGCACGCGTGTGTACCTGATGTATACGCGGGGATTGTTTACGAAGCGAGGAGCAGGCGAAGGAAAGACCCGGTGCCATCGAGAGAGGAACGCGTAACTCGCAAACGTTCGTTGCGTCAGTTCGTTTCGCGATACGATTTCGAACGTTCCTCCAAACAAATGGAAACAACGACAAAAATGAGTCATTGTTCACCGACTTTGAAAGGTATTTATGAAAATTCTACGGAGACTCGGAGAGATGGAATCAAAATATTTCAACGATGTCAGGCGAAGCTATCAGTGCTCCGAGAAACATTCTCTTCTAACGAACCTCATAGATCGCATCCGTGCACAGAAGTGAAGATTTAAGAAATTCCTTGGTCTAAAAGGCTCGCACCTAGGCTTTTCATAAAAGCTTTCTTTTACAACACGTCCCGTTTGTACACCGTCTTCTGTAACTCGCGAAATCCTTCGTTGTCCCACAAGCCTCCTTTTTATTCATATTTTTTTTTTCTCACACCATGTACCTCGAATCGTATCTACCATGTAAAAAGGGGATCGGTTGTATTTTCAATTGCGTGAGATACGAATCTATGACAAAACGGGAACTCGGGGAATTCAATAGAACAGATCTGTTGCGTAACACGAACGGTTCCTACCTCTAGCGCCGTCTTCGAGGCGTAATGGCTCGAAACCCTGCCGTTTAAACCGGGTCTTATCAAGATTCGAGGAATTTCGCGGGAGAACGATGGCTTCCGTCGATGCTCGGTCGTCTCGAAAACTCGTGCAACTCTGTCTAGAAAGCATGCACGGGCGAAAGGACGTGCAACGTTATTGCGCAACGGCTGGCGAAAAAATGCCGGAGTATTAATCCTCGACGAACTATCGGCTGGGGAAGCATTAAAATCACTCGCTGGGAAAGGAACGCCGCGAAACGAGCCGACGGTGTATCCGTTCGTCGACGGATGCGCTCGTTTTCGTGCTTTCTAAAATGCCGTTTGCCGCGCCGCGCTTTGTTAACGTCGCCGTTCGTTTTTCGAAACTGATCCGTCGTCGCGGGTACTCGCCGGGAACGAAACAACGTTTCCTGGTCCGTTTATTCCGAAGCGAAATTATCTAAAAACTAAGGCTTTATATTAGGTCTACCGGAAAGTTCTGTCCGTTTTAAGAATAATAATAATATAATTTTTATCATTATTTGCGACATTTTGTCAGCGCGATTGCAGTTTGTATAACATTCTTAATGAATATGCGCGTACTTATTGAAACTTGTTGCACCCGGAACGGACAGAAGTTTCCGATAGACCTAATATAATAACTCGTTCAATCTAACATTTTCCATATAATGTTTGTTTATCAATTGAACAGGATTTATAGGTTTAAACAATAACACCACAAACATTAGAACACGCCACACACACTATCCCGTGGTTTAGGTGTGTCTTTTTACCGTTCTTTGAATTCGTTAAATTTTTGCTTTACATTACTTTGTATTTGTTTACATACTTTTTATTCTCTTTATAGAATATCTATCTCCCTATCCCTTTTTCCGTATAGCTCGGGTACCTCGGGATCGCTAGCCCCGTATTATAGCATAGCTACAACCCCTGGGGATTCTATACAGAATGTCCCAAAAATGTTGGTGTTCCCTGAAAGGAGGGTGTTTGAAACAACTTTTTCCTTGGCGAAAATGCCGTCCGAGGCTTCATTAAGGAGATATTAACAGGAAACCCCGACCAGTCTGTTAATATCTGCTTAACGAAGTCTCGGACAACATTTTCGTCAAGGAAAAAGTTGTTACAAATCACTCCCGGAACCACCCCTTTCAAGGAACTCCAACATTTTTGGAACACCCTGTGCCATGTCATCTATGTATAGATAAGGTTTGCGGTTGCGCGAGGCCTTCCTAAGAACGCTATCTTGTCGCGTTGAAATGGTAATAATGGAGATTGATTGTAGTTAGCAGGAGCAGAGAGGAAAAGAAATTACTAAGTTATACGAGTTCCACCATTACAGAGAAACTTGGCGCGTAAGAAAGTGTCTAGAATTGTTGAAATGGCGATGCTTTCGAGCAAAGTTTCACAATTTGACTGAGAACTATTCCAACCATACTCGATGTTAATCGAAGCTTCCGGGTGTAAACCGTTCACCAACTTTCGAGGTAGCTTTTTTAAAGGGTCGGACGACGAAACGATATCGAAACCGGACAGTGAAAGCGTCTAATCTAAAATTTGGAATGCTCATTTGGCACTTTACAATAGACTCGCAAACATTTCATTAAGATTATTACGTTTTATTACATCGAAAGAAACAAGACCGATTCACGGTTGAATTTTACTATTCAGAACTTTCAACAACCAATTGCCGCATTCGAATGAAACACTTCAAACACCCTAAACTAATTTTCTGTGAACGTTTGTCACCTTGGTCCCAAAAATACAAATTTCTATACTTCCAGAGCTTAGAGTCCGACGTTCAAAGTATGAAGAATATAAAGCACCCTAATGTCCGCTAAGAAATAAACACGCCCCTTTCGCGTTTTCCCATTTTTTGAACTCCTTAGACTCCAAAGTGGCTATTTCGCCGCAAAGGAAAACACGTATCCCAACGGATCGGACGGTGCGCGACGCCAGCAGCCATCGAAAGGGTTGAGAAGCTCTCGCAAACCGATCGAGGACGTCGAGAAGCATAAGCGACGTCAGCGAAAACGCAAACGTGAGAGACCGCGATGGATCGGGAGGGCAGGGTAAAGAAGAAGGTCGAAAAGAGGCGAGTCCGCGGAACGGGTCGCGCTACGTGTCTCGTCTTCTCCCCTTTTGTCGAGCGAGAGAGGAGCAAGCGCTTTTCGCGAAATTCGTCCAAGAAAGGCCGACGGAGACGCGAGGAGAGAGACGTGACTTTAGCCATAAGCCGTAGGTAGGCCGCACAGAGCATGGACAAGCAAGCAAGTCGAGTTGAGAGGCGCGGACGGGCGGTCAGAGACCCCGCAGGGCCGGCGCAAACAGTACAGCATTACCCACTCGGCTCGTTCTATCGCAACCTGGACCCAACAATGCTCGATAATCGTCCCTGTGATCGCGCCACCTTTTAACCGGCTATCTGGAAAAATCGCGCGCTCGTTTTTCACGAGCCTCCGGGCCCCTATTTTTCAGCCCGCGAAAATACATTCGAGGGCGAGCCGCGTTACATCCTCGTTTGCCCTCATTTTTCTCGCGGAGACAAATCGCACTGGATAGGAAAAATTGCCTGACTGTACTTTGGAGGGAGACGAATGCCTATCTGGATGTATGCATTTTTTTTTTAATAATTACAGACTGCGGATTTCTAGTAGTTTATGGCATTCGCGATAGGTATACTAAAGGTGTAGACGCATCTTTAATTTCCCAATAGGCATTCCAAATTTAAAAAGTTTACGACAATTACTTTGATTGCGAAGACTATTGTGAAATTTGCTAATAATCTACTAAAAAGTAAAAGACTACCCCCTTAAAAAGTAAATTGTAGCCCACTTTGGAAAAGGCAATGGGCCTATAATACAATTTCCGATGCAAAAATAAAATATCTAGAAATTCCAATCGATCCCTTGCAGACAAAGATTGCGCGAGTGAAAAAGCACCCGATTATGCCTACGTTACACGAACTCGTTAAGAGTCACGTTACGAACCGATGGAGGCGCATAGGAAAAAAGAGTGACTCAACGACGATTTCGTTAATTTCACTTTTCATCGGGCGTGGATTTTTACCTTTCGCGATCGAGCACACGGGAACGTGCGCGACGTGAGAATGTGTGCGTGCAAGTACGCTGGAGAGACTTTCTCTGTAATTCGCGGCACAGCCTTTACGTCTCCTCCGGAATTATGATTTCCGCGGTTCGTTATAAATATATATATATATATAAATATATATATATTTTTTTTTATATATTTATAACGATTAACGAATTACATATATATATATTTATTTATATTTATTTATTTATTTATATATATATACATACGTATATATGTAAATAGACACACACACACACGCGCGCGCGCGCGCGCACGCAAGCACACACGCAAGCACACACGCACATATATATATATATGTATGTATATATATGTATATATAGTTCAACGTGACGCTACGCGGTCGTAACGCTTACACGTTTACGTTGACTTTCTGTAACCAGCGTTGGTGTTCTCAGTTTCGACGCCACTTTCTCCCCCTCTCTCTGTCTCTCTACGTCTCTCGCGGTTGCTTTTTCGTTCCAATGTAATTAACAAACGCGAGTCATTACAATTTTTAATAGAGACGAAAGAAAGTGTGGCGCAAGATCGTCAAGCGTAAACAAAATTTGCTAGCAAATCAGCCGGCCATCGATGGACATCATAAATATCGAATTACTCTATAAATTCTGTTCTTAAGAGGGAGAATACTTTATAGTGCTACTCTTTTCTCTAGGCAAAAGAATCGACTTTCTTTTCCTGACATTCTTCTTGGTTTCTAAAATATTTCCACCATAAACTATATTTAAACAATAAAAAAAGCTACCAACGCTACAACCGTCTATTAATGTGACTGCAAAAGAAATGATAAAAATTGCCTCGAAACTACTGGAAAAAAATCATCTGTTTCATAGTTCATCAAACGAATGTAAATTCGATTCCCTGCAACACTCGTGTAAATCCGGCTCGAGCGGGTTAACGCCAGCGTGGTACTTCCCGCGACTCGTAACGAGTTGGCAATAAATAATTCCCTAGGGCGGATGGGATCCTCGTGGATCCAAATCTCGCGATAAATAGCTTCGGGATTCGAGAGGTATTCCCAGGGGAAAGTTAAATATTGACACGGGTGAGGTTTAAGTTAAACGTAAAATGTTACGAATCTATTTCAGTTCCCAGTCAAGGAGTAGCTCTGTTCGTTCTGGCGTGTTTCGCTAGGAACGTAAACAAGGTACCAAGAATACTGACGCGCACCGTAACGAATCGCGATGCGTTTCGATGACCCCTGTGACGCTCCAAAATCGACACACGTTGTCGTCGAAACGTTGGAAAAATTCTGAAAAGGAACTGGGTCGCGGTTCTGCTTGGCGTTCTCGGTGAACACTTTTTCCATGACTGGCCGAAACTTTCGACGATGTCCTAGTCCGTCTTAATCTGTACGGTCAATGATCCCTCCTTCCTGCCCCGATTTCACCAATTTCGCTCGAAAAAACGGCCTTCCCATTACACTGCTAGCATTTTCGCTCGAAACCTCGCGGAACCCATCCCTCGATTCTTCGAGAAAAAATAGACGATCCTGTCGGACCGCTAACAAATCGTCGATCGACATCGCGATCAACACTCGCTAACCGTCTTAAGAATATCGTATTCGGTACAAAATCTGATACAAGACCCCTTAACGTTGTTGACTGCTAAAGTTTTACCTAGGAATTGAAAATATGGCTTTAGCTCCGATTCAATGAGAATAATTCGTCGCTAGCGTTGACTCTTCTATGTACGCGATTTAAAGGAAGAATAAAACTCAAATTGCACGGAAGAACAGTGTCGATAGCTTGTATAAATTTCTCTTTTCGCTTATTTAATATTCAACTCCATAGCTTCACTGAAAGAAGAATTTCAAATTACTCCAAAAAGTAAAACCATGGTCCAAGTTCGAAGAGTCAGCGACAATGACCATCGTAGCGGTCGAAACGTGTTAATTTCGAAACATAATAGATTGACAGTTAATTCTTATTGTCCATCGATAAACCGTTTCGCGTCGATGATATTCGAGAAACATTTCGCTCATATTCGCACGAACGATTTACCGAATCGGTGACCCCGATTTCGAGCGATTCAAGTGGCTGGTTCACCCTCGAGAAAAGTAAACGTATCGTCACTCACCGATCGAGGATGCGCCCGTGACATCTGGATCCAGCAGTGCGGCGCAAGCTTCTTCCTTCCTTCCTCTCGATCGTCGGCTCGATCCGTTCCTCCTTTGATCTTCGGTTCACTTCAAGTCACCAACTGACAAACCACCCACACACTGCAATTTGCGCACCGTCCTCGCCGCGATATTCTTTCAGCTGTGGCCGCGATACCGCGTTCTCCACGGGTGCATCCAGGGGTGAGGGAGGTTAGGTTCGATTGACCAAGTGCCACGGAAGCGCGAAGAGGGAGGTGTCCGCACACGGTGCTGTCCTGTCCGTTTTCCTATGTCACTCGAGTGAGTCGCGTTCCGGCGGTGTTCGCCGGCACGTGGTCTCGCGTACGAATGGAAACACTTTCCAGGCTGGCCGTCGAGAGAGCCCACGCGTCTCATGTGCTTGTAATCGCGCGTTCGACTGAGCGACCGAGCACTCCCGAAGTCCCTAGCTCTCGCTCGTGCCGTTCTTCCTGCTCGCGCTCGGCTCGTTCCGTCTTTCTTCCTCTCCTTTGCGCGCGCATCACTCGACTGATCTTCTCTCTGTCTCGCGAGCTCCTCGGGCCATCTTTGTCGCGCGAGCACACTTGTTCGTCGCCTCTCGCTCGCGCGCGACTCCTCTAGTTACGATAAAGCCTCGAGCGGTGACGAATATATTTTTTAAAATACTTTCAAACATAAACATTCGTTGGGTAATAGGAAGAATTGCGTACATATATAGCCGTGTTATGAATTTTAGCGAAAATATGACTACGTCAGTGCGTTCCCCCTGTCTGGCCTTCTTTTCCGGATTCGAGGCTCGTTTTCTAAGTATGGTACTGACTTGTATTGTAACATACATTCATTCGTTTATTTAAAGTGCGTAACTTATTATAGAAAGTTATTGCACTACTGCTTACTTATTACTAGCTTATTTCCATTCTTCTTATCATCGTCTTACGTGATTCCTGCATTATTTTAATACTGTTTGCAGTATCTCTTACTTTTCATCTATTGGGCCCCTCTAGCTCGGGTACCTCGTGGTTGCTAAGCCCGTACTGTAGCTACAAACACCGCTACAGCCCCTGAGGGCAAATTGTAACATACAATGTATGTCATGTTTTTACGTAGCACAAATAGTACAATACTTGTACAAGAATTGTATATAGTATAACGTACTCGAATCTAAAAATCTCAACCGTTAAGGGTTGACGACTCCGATACAAACCAACTGCGATGGTCGACGATGACTTATCGATGATGAACGCTCGTGGCACGTTCAACTTGGCGATGCAAATGGGTTACTGCGTATTATTGCCATGGATTTTCTTTTTCCAAATTCTTTCCATCTAAATTCCACACTTACTTCACGCATTCCGCATTCATTCCAGGCGTTTTTCATCGTCCTCTCCGCGGAGGGAACGACACATCCTACGGGACCCGAGCGGCTCGCCAAGAGAAAAGCCACCGTCAGTCCAATCTTCGCTCCCGACACTCTCATTTTCTTTCCGCTTGCTAGCTCTCAGTGCACGGGATTTATTATCTGTTACGTCGGTGCAACGTCTTTTGAGGTAGGTCGGGGTGCTTAACTCGACATTAGACCGTCGAGGTCTGCTCCCCCGCGGCGGTGTGCGCCTTAGCGTTCCGCTGAAGACGACGGTTGACGCGCGGACCAACCTCCACAGTGGCAGTAAATCGCTAATTGAGCGTTAACCGTTCGCGACGTTTACTGTTTGCAACGTTTTATTGTGTTCCATGAGCGTAAAACTCGCATCGATGGACTCGATGGCCGCGCAACTGCAGAAAATCTCAAAAAGGAATCCGGGATCGACGTATTCTTTGGAGCAGATCGTTATTTTTTGGCAGCCAGACATCAAATTGAAATTTCTTGGGTGGGCATAATTCTGATCCTCTTCGGCGGCCTGGCCTGTAGGGAATCAAACTGGAAAGTTAATATGGTACTATTTTTAACACTCGAAAGTCGAAGAAATGTTACTAGTCATTATATAGAATGAGATTTACCTTTCTTAAAGCTGGAAAGTCCGTTAAAATACGGCATGCGAAGCTTCGAAATGGGAGGAGTCCACCTGAAACAAATCTATCTTACATAACTGATTCGACTCCTCGTGTGTCTCTGTCACTTAAGAATCTTTTTCATCGTGAACCTTAATTTCAAATTTTGGCCCACCTGAACTGGACGATGGGGCACAGCCGTTCCATCGAGTCGACGCTTTGCGAAATCTCGAGAAAGGGTGGACGCGGCTGATATCGCTCCAAGGTCGGATGGATGGATGCTTAAACTACCTACATGTAGGCCAGTAGGTCAAGTCGACATTAGCGAGGACGCGAAGTAGATCACGCGTGTCGAAATTGTTCGCGCGCGTCGCGCTCGTGGACACAGAGGCCTGAACTTGGTCGAGCAATTGAAATCCGATAAGGCCCCGGCGGGCGCGTACATTTCGACCGTCCGCTATCGATAAGCGAAATGAACGCAGACATCAAGATTAGATTCCCGCTGCATTGATCGTTATCGTTTCGAACACGTTGCTACGAATTTACGACGCAAACATTGAACCGAAACACCGAATGGCGCATCGAAGACTCGAGTAACGTTCGATGTCTGGCCACTGTGTCCCGTGGCTTTCCCTTCTGCTAAGCAACGTTGGAATAAAAGTGAGGCCAACCTTCAGGGACACGTGCCACTCGTCGAAACAAAACAGTTCTGATAAACCTTGCCGATGAGTATTCTCTAACACAATGTTTTCTAAACTCTATTCCATGGAATGGTGTTTCCATATGAGTAGACTTAGGATAAGATTTGAAATGAAATAAGTACATTTTGTTGTAATAAAATGTTGTTTCTTAAATCGATATCCTTTTTGTACACAAAGCCAAGGATTTTCCTGAAGACCAACACAGATACTAAACAAGGATTTTCTATCGAATGATTGAAATAAAGGAGTGACACTGTCCTTTCGAAATTTGCATTTTCGTGCAAAAGCTTCGTGCGACGTTTGGCCACGAAGGAACGTTTCTTCCCCTTTTCGTAGGGCTTGAAAGATTGATCGCAGCGATCTAACGAGCTGCCGCGGTAGAATCGCGTAGCGGCAGGATAATCCTCATAGACGATTCCATCCACCCGAACGCTGAGATTTATGCGTCTAATATGACCGGTATTAATTCATAAAACCGTAGGGTATTACCATCTACGAAACTACGCGATTCATAAATCCCGAGATTTATGCTTCGCAACACGCTAAGCGCTCAAGGGAGATGGAAACGCTCGCTGGCGGTGCGCGCGAGTTAAATTAACCTTGAAGCGATTCAATTGCTCGAATAAAATTGCAAATATCTTTGCTACTCGCTTTCGACTACGAGTGAACGAGACACCTCAAAATATTCACAAGCCTAACATCGATACACCTTAAAGATCAAGCAACGAGAAGAGTCAATTTGACTTAGGATACAATGAAGTAAACCTTCAAATAAGAATTCAAACTTTACAACTTTAGAATATTTACACTTCGTGTTTTATTTTACACTCGTGTATGTTTATGAAACTGAGTTAATTTTCGAATATTTCACATACACTTTGTGCACAGAATACAATTATTATAAAGCTTAAATCCAGTAAAATTTATGAACTCGAGCTGAACATGTTCGCTACCACAAATCCAGCTTATCGCATACATTATGTGACACATGCGGAAAACATGATCCGCTGCTTAAAATGTATATTGGGAGTTCACAGAAGTTATGGAATACGAAAAAAGAACAGAAAATTTGTTATTGTCCCAAGAGCGAAGCTTATAATATCAACCATATTTACATTATCTATGATTCTCCAGTGTACGTTGGCCTCTATGTTCAAGCTACAAGTTGCAACATTAATTCGCGTACAAATTACTATTACGTAACAAATTCAAAATAAAATGGCTTAATTGTTACGCGATTTTGGCAACTCGTCTCTAACAAGCATCGATACTATGCTCATCCCTATGTTCGACCCGCGCAACGTTCGAGGTTCGCGGACCGTGTCCGAGGAAAAATCGCGAAAATGACTTGGTAGCTGTCGTTGGACGGGTTCGATAAAAATTTCACCACAACACAGCGGTGTGTCGTTGGTCGCGTTTTGCTCTCCCTAACGGACGACAGTATTCGGGGAAAAAAATTTGCAATTCCGCTGTGACATCAGTGGCGAGGATCTCTCAGCCGAGGAGGAGACGGAGGTCGTTGCATAGAGGAGGAGGTGGCGGAGAAAGAGAAGGAGGAGGTGGAGGAGGCGCACGGGTTCGCTTTTGCCTGAGCGTACCCGTTCGTTCACCCTAGCGGGGGCACCAACCTGGCTTTACTTCAGTTACACGCCGAGAGAGCCGGCGCTGTATATAGGTATATAATACATTCTCGCGTGTACTTACACCTAGTATAGGTGGGTATACGGAGTGTACAGAGAGTGTCCCGGTCGAGCATGATGCGGTTCCATGGCCCTTTACGAGCGAGGCGGGGTACCGACTTGCCCCGTTCTCCAAAGAGAAAGATCGAGACACTGGGAGAGAAAGGGACAGGGGCCAAGCCCTTGTGTGTTCGATCGCTTTCGACGAGCCATGGATCGGTCTTTGAAGGAAATTTTATACCCCGATACCGACCTTACGATATCCACGCGACGCCAAACGAAATTTCCTGCACCAAAGTACGTTGAAAACTCCACTTCGCGGCATCTGATTTATGCCAAGCGTTCGTACATCATAGAGACCGCCGTGGTAACAGCTTTTAAAAGAATCGAGCTTCTTTTTACATTATTTGAAAAACTTGGATTTCAATGGTACACTCAGAAAATTTCATTCAAATAGACCAAGAATTGACGTAGCTGGTAGTTTTCGTGGAACGTGTCCCATCGACAGACGAGTAGAAACGAAACCTCGAGACCATGTTTCTCAAACTGGACCGCTAGATATTTCCAAAACTGTACGATCTTCGAATTTTCGATTTGCACAACTCAAATTATGTTCAATTATGTGTAAAGTAAATAATAGATAGGTGATTTCAGAGTCACACGTGGTTAACAGATTGTTTAGAACATAAATGTTTACCTATCCAACAGCTTATCTCGGGGTGCGGGGAGTTCTTTACTAGACATACTAGATCGATACTTATAAAACATTGTTAAAGCATTCTATAAACATGTACTAGATATTTTAAAAAAATGGTTGATTCATTCACTAGAAATAAATCCCCCAGAGTACTCTTCTTTTTCACTCGTTGCCATGTTTTCCGTTGACGCCGTTACACAAATTTTCAGCGTCCACGTTTCTTGTTTCGCGTAATTTTTCGGTGACGCAGAATTTCCGTTGTCCGGCTCGCCTCGTTGGATCGAATGTTGGCGGGGTCCTTGACCGAACACGCGGTGAATCGAAAACGCTGACTATTCATAATAATGACGCTTGTACTAGCGATGGGAATGCTTGAGCAGCTGAATTCATCGTGTTTTCATAATGTAGCAGTGTTTAAAATTCCTATAACCGTAACATTTCATGCGTTAAACTTACTACAAGACTTTATTATTTTCTATATACAAATAAATTATTAATCTCTGATAAACTCTATTATCGATCCTTAATATCTGAACGTACAATATATAATATTTAAAATATAAGAAATAAAGTGTACAAAATGTCAAAGAGGAACAAGATTCGCAAAGTATGGACTAAGTGTAGCGAGCAGCATGTGTGCTGACCATTCTGATGGACACTGGATCGGTCACAGTGTCCGTTGGACTTGATCTCTGTTGTTGGTGTGAATAGCTCACTTCCATATCGATTTCATCCAATTCTTCTTCCTCCTCTTCATGGGTGTCTGATTCCTCTTCCTCTTCTCCTTCGCCTTCTTCCTCTTCTTCCTCTTCCTCCTCTTCTATTGATCCCCTAAACTAAGTATATTTAAAATTATATATAACGCTTATTCTATTTGAAAGAATCACAATACAATAATATAAGAAACTAGTTTATCACATTTGTATGGAGAATATTTTTTATTCGTTCGTTTGTTGACTGTCCCGACGGTCGGTAATGTTACACGTACCTAACAACTACCACATCTGGTAAAAGATTCAATATTTTAAAAAAAAAAAAAGGTAATTTTACCTCAACTGACATGCTTCTATAATGTATACGACGAAGTACACGAATCTAGCTTCAAAACTTATCAAATAGATAAGCAGAATATAAAATACGCAAGGAAAATAAAAGTGAGGTTAACTTACTTCACTAACAGTTTTGCCAATCGGAATATGATCGTACCCTTGCACTCGAACATGTTCTCTCTAAAAAAAACACATAAAAATAGAATTAGTTATATACGTTTAATAGTTTAATGGTTGTAATTATGTTCGTGATTCTAACCCATGCTTGATGTTCCGCTTCAAGAGCAGCTACCTCGCTCTCGTCGTCGCATGGCCTGTCCGCATTAAACCAAAGAGGATCTGTCGCTCTGGGTTGCAAATTCGGCCATAATGGCATAACAGGCATGACGAAATATATGCGATATTTAACAAAAACAAGAAGAACTGTTACAATACCTGTCAAAATATGAAAAATACACAACCATCGAGCATGCGCGGAAAGTACGCACAAACAACGCGTATAAAATAGACTGGACTTTCGATGGAATTTTCTGTCTCAAAACTCCAGCCAGAGACCTCTTAGCAACGTTATCGATTCAGAATAGAACAAGATCTCAAGTCTATGAACGGCTAGAATTAAAACTAAATATCCCGAGAGTTACTGAAATTTGGATTAAACTGAATCTGATAAATGTGCCAGAATTGAATCTGCCTTGTTATAGAAAGCACGTACACTACAATAGTACATAGACTCATTTTTATAGTTAATAGAATAAATAAAATCATAACTACGATATTCGTATGTACCTGTGCTAGGTAATAAAATTAAAATTGAATATGGCGAGAAGTAATTATTAGAAAATTATTATGTAGCATGGACACATGCGTTCACGTCTACGATTTACGATAGATAGTTTTGTATACGTAATTAATAATGCAAGAAATGATTTAATTAAAGTTATTCAACTAATATTCATACGGAATTGCTCGAAAAGAAGCGATAATTACCAAACAGAAATTGTATAAGGAAAAAGAAAGATTGTTATACGACGCTGGTATTTCTGCTAGACAAAAGAACGAATTCTGTACATTTAAAAAAATCTCATGCGAAACTTTAAACGTGTTTCCAACTTTCGTATGATTTTATTAATTATACCATAGTTACGTAAGTAGTTTCCGTTGAAATGTTGTATAACGATTCCGCAGCATTTGAACAATTGCGCAGTATATCATGCCATCTGTCGTTAAAACATGCTATTACTTTCATGTGACGTGTTACCCATAGAAAATCATTCAGTCGAGTCTTCGGTATTTTACATCCACGGCGATGGAGGAAACCGAGACCGAGAATGTTGCGTGCAGTTTTTTAATGGATCTCTGAGAGGTTGTTTGGCTGTCCCCGCAACAGAAACTGTGACAGTGTCCGTGTTACTTATCAATTTCGCATTCAAGCATTTTCGCGAATTAACGCGTGTTTCGTGTGTGACATAACCCTTAATTTTCAACGAAGGTAACAGATATGATCATTCTTCAAGCGACAAATCGGAATAATCAAACATGCAATCATCATTATAACGACATAATGCTCTTAAAGTTCACGTCTTAACTTGTCATTCTCATATACTTTTATCAATTTTAATCTCGTTTTGTGTATAAAACACGAAGCAAACAGTCGACCTACTTAAACAGCTACATTCACGTTACTATGTAGAATGCAGCAAGAAAGTTCTATGTAACAAAACTTTCACATAACTTAACGTGGATTTAATGTCATCGTCGTAAACTGTCAATAACACGTTGATTCATTTTCGTAATGTATAATAAGTTACGCATCATCTTGTTCTTTGAAAGTAATAATTTTTAAATTTCTTTCTCTTGAAAATATATATAAATGACATATGGTACATTGGTACAGAGATAGTTCATACCGATAGCAAGTGAATGTATCGTGAAACTCTGTCCATGAGAATGTACTCAAATAATTTTGTGCGAAGTACGTTTCATCTAAATTATAATGGAATTGTAAACGTTTTCTTGAAAGAAAACGAACTGTGATTTACGCTTCGATGTTCACCGATTGAATCGTGATTTTCATATGAAAATTTCGACGTCAAAGTATCATACGCTAATTAATCGAGATTAGCTGTTATCGATTCAATTGAAACCAATATTGCCCGCCTCCTGGTCACTTAGTTTTACATTACGTAACGATACCATAATTTCGATGCATTAAATCAACGACGTACAGGATGTTCGAAGCAACAAGATATATTCCTATAATCAACACGAGTAAGGGGTTGATAATGTAATTGGAAATCTCTTTTGTTCTTTGCATTCAACGAGTCGATGCATTCCTTCACTATACCGGAATTAATCAATAATCGGGACGTCCTTTCCAGGAAAATTATAATGCATACTTCCTCACGTGGAATCTTGGTATTTCAATATCAAGATTCCTGCGAAGCAAAGAATTGTCGACTATACATTGCCATACAACTTCTCCGATCATTTTTCTTATATTCTCCGCCGGCTACTGTTTCTTTAATCAAAATACTTCGATAAAACGCGTAACAATTTATTTGTAACCTTGTTGCGATTCAAACAGTTCTCATTTCTAAATATTTCGTTCGATATTTCCGATCCTAATTGTTAGATGAATTGGTTCATCAATCGTGAACTACCTGCATCACGATCTAATAACAGGTTTTTTTGTTTTTTTAACATGACTCATCCCTACTTTTAAATTAATCGCATGCGATATGATACGACGACATTTTTAACCGTATTTTATAACGGTGCGGTGCCTTATCACGGGGATCCTGTTATTTTCAACTTATCACTTGACTAATCTAGCTTTATTGTTTTTTCCTGCACACGGTTTGAACTCTGTAGCATCATTACGAAAGCGATTTGTTTTCTTGTTTTTTTTATTTTTTAATTTATTCACGTTCAATTTGATCGATTTACTATTTATCGCGTCAAATTTATTGCTTTTTTCCCTAGTTATCAATTGAAGTACTGACAACACAGTATTTGTTCAGTGTATTCAAGGCTGTCGAAGTATAACTGACAAACCATCGATGCATGGCTAAATGTCACTGGCAAGTACATATTTACACGCGGATTGATGTATTTTTACTACATTTTGAAACGTTTATCGCCAAAATGTGACATATTGAGCTTGTTACTTTGATACATATTTCAAGCGTATATAATTGTTTGTCATTATATTCGGTATAACTATCGTTCAACAACAATAAGATTAACTATCATTAAGATTAACTTTAATAGGTTGATAAGACAGCGGAAATCGCAGTGAAATTGATAAAAAGAAAAATTATATTAGGAAATCAATACTTTGTCTACTTTTTTCGTTTATTTTGTATTATTAACCATTTTTATCTCGCCGATACGTAAATTTTGAAAGAAAAAGAAGATACGTTTGTGTTACCAAATGTATCGTTTTTAATGATCTAAACTAAACGAGACCTGAAGCTAATCATTACGAGATATCGTTTCTTTTTCTGAAAGGTTTTATCAAAAAGAAATATTATCGTTATAAATATTTATTGCATTTCTAAAAAGTAGTTAAATTAAACGCTCGCGAAATAAAAACTAACTTGAAAACTGTTACTTTCACCAACCGTTTAAATAAAATACTTGATTCGCCAATATACGTAGTTAATAGCTGAATAACGTCAATGTAACGAACTATGTTACCCTTTTGCGAACTACCGCTTTCCACGCGAAGCATATCATGTTTCGTTTCAACGAGCGGTATAATTTTTTCAAGGCGTCACATTTCAGCCGTTTGGCTCTTATCAACTCATTATTTTATCGGTTTAAACGCTTCTTGTCATCGCTTGCACAGCTACTTATTTAGTGGATAGAGATAGACTAAAACCACTTGTCAGATCATGTCGCTCATACATTTCTAATCACAGAGCCGTCGCGAATTTTTGTTGCATTTATGCTGGTAGGCTTGGTTAAATTTTTAATAGTGTTCAGACTAACCAGGTCATTCTTACTTTTTTCTACAATATTTGCTCTACCATTACACTTACACATGGTGAAACTTGGTCACTGTTCTTTATAAAATAATTTACATACTTTTTCTGTTTTACATATTCAATTCTTATCGTTCTATTCTCTTCTCTTACTTCTCTTATGCCTATATAATAATCACAACTAATAAATAATATTATAATTATTCTCCATATTAATCATTTTTATATCTTTATTTTCTTTAAATTATTAATTAATTTAATTATATGAACTCTGAGAATTTAAGAAATCTCACACCATTACCGTGCTCTGCGGTGTTGGCGCAAAAGAGTAAAAGAATTTTATCGCCACTGTGAATTCCGTGACCATAGCGTGCAAGACTCTAGAAAGGAATGTTTGGTCGCGGTACGTCGGACCACTGTACCTATCTTCAAAGAAATCTGTTTTAGAAAGTACGCCAACTCGCGATTTTTTTACACGATGTCTTTGTTCTTCTCTCGAGCCGCTCGAGCACGAGTCATGAACTCGTTTCTTCTTGTACTTCTGTTCCAAACTCGTTCACGGCTACCTTGGCAGACTGCCGAAGGGGAACGCATGACTTAACAAAAATCAATCTGTTAATTGAGAATAAAAAAAGTATCGTCGAACGTGGCCAGGGTTTAACGCATCATACCGAAACCGGACGTGGTAATGGTTTTTCAAAGATATCGACAAACTTTTTGTAAACGAATTTCAATTACATAACGGTCACCTTGCGGCTATCTAATTTTAGTAATTCGCGACGAAATCGATTAGATTTACAGAATCAAACGTATCCGGTTAAGATTACGATCTTTTGTTACTGTTAAATAATGTTTTGATTCTCGTGAATATCGGATTTAACGAGACACGTGGTATCGGCTATCGATTGGATCGTGCATATATGCATTAAACACTTTTTGTAAGCGTGGCAAGTATTATTCGAGCAACAGGTGCCCGTTGTACACAGAATCCAGTTCGCTATCGATGTCATTTATGGATTCCCAAAGAAACGTTCGTCATTAGAAATTTTGCATGCTACTTTCATCATAGTTGGTATCCGCTTTCATACACTTCCCACCCCTTCCTTTGTTAAAGTTATTATCGTGCCAATGTACACTCGACAAGCGGTTGTATGAATGGATATTACCAATAGTGTCATATATAAACGATGGTCGATAGAATTTGAATGGCCGTTTGGCTTCTGGCCTCGATAACTGTTTGGTATTAGTTAGGCCTTCGAACATTGCTGCCTTCGCAAATTAACGCTAGAAAAAATGATGCTTCTTTGTAGTTCCTTCGATTCTTTTGAGAGTTCGTTTCAAAACTGTCTTCAGAACCTATAAATATATTACGACTGAATCTTCTTTCTTTTTAGATGTCGCATGATCACATGGCGCACATGATGAATATATCGGGTAGCCATACGGCTCATGATGCTGTCATGTCTCATTCAAGCATGGAGGACCATGGTATGGGCTCTATGGATCATGGCAGTATGGATCACGATGGTATGGACCATACAGGTCATACTGGAGCTTCCACTTCGGATCCATGTGCCGATATGGGGATGCACGGTATGTCGGTACGTATCGTTCACAGATGAAAACACGTTGCAACATTATTAAACAATGAACCTATTTACAGATGACATTCCATGGAGGATATTGTGAAAGTGTACTGTTCGAGTCCTGGAAAATTTCTTCGATCGGTGGTCTCATTGGGTCGATGATTGGTATCATGATCATGGCCGCGCTTTACGAGGGTTTAAAATATTATCGAGAATACTTATTTTGGAAAACGTATAACGCTCTTCAGTACCGAAGCGTCACGATACCTCCAGAAAAGAACGTTGTGGCTGAAGACAATCGAGTCGTACAGTAAGTATTACTTTTTTACACGTACATCCGACCTTAGTTTCGAAATCTCACTTCACAACATGACGAGCTTTGTTATTCATTGTCATATTTGACTTTGTGTTTTTAGTATGGTTGGAGAAGTAATTCACAAACAGCCGTAAGTAATGGAGAAACGAATGCATTGATTTTTAATTTTCTCTCTTTTTTTTTTAGTATAGCTACTTCTTGGAAGTGCACGTTTTAAACTTCTACTTCTTTTTCTTATTCTTCTTTTTTATTCTTGTACCAGCATCAATCCTTAATTAATGAAAACACTTTATTCGCTCCTCGTAATTTTCATATATTTATTTTCATGTATGCATACATTACTTTCTTTTAACTCTAGGTATCAGTTTCATCCTTTTCTTCTAGACTCGTGATTTACAAGCTTAATATTTCTTTGCAGCTTTTCCTTTCTTATATGTATACACTAACAATTACACTGCATGATAATTTAATATTATTGCACATGTTGTATTTTTTCAGTTGTTCAAAATCTTATCAGGCATTAATCTGTTCTGTATAAATTTGTGCAGGCCCACAATGTTATCATGGATGCATACATTTCAAACGTTCTTACACATTGTGCAAATCGTGCTGTCATATTTCCTCATGCTGATCTTCATGACGTACAATGTTTGGTTGGGATTTGCCGTAGTGTTCGGTGCAGCGATCGGTTACTTCTTATTTGGATGGAAAAAATCTGTTATCGTAGATGTCACAGAACATTGTCATTAGCTGTTTACATGTTTAGATTACATTCTATTATCATAATAAAAAATGTACATACGTGTACACTGCCGCGAAGTTCATACTGATCAGAGAAGCTCTGAAATAATTAATTATATGCAGTAAACATGTGCAGGAAACATAATTTTGCCAAATTCACGATATCTAAAAAAATATACGATGAAAAATATTTTAGTTTATTCTTATGCATAGTTATTTTATGCATACAGAATGTTATTTTCAGTTGTTTGCTAAAAAGATTGTACGATTTAATTATTATTCGATAACAAATATATACAAAAGGCAAATTTGTATACAAAAATATTGGAAGATAGATCTTTGACATGAACGACTATAGCACATTTACTATGTAAATATTGTTAAGAAATTTAAATAAGAAAAGTGAGATGTGCGCACACTTTTCTCCAAACTTTTACACGTTTACTCATAATTTTGTATTGTAACATACTTTACACCCGTTTATTGTTCGATCGACTAATGTTTGAACAAAAGTGTGCAGTACTGCTTTGCATATTGCATACGTTACGATGTACTGTTACAATATAATAATATTAACAATTGTATTATTAAAAAGTAATCTAGAAACTATTATTATTTGTAAAATATAAGACAATATAAATACAAATTCACTTGTGTAATTAAAAATCAAAGTGAGGTATCAAAGACATTTTACTAATATATTTTATCATTTTTAAACAAGCACAGAATACCTTTATTTTTTTTGTAAAGACGATTTCCAGCGTTATAAAATTCATAAAGTGTAGATACACATTAATATTTAAGACATACTATGAAAATCGTGGCTGCGATTTTGATAAACATCAAATAATATTACATAAAATATACTATAACAAATGCAATGTATACTGTACAAAAGTAATTTTTATAAAATTATTAATGAAAGTCATATAGGATTAACAATATAAAACATACTGAGTTAATGCAGACTGAACCTACGTGTTGCACTCGGTGACGCGTTTCACCTTGATATGATTAAATTTTTTATGCAGTTCGCGTTTGAACCAACACATTATTCAATATGATGCTAGAAATTTATATATCCCACATGTAGCTATACAAAAAGCACCAGCATGCATGTCACATGTATAATTAATGCAAGCCTCGTTATTGGAAAGGATATTTAAATTACAATTCTGTTACATACTCTTTATACTTAATATGTAAAGCATTACTAAAGCGTTAAGTAGCTTTTAAGTAAGTTACATAGCTTTAGAAATGCATAACATACACATAGGATTGTACAAAAAGCTTTATTTGTTATATCTATAACATTATTAATTTTGTAGGAAATTCTTTAAACACCTACTGCAGATCATTCCAAGAGCAGCAGAGTATTTTGCACTTTATCATATACATAAATATATATATTGTAAAATCAGACATATACTACACCACTGCCCTTAGTTTGTGCTGCAAGGATAAGGCAAATTTAGATTACAAAACTAAATTACAATTTATACTAATTCTTATTTATAAAGCAATTGATGATTATTATTCTTTTATCACAAGCCAATGGTGTATGAAACACTTAAAATACTGTCTGTAGCTCACAAGTTGCACAAAGCGTGTTACGAGTAGGACGTTCAATTTGACCTTACACTTTACTGTTGCGTTCTGGAAAGATCAACCGTAAAATAGTACCTTTTTTTTACGCGATTTTGTAACTTTAAATTATATATTTCAAAAACACTGGAGAAAATTTTAACTATTCAAAATAAACGAATCGAATTCGTAAAAGTAACATGGACATTAGATTCATTGGCATCGTAAAACATATTAGTTACTAATAAAGTCTAAACACGAGAGATGGAACTATATTAATGTACTAACAAAAAATTGGTTGAAACATTAAAATTCACCTTATTGTGAAGAATGTATTGCAGACAGGCAAGATATCTCTTCAAATTATTTTGTTAGACCTAGAAGAAAAAGCATGTTACATGCAAGATTATTACTGCAATGGTAATATTAAACATTACTATCTTTCTATAAAGTTAATATAATTCTCAAGTATGTAAAAACTTTACACTTTTTGTAATCGAATTGCCAATGGTTACGAATAATGTCTGAAGAATTAAACGAATTGTTAAAAACAAAACTATATAGTGTAGGTCAAAGAAAAAAAGAATAAAATTCTTATACTTATATAATATAATGTCCTTATATGTCCTAAATACAATATTCATTGCTTGTAAGAGTCGGTTCAATTTGCAACATAGTGTACTCTTTCAGGTGTAAACAAATTTGATGGATCCATTCCATGTATGCCAGTTTATCTCCTTACCACTCATTTCATTACGTTACTGTAATTGCGGATCTTGAGAAATAAGTTTCATGCATTATGTTATGAAAACATAGAAATATTAAAAATCTTGCATGTGTAACCTACTCAGCACCAGACATTGGCATACAACAACTCGAACGATGAGGAGATTGTTGCTTAGAAAGATCAACAGTATCTTCTACAAAGGGACGCTCTAATCTAGCTTCAAGTTGTGCCCAAGCAGCAACAGCTGCAGCGAATGCTGCTTCAACATTTGTTGCATCTTTCGCAGATGTTTCTACCAAAGGGGGATCTCCATTTTCTGCACACCAAGCTTGAGCTTCTTCTGTAGATACTTGTTTCTCAGGCTCTGGAACATCCACCTACAACAGTTGTTTTTATAAATATAATGATATGTTTTCATGAATATTGGTTTTTTGATTACCCACCACTTTTTCAACTTACTTTGTTTCCAACAACAATAAAGGGAAATGTGGATCCCTCTTGAACATCAGCATAATAAAGAAATTCAGATCTCCAAAGTGCTAAATTTTTAAAGCTTGTTCTATCGTCAACTGCATAAGTCAAAAGACAAATATCGGAGCCTCTATAAAATGGAGTTCTAAGAGTCTTGAACCTTTCCTGTCCAGCTGTGTCCCATATTTGCAGCGTATATGCCTCTCCATTGATTTCGATGCCTTTATTTAAAAATTCCACTCCGATAGTATGAAAACTATGTTCGTCAAAATGATTTGACACAAATCTGTTCATAAGACAAGACTTGCCAACACCACCATCACCCAGAATCACTACTTTTAGAAGCGCCTTTCTCTGAGAATTACGATTTTGTAAGTTGCCACCTCTTGGTGTACCTACTGTGCTGGAACTGTTTCCTGACATCTTTTAATTGTTCACTTTTTAAAATACGAAGAAATCGTACGTTTAAAAGTACTGTATATATTTACGTTTTTCATATATCGATATTCTTCACAGAATAATTAAATACGTCACTCTTCGAATGTTGATCGCACTCGACGTTTCCTGTCAATCTAGGAATCAGCTGATTTGGATACTGAACAAGACAATTCACTTTTTTTTTATATTATACACATTTCATATCATCGAAATATCTGCGCTAAAAATTCCTGTACGTCGTATTCTTTGTACACTTGGAAGAACCACACACTTTAAAATATTTTAACATCGTGATGTTCGTTTCACAGCGAAGCATAACCTTGTCATTTTATGTCGAGACTTGAATATCGATTTAAATAAGGAACAAATTATTTTGACGGACGAGCTTGTAGTTAACAAATTTAGGAATACCGTGTACTTCGTTTTCTTCGATTTTAATCCAAGCAAAGTCAGATCCCTGGAGAAGATGCTCTTCGGTACTGAGTTGTAGCCATCACCGAGCAAAATTGCAATTTTCTCGATCGGATGTATGTTCTGTCTTCACTCGAATGCATTTGGTGATGACGAATAACACAAATGATCTTCCGATGTTTCAGAAAGGCTAAAATCTATCACTGTCTCTGAACATTTTCGTTCCGTGCAAAGTATTTGACACTTTGCAGACGACGAAAGAAACGCCCATGTTGGATGTTAGACATACAAGACGAAACATGGCTACCTGATATTATAAATAATATCAATTCTATGTATACATATGCGCGGGACAATACTACATCGCATACAAATATCAACTAATAATAACGTGTGCAATAATAATCACGTGCGTAATATAGCACTGCTACCATGCAATGATAAATTTTCAATTATAAAATCTTAGTATTATAAAGTCTTACACCTTTTACGAATGCAGTATCATCGAAAAGTATAAACTTTAATTAGTATTACAGTATCATTAAATATTATCTGCATACGTTATTGAAATAATAGAAATAACCCTTATGTTAATTGTTACATTGAAAACATTCTTCATACATATAAATTATGATCGTTTGTGATTATTCGAATATTTCTAAGTATAATTTGAATTGAGTTATCAATAAAACCAGAAGCTGGCGCTATGGTGCTTTAAAGGTTATTTCACTTATCATCAGCAGATGTCGTTGGATATCGTATTCTGTCTGATTCTGTCGTATTTTTCCAACAATGTATAGTATTTTGATAGAACTAGAATTTTTGTTCTAAATGAATATTAAAAGAGAATGGTAGAAATTCATTCAATTTTACAATTAAATCTAGCATCAAAATTCTATTACGTTTCAGAAGATTGAAAATTGTAAGAATACGTATAGATTAATTTATACAAAACTTCATAAGCATCATGCATTTTACTTCGTATTCATTGTAGTAAATAATAGGAAGAAGTTTATTCTTTTTTTTATTTAACGTAATATATATTTCAAGTGAAATATTTTGTAGGAAATGGCAAACCCTCCAAATGCTGACCAATCCTATTTTTGGGGTTCAGGTGTTTCTCAACCACAAAACATGGGATATTATTCTGTACCACCTCCAAGTTTTCCACCTCCAAATTTTAGACAGCCACCACCGTCTTACAATATACCAGTTTCTACTTTGTCTGAAAACAAAGTTACCAATTTTGGTCCATCGTATCATTCTGTGACACCTTGCTATCAAAGCGAAGTTCCAAATTCTTATCCTGATGCTTCTTATGAAAATCAAACAGAGACACAGTGCAATAATCCAAATTTTGGACTTTCTGGTTATTCTCAACCTGTAACTGGAAATTTTAATTCAAATTGGGATGACAAAAGTACGTATCAAAATAATACCAGTACAGAATGGAATTCTAATAGTTATTCAACCAGTTGGAATAAATATCAAAACACTAGAAGTTCTTGGTATGGATCAAATAAAATACGAGAAGATGACAGAAAATCTACTTGTGATAAATATAGTGAATCCTCAAACATTAGAAGACCTGAATGGAAATTCAGAGACAAAGAATCTTCCACTAGTCGTACAGTTAATAGAAAACGTTCTAGAACTCCTGATTGTAGATCTAGATCTAGTAGATCCCCCCATAGATCTCGTTACGATTTTCCAAAGGACAGATCTTCTAAATATCACAGAAACAGTCCAAGTTCTAGAGAACATTCGCATAATGAAGAAATTGTTGATAGAAGATCATCTTACAGAAGAAATAATTCATATCTGCCGCGTTCTCAAAGATCATATATAAGTCACAGAAGCAGGAAAAGGTCAAGGTCTCAAGAATCTTACTCATCTAGAACTAGTAGCCTAAGTAATAGTTCCTCCAGTAAAAGGGACCCAACTGAAAGAGAATTACTTCTAGAAAAATACAGGTAATATGTTTCTTCCAAATTAAATATACAAATGTAACTTATTTCATTTTCTAACTCTTTTCAGGCAGGATTACTGTGAGACTAGCAAAGATATGGAAAGAAAAATGGATGAATTATCTGCTATGGGTCCCGAAGGCATTATGGAAAATGCAAGGAAAGTCTGGACACGTACTGCCCCAGCAGATTTATATTATAACAGAGATGATAATAATCCAAAAGTAATGCGTGGCACACCTAAATTGCAAGAATTATGTGAATTATTTAAAAAACTATTAATTGATAGAGCTGCAGCTGCACGAGCGTTGCAGGTACATTTATTTTATGCAATATAGTCAGGAATTTTTGTAGATATGAAAATATGTTTCATTTCTTATTATGTAGCCTCCTTATGAACCACCTCCAAGGAAAACTAGAGCTCGTCTGTGTAGACACAAGTCGGAAGTTTGTAGCAGCTCTTCTGATAGTGATAGCTCCGTGGATGAGGATGATAGAACAATGGAAGAGTTAATGGCAAAGAAACAACATCCACAAAGATTACATCCTGAAATGTGGTTTAATGATCCTGGAGAAGCGAGTATTTTTTAAATGTTTCAGATAGCTTATATCGAATCATAAGTAATACTATTTAAATTATGGGTATTGTAGATGAACGATGGACCATTATGTAGATGTAGCGCGAAATCAAGACGATCTGGAATTAGACATGGAATTTATGCTGGAGAAGGTGCAATAAACAAGTGCAACTTGACTTCGAATAATGCTGATAAATTATATCATTATCGAATTACGATTAGTCCACCAACAAATTTTCTTACTAAAACGCCAACAATTATCAAGCACGACGAACACGAATTTATATTTGAAGGGTTTTCTATGCTCTCTCATTTTCCTCTTGTAAAACTGCCGACTTGTAAAGTGATAAGATTTAATATAGAGTATACGATTCTGTATATAGACGAAAAATTACCGGAAAATTTTACCATTCAGGAATTGGATTTTTTTCGTAAGTTGTGTTTTGATACATTTCATAGATTATTTTTGATGTTTTATATTTATTATGAATTACTTTCCTTTTCAGAAACGTATTTATTTAAGGAAATATTGGAACTTGTAGATTTTGATCTACAAGCAGCGCAAGATAAATCCGGTTGTGGACAATTTCATTTTATGCCAAGATTCGTACGTGATTTAGCTGACAATGGACAAGAAATTTTATCCATGAATGAGGTTTTAAATTATTTAATAAAAAGTAGTAAATTATTAATAGATCCAGATGATCTACCTAGGTTAGTGGAAATGCCACAATATAAGTGGCAAAATTTTGCCGATGAAGTAAAGGGTATGATTGTTACATATCCTGGGAAAAAGCCGTGTAGCGTTCGTGTTGATCAATTAGATAGAAGTCAAACCGATCAATCGTCTTCTACTATTGCACACCCCGAGATTGTTCATTTTGGGATTAGACCGCCGCAGCTTAGTTATGCAGGAAACGCAGAGTAAATATCTACTTCTTTCTAATTGACTTAATGTCAAATAATACCTACATTTTTATTGTTTGTTTCAGTTATCAAAAAGCGTGGAGGGATTATGTAAAATTTCGTCATTTATTGGCCAATATGCCAAAACCATCTTTTGAAGATAAAAGGAAACTAGAAGCGAAAGAAAATAAGCTACAGGAATTAAGAACTCAAAGTAAAATGAAACGTGATGTCACCGTAGATGTTAGTTCTGAAGGATTTTACCGAACTGGAATAATGTGCGATATAGTACAACATGCCATGTTAATTCCTGTACTTGTTTGTCATCTTAGATTTCATAAATCCTTGGACAATTTAGAACGTACATTAGGTTACGAATTTAAGAATAGGTATCTCCTTCAACTGGCGTTGACGCACCCCAGTTACCGTGAAAACTTTGGTACAAATCCAGATCATGCGCGAAATTCTTTAACTAATTGTGGAATAAGACAACCCGAGTATGGTGACCGACGAATTCATTACATGAATACACGCAAACGTGGTATCAATACATTGATTAATATAATGTCAAGATTTGGCGCGGGAACGGAAACTGAATCTTCGATAGCGCACAACGAAAGGCTGGAATTCCTGGGAGACGCAGTGGTCGAGTTCCTAACATCGATTCATCTGTTTCACATGTTTCCTGATTTGGAAGAAGGTGGATTGGCTACTTACAGAGCAGCGATTGTTCAAAATCAACATCTTGCTGTATTAGCAAAGAAATTGAATTTAGAAGAATACATGCTGTATGCGCATGGTAGTGATCTTTGTCACGATTTAGAATTGAGACACGCAATGGCGAATTGTTTTGAAGCACTAATGGGTTCCTTGTTTCTGGATGGAGGTATCGAAGTTGCTGACAGAGTATTTGGAGAAACACTTTTTAAAGATGAAGAAAATCTTTCGAAAGTTTGGGTAAATTATCCTAAACATCCTTTACAAGAGCAAGAACCAACGGGTGATAGGCAATGGATACCAAGCTTTGAACTCTTGCAAGTAGGTTTACATATATGATAAGTACTCAGATATAATGAATAGTATTGTTCGAACTAAATCACTTCTTCATTACTCTGGGGCTGTTCTTCAAAAATCTAATATTAATACTTTCTTTTTGTCGCACAGAAATTAACGAAGTTTGAAGAATCCATTGGTATAGAATTCACTCATATTCGTCTTTTAGCAAGAGCATTTACTGATCGGAGCATAGGATTTACGAATTTAACGTTAGGTTCTAACCAACGACTAGAATTTTTAGGAGACACTGTTTTACAACTCATAGTTTCCGAATATTTATACAAATATTTCCCAGAACATCATGAAGGGCATTTATCTGTAAGTACTATTGTAATAATTTTTTTTTATGGGTGATAAACAATTTCTTATATTTTACAGCTTTTACGAAGTTCTCTTGTAAATAATAAAACTCAAGCTGTCGTGTGCGATGATTTAGGAATGACTCAGTATGCGCTTTACGGTAATCCGAAGGCTGAACTGAAAACAAAGGATAGAGCAGATTTGTTGGAAGCATTTTTAGGATCTCTTTATGTCGATAAGGGTTTGGAGTATTGTCATGTCTTCTGTGACGTATGTTTCTTTCCGCGTTTACAAGATTTTATTATGAATCAAGATTGGAATGATCCAAAAAGCAAATTACAACAATGTTGTTTGACATTAAGAACAATGGATGGTGGAGAGCCTGATATTCCTGTGTATAAGTAAGTTGTGAAAAAGATGAACGAATTGAAATCTGCTGTCGTATAGTAAATGTGGACTCACATTTTCTTTTAGGGTAATCGAGTGTAAAGGACCGACAAATACAAGAGTGTACACTGTTGCTGTATATTTTCAAGGGAAACGATTGGCAAAAGCTTCTGGTCATAGTATTCAAGAGGCAGAGATGAATTCGGCCAAAGAAGCATTAGAAAAATCTCAAGGTATGAATTATATCATTTGAACTGAAATACAAAAATGCAATTGATATTTTATTAATTTATATTATAGATTTATTTCCGCAATTGGATCATCAAAAACGTGTAATAGCAAAAAGCATGAAAATGCAACAATGGCCAAACAAACATAAGACAAGGGGAAGATCTATGAAGCCCACAGATAGACACGATGATACAGATTGCAGTCAACGTTCGAAAAGAAGTCGTAGTGAAGCATAGATAATGATAAAAATGTATCTATTACAATTAAAATTTGTAATAAAATTTAAACAAATATGTAATGTAATTGGTACAATGTAATAGTAGATATATACAATAAATATAATTATGTCGTTGATTCTCCTTCAATAAGTACTTTTGGACTATCAGTACTACCATCCACTAATGTAGGACTATCTTGATTGATCAGATGTGGATTCTCATTAATAATCTTACGACACATTTGTATATTATTCAAAATATTTGATAAAGTCCAGTGTTTTTTTAATAATGCAGACTCTACGGTAAATAATCCTTCCCGACCGCAGTATATTTGAGTGCAAGTAGCAGTACTATGAAGTTGCAATCCCACTTCATGAATTATGGTTTTTAGGTACATATCGTACTCATTGATACAAACAATTTCTGTAAATCCATAAAAAAAAGTTGTAAGGTTGAAATTTCTACTAATTACAGTTTTCATTTAACAGAGTGCATTTACCTAGTGTAAATTCGGGAGGTGAAAAGTCTATGCATTTGATTGTATATACCATTGGAATATTAGAATCAGCTGGTCTTAGTAGACCTTGCACTGCTAAATCATATGCAGCTTGACTTTGTATATCAACTCCACACAACCTGTTAACATACAAAAATTTATGTGTCATGTAATATGATTACACTGATTCAGCTCATATACGTAATAATTTCTAACATACTCAAACATTTTTCTTTGGTGAGATGATTGCATCGAACTGCATATATTGTCAATGTGACCTCGTTTTACATGTGCATACGTAGATTTTTCTATTATTTTTCCAGTATGAAAATAGTTATTTGTTGCTTGGCCTAATAATCCCTTTACTTTATAACATCTCGTCATATTGGCATTTCGTAGTTTTTTTATCAGCTTATTACCAGCATTGATACCACAGACTACAAGACCACTAAGGTCTGTAGAAGACAAAACTGTAGATCCTAATTTAAAGTCATTCATTTGATAACGAGGTCCTACTACTAATATATTATCTGCATAACTATCACGAACGATAACATTCATATCTGTATTAGTAGCACCTTCAATTGATACATATTTAGTTGGTGGTCGTACATTCATATTGTTAAGATCTAAAACGAATAAATCATGTATTAAAATCCTATTGATCTAATGTTTAGTGTTAAATATGGATCATTTTATAACCTCTACATAAATTGGAGATCACTGTTCCTTTCATTCGTCCAAAGACCACAGACGGGCTTTTATAAAGGAGAAATATACCGTCTAATGCTTTATATAAAAGTCTTGCATCATTTGAATATGTTTGCACCGTGTTTTTTATGAAACTCATTATGAAATTCGCTCTTATTACTTAACCTCACTGGAATAAAATCGTGAAATATACTTCGAATATGGCCATAATAGTCTTACAAATACACAATGCAATAATTGAATTTCATTCAATCTTAATATTCACTGACAAAACCTAAAAATATTATTGCACATTACTGTAATGAGTAATTCCATACCATTCTATAATAAACACACGTGAAATAAGCTGAAATAAGCACGATGTCCGAGCGGCAAGCGCGGACCAGCGCAAACGCATCAAGGCGCATCAGACTAGTCAGAATGAATCTTGAATACGCATACTTCTTTAGTTGATAAGCCTTCTCCCGCCAACTAAAAATGATAATGATAATGATATTGAGAAACGATCGCGAGGTGCATTAGCAACATTGATTTGTAAAATATAAAATGGAAAAACTCACGAGAGCAGCCACACGGGGCGCTTTTTATTATTCGCAACTCTAAATAAAATTACGTGCACCTGTGTTAATTAACGCGCGATCCTAACTTAAGTAACCGAAGTGCAGCAATTCTGAGCTGCGGGAAATTACAGTTGGGCAGCTGCTTGGTGATTCTGAAATTGGTGTATCAATGTCAAATTTTGGGCACTTTATGTGACGAAATACTAATTCAAAACACGAGAATTTACTTTCAATCGGTCGCGATCAATATTCATTATACGCAACACTAATGGCACTCGCGGTTGGTAGTTAAACGCAATACTACCCTGAAAGAAAGGGCGAACAATTTTAATCAAAAGCTAAATTGACTTTAAACATTACTTATTACTTAAGAAAACGCGAAAAATACTAATCAAATCAACTATCCTGAAAACGACCGCGATTCATATTTTCATATCGCAACACTAATGCGAAACGTGAGTTGCCCAATCGACACTGAATGATGGGTTACCACGTTGGGGTAAAAACGTTTTTTTTTTTGTTTACAATACCTTGGTGGAGGGGAAAATCTTCGAAAAGATACCCCCCAGATGTTGCTGGGGGTTAGTGTTAGATTTTTACTGACTAAAAACCCCTCCACCACAGTCCCCCGGGGCGGAATGTAACCGACGGTATTACATCGCCCCTGGGGGGTCGCCAACCGCCGACCGCACGCCCTCGTGGCCTTGCGGCCTATCTCCCATGTTGGGCCTCTCCTAACGCCAGGGAGGCCTCTCCTCCTGGCCACCGCACCAGTCCCCCCGCCAGCAAAAGGGACAGTAGATCCTGTCCAAGGCTGGCGGGGGAGACCAGCAATGAGCTGTACATGACCCATCTAAATAAAGTACAACTATTACAACTTGTGACGGGACAGAACTTTTCTACCCGTCACGAAGGCACCCTGACCCCGGAGGGTCCTCGCTCCCTCCTCGACCAAACACGCCGCAGAAGTGGTCGCGTGAATGGAGGAATGTGTGGCCTGCGCCTCAGTAGGGACCCCCCCGTTTTTTGTGGTCCCCTCGCACTCGCGATCCGTGCCGCGTCCTCGCGAGAGCGCGGCAAGTCGCCGGTCGCGGTGTCCTCCACCCAAGAGGACTTGCCACCCTCTGGAGATGGTCAGCCCTGCCATCGGCCCGGAGCTGCAACGGGAGGAGAAATCGACGTTGGAGATCCATGGTGGTGCCACACCGTAAAGAGCCCCTTAAAGCTCCTGGGTGGGGAGAGCTACAAGCCGGCGACGAGAAGAGCGTGATTACGAGTTGTTTCGAGTGTCGCGAGTGTGTTGGGTGAGCCTCCACTCCGTACCCTGTTGAGGACGTCTCCTCCGCCGAGGACCTTTGGAGGAATATTGGGACTTCGAGGTCGACGAGCCAGGTAGGGCCTATGTGTTGGGGTTTCCTTTGTGGCGTGGGTGTGTGTGAGAGCGCGGATCGAGCGTGTGTGTCCGTGAGCGTGCTCCGGCGCACTTTTCGGAGGCGAGAACCCTTGGAGTTCCCTCCGTTCGTTTCGCGTATCTCCCGCGTGGCCTTGCGCGGTTTGAGATCCCACGCGTTTCGAAGGAAAGGGCCCCTTCGAAACGCGCAGCCGTTAATTCCCGGCGTAATACTTTTGAGTTGTATTTTCTTTCCAGGGCGGATTCTCTGTTTGCAAGGCCCCCGTAGATTTAAGTTGCGCCGGTTCTAGAATTGTATTGGGAATTCCGTGTCGCGTTTCCTCTTCGGCGCGCAGTCGCCAAACCTTTCTTCCTTTGCGGTGTGTGTGTACCGCGGAATCCCCCCCTTTTGGTTTTCGGCGAAATAAAGCCCAATTTCACTTTCGTGGATCAGAGTTTCCCTTATTTCTCTTTGTCTTTCCCGACCTCCTCTGAGCCCGCTCTCCGCTTGAGCAGCCGGAAGGGCGAAGATAACGGACGCATGTTTTTGCACTGGCGTCCAGATTCCCTTAGAAATAAATAAATTTCGTCTGTGGGAATTGTGCCCCCGAGCGTGTCGAATAGCGACTTTCCCGACCGCCCACGCCTGGTTCCGTCACAAACTACAGTCGAGTACGGTGACAAAGTAGTAACAAGAGTGATTCGAATCCGAAGATGGAGAACCATTTGTTGCAGCCCTTTCATATGACAATTTGTCAGAGCTTCTTCTTTCTTTGGACTTTAATTTTTATCGACTTATTATTTATATAAATAGTGTAAACTATTTGCATAATAACTTTCTCATTATGTCTTATTATATATGTTACGAGCCGAGGGCTGTGAGGCTTGTTTCGGCCGCGTTGCCGAGGATAGTTGTCGTTTGGACAATTTTGTTAATAGGGATGTGCTTTCGTGGACGCACCTACGTATGGCTAACGTAGGGTTGCCACTAGGAGGTTGGAAAGTTGGGGCCACGAAATTCTGTTGTACTGACTTTTACCATTCCTCTTCTAGATGAACATCGTAGAGGAATATTGGGAAACTTTTTATTTACTCTGTAACATAAACTTGTTCACTGGATTAACAGCTGAAAAGAACATATTTTAGTACAAACATACATAAATTAATCATTATCAATATATGCCAATGGCAAGAGAAAATCTTACAAGATTAAAAGAACTATTTTATAATAATTTAAGCAAAACAAATGACTTTATTTAATGAAAGTATGTTAATGTAATTTGAATTTATTCTTAGTTTAAAGAAGCATATTTTGTAATCAAATACAAGTTATTTTGATACAAGAAAAACTAACGAAAACCATCGACTCTACTCAAAGATTTGCTATCAATACGAACATCATCGAATTGCATTTGCGTACTATTTTAGTTCAAGCTTTTTACTCATTACGAAATGGAATAACGACCGCGAGCAAATTTTGCTTACGCAACAAATTTTCAATATTTCCGAAAATATTCTCTACATTGTTATTTCAAATTTCTTGGAAGTAAACGGTAATTAAAAAATAGAATATTTAGCGTGACAACTCTAATAATGAATATTCACTAATAATATCAAACATCAAATAGTTAATTGACGCGAAAGATACTAATCAAAAGCTAAATTGGCTCTAAATACTACTTCCAAACGGACGTGGTACTCATTATACGTAACTCTAACAGCACTCGCGGTTGATCTGTTTTACGCAACACTGCCCTGAAATAAAACGCGAAAGACTCTAATATCAAAAGCAAAATTGACTCTAAATACTACTTCCATTCGAACGCGAGCAATGTTCATTTATACGCAACACTAACAGCAAAATCGCGGCTGGTTCTCGTTGGCAACACTACTCTGAAAGAAAACGCGAAAAATTCAAAAGCAAGAATCCTATAAATCGAACGCGATATTTCCATTACGCAAAACTACTGCAAAACGCGATTTGCCCAAGTGACACTGAATTCCCTCGTTGGAGTACAAGACTCGGATAAACTAACTACGACTACAGGCGAGCAAAGTGACAACATAGTAATGACTTCCCATGTTCGAATCCGAAGATGGGAAGCCACTCGTTGCAGCCCTTTCTTGCGACAACTTGTCAGGGCCTCTCTTCTTTCTTCGGACGCATTATCCCATCTGACACTTATAGCTAGGTTCAGTGCAATTCGTGGACGTTCAACCCGATGAACCACACGTCTAGAACCTCGAGGGAACGAGGGTTTCGAACAACCCTACTGATCACGACCGCGACCGCGAAGCAACGACTCAAAGAGTCGAGACCTGAAGAATCGAGAGCAGATTCCGAAACAAACGGACAGAAACTCCGTTTGCATCGTGATCGCAACGATTCCTAGAATCCACCTACTGGCGCAGACTCATCACGTACGCGCGCGACCTACCCAAACTAAAGTGACGAGATCTGCCCTGGACCCTACCTATTGGGATTTAACATACACACTACAAGTTAGGTTACCTACCTACCTACCTAACGCTATATTTAAAAATGGCGAAACAATCACACCAACACACACGCTCAACGGTCCTCATTCAAGGTCCTCGGGCGCAACCTAAACTAGAGAGGTGTCCCAGGACACCTCCGACACCCGAGGATACCATACGCAACATTCACACTCTAAAGGTACCAGTTCCTGAAATCGACTGACAAAGGCTAGCGACCATTGCGTATATGTAATATACAATATAGAAATATTTATTTGTAATGCTTTAGTATACAGGTTCATCTCAGTGTATTATTTTCTTTGTATTCTACAAGATTGGCAAGCTACTTGTTAAATATATACATATTTAATGAAATACGTATTACGATCATTGAATATGCAAAAGAATATTTTTAATGAAACAATCATGAGTTAAGTCATGATAAATAAGAATTTGATATTATCATTATAAAAGTCTGGTATTAATACCACTTTGTTTATGGGTTGGAATAAATTTTTAACCGACCCACTTCCCCATCCTAACCACAGACACACACACACGCGCGCGCGCGCGCGGAAAGCTCGTCGGTGCACGATTCGCTAGCCAGAGTTAGTCGCCATACATATTATTATTATAAATTTTATAAACTAAGTCATCGTGCCCATTGTCTTCGCTCATCCAAGTAGCACCTGGGCACGTAAATGAGTTCAGACAACGAACACGGAAGGATTAAACCTGAAAATCCTGAGCTTGAAAGAGTAATTAGTAGAATATAAGCGGGCTAACATCTCTTCGTTAAATATCATTTTATTTTCAATAAAGATGACTCGACTTTTACTATGTAAACATTCAAAATTGAAAACTAAGCATGCATCAAGTTCGAAAAATTTAATTATGAAAAAGAATGAATTTAATCGAAATTAAGTTATTTCTTAAAATATATTATTAATAAGACTATAATAATATAAATTATTTTGAAATTTTAAGATGCGTATTTATCTCCTACTATGTGATTCCTTTGTAAAAGTATATTTTTTAATTAGGAAAGAGGACAAATCAATTTACTTTGACGCAGGAATCGACCTATCGCGAAGAGTCCTTCTTGTATGTATTGGAAAAGTTTAAACGGAATTAATGTATACTTATTACTGTACACAGTCAAATTCTATGTGCTACACGTTCTAAATTCTATTTGAACGTGTAGCCTGAACAATCTTGAAAGAATCAAATGTTTACTCCCGCTCCTGCTCTTACTGGTAGCTCTTCGGCTAGTAACGCCTGCGAGCAATCGGACCTATTTTTATAACGTGTTCTCCAAGCAAGTTACTCTCCGATTGGCTGAGAGTCGCATGGTGGGGGAGAACTTTGTTGAGAAACGTTTAACTGCTTGCACACGGTGTTGTCGGTTAGGTCGGTTAGGGGATATAAGGTCTAGCTGCGCAACCTACATTGGACAGGAGAGTTCTCCCCCACCATGCGACTCTCAGCCAATCGGAGAGTAACTTGCTTGGAGAACACGTTATAAATATAGGTCCGATTGCTCGCAGGCGTGCTCGAGCGGGAGCAGAAACGCCATTTGAAGAGAAATATCTTTACGAGGAATTCAAGAAGTCAGCTATGATGAATCAGAGCACAGAGAAACGGAGAATCGGAACATGGAGAATTGGAACACGGAGGACGTTATCGTTTTGAAACGAAGATGAGGAGAGCAGAATGCCATTTTGAAATATTCGTAACAACAGGTTAGCAGAGGTATTTCTTTTGGCTGCGAATAATTGGACCTATATTTATAACGTGTTCTCCAAGCAAGATACTCTCCGATTGGCTGCGAGTGGCATGGTGGGGGAGAACTTTCTCGAGAAACGTTTCTTGAGAAGCTGCGCTCTGATTGGTGCGGCGGAAGTAGCGCGATTGTCTATAAATATAGCGCTCGATTCCTCGCGGTTCGTCAGTCGTATGTGGAGCCCCAGCGGATGCAGACGTAGTAGCCGATATTAAGAAGACCAGAATGCTGCAACATCGTGGGATTAAGAAGCATCATCGACCATCGTCTTAAATAAATCAGTGGTTTTCACCGCTAAATAAGAGAAAAATTTAATTGTTCTATTACAACGTTGTAACGTCCAACATCAAGAAAAGCTGAATCACACTCATCATTCGAAGAAGCTGGTCCACTGCTGCTCCTCCAGTAACAAAGGTAAATATATTTAAATATTAAATATTATGGTGTTAACGATTATAAAACTGTGTTTTCCTTTTATTGCAGATGAGCGAAGACAATGGGCACGATGACTTAGTTTATAAAATTTATAATAATAATATGTATGGCGACTAACTCTGGCTAGCGAATCGTGCACCGACGAGCTTTCCGCGCGCGCGCGCGCGTGTGTGTGTGTCTGTGGTTAGGATGGGGAAGTGGGTCGGTTAAAAATTTATTCCAACCCATAAACAAAGTGGTATACCACTTTAATACACACAATACCAGACTTTTATAATGATAATATCAAATTCTTATTTATCATGACTTAACTCATGATTGTTTCATTAAAAATATTCTTTTGCATATTCAATGATCGTAATACGTATTTCATTAAATATGTATATATTTAACAAGTAGCTTGCCAATCTTGTAGAATACAAAGAAAATAATACACTGAGATGAACCTGTATACTAAAGCATTACAAATAAATATTTCTATATTGTATATTACATATACGCAATGGTCGCTAGCCTTTGTCAGTCGATTTCAGGAACTGGTACCTTTAGAGTGTGAATGTTGCGTATGGTATCCTCGGGTGTCGGAGGTGTCCTGGGACACCTCTCTAGTTTAGGTTGCGCCCGAGGACCTTGAATGAGGACCGTTGAGCGTGTGTGTTGGTGTGATTGTTTCGCCATTTTTAAATATAGCGTTAGGTAGGTAGGTAGGTAACCTAACTTGTAGTGTGTATGTTAAATCCCAATAGGTAGGGTCCAGGGCAGATCTCGTCACTTTAGTTTGGGTAGGTCGCGCGCGTACGTGATGAGTCTGCGCCAGTAGGTGGATTCTAGGAATCGTTGCGATCACGATGCAAACGGAGTTTCTGTCCGTTTGTTTCGGAATCTGCTCTCGATTCTTCAGGTCTCGACTCTTTGAGTCGTTGCTTCGCGGTCGCGGTCGTGATCAGTAGGGTTGTTCGAAACCCTCGTTCCCTCGAGGTTCTAGACGTGTGGTTCATCGGGTTGAACGTCCACGAATTGCACTGAACCTAGCTATAAGTGTCAGATGGGATAATGCGTCCGAAGAAAGAAGAGAGGCCCTGACAAGTTGTCGCAAGAAAGGGCTGCAACGAGTGGCTTCCCATCTTCGGATTCGAACATGGGAAGTCATTACTATGTTGTCACTTTGCTCGCCTGTAGTCGTAGTTAGTTTATCCGAGTCTTGTACTCCAACGAGGGAATTCAGTGTCACTTGGGCAAATCGCGTTTTGCAGTAGTTTTGCGTAATGGAAATATCGCGTTCGATTTATAGGATTCTTGCTTTTGAATTTTTCGCGTTTTCTTTCAGAGTAGTGTTGCCAACGAGAACCAGCCGCGATTTTGCTGTTAGTGTTGCGTATAAATGAACATTGCTCGCGTTCGAATGGAAGTAGTATTTAGAGTCAATTTTGCTTTTGATATTAGAGTCTTTCGCGTTTTATTTCAGGGCAGTGTTGCGTAAAACAGATCAACCGCGAGTGCTGTTAGAGTTACGTATAATGAGTACCACGTCCGTTTGGAAGTAGTATTTAGAGCCAATTTAGCTTTTGATTAGTATCTTTCGCGTCAATTAACTATTTGATGTTTGATATTATTAGTGAATATTCATTATTAGAGTTGTCACGCTAAATATTCTATTTTTTAATTACCGTTTACTTCCAAGAAATTTGAAATAACAATGTAGAGAATATTTTCGGAAATATTGAAAATTTGTTGCGTAAGCAAAATTTGCTCGCGGTCGTTATTCCATTTCGTAATGAGTAAAAAGCTTGAACTAAAATAGTACGCAAATGCAATTCGATGATGTTCGTATTGATAGCAAATCTTTGAGTAGAGTCGATGGTTTTCGTTAGTTTTTCTTGTATCAAAATAACTTGTATTTGATTACAAAATATGCTTCTTTAAACTAAGAATAAATTCAAATTACATTAACATACTTTCATTAAATAAAGTCATTTGTTTTGCTTAAATTATTATAAAATAGTTCTTTTAATCTTGTAAGATTTTCTCTTGCCATTGGCATATATTGATAATGATTAATTTATGTATGTTTGTACTAAAATATGTTCTTTTCAGCTGTTAATCCAGTGAACAAGTTTATGTTACAGAGTAAATAAAAAGTTTCCCAATATTCCTCTACGATGTTCATCTAGAAGAGGAATGGTAAAAGTCAGTACAACAGAATTTCGTGGCCCCAACTTTCCAACCTCCTAGTGGCAACCCTACGTTAGCCATACGTAGGTGCGTCCACGAAAGCACATCCCTATTAACAAAATTGTCCAAACGACAACTATCCTCGGCAACGCGGCCGAAACAAGCCTCACAGCCCTCGGCTCGTAACATATATAATAAGACATAATGAGAAAGTTATTATGCAAATAGTTTACACTATTTATATAAATAATAAGTCGATAAAAATTAAAGTCCAAAGAAAGAAGAAGCTCTGACAAATTGTCATATGAAAGGGCTGCAACAAATGGTTATCATTGGGAATCATTCTTGTTACTACTTTGTCGCCGTACTCGACTGAAGTTGTAGTAGTAGTACTTTATTTAGATGGGTCATGTACCCCAACGTGGTAACTCATCATTCAGTTTCGATTAGGCAACTCGTGTTTTGCATTAGGGTTGCGAAATGAAAATATGGATCGCGTTCTGAATGTCTACAATGACAGTCGGCTATTGTTGTGGTTGTCCATTGTGTTTTCTACCGAGCGGATCACTCTGTTATACGCGTGTAATTCATCATAAATATAGCATGAGTTTAGGGTATCTTCTGTGCTTTATATGCTTATCATATCTGATTTCAATAAATGGATTTACAAAGAGAGATAAAATATCAGTAGGACAAAAATCTATGCAAACATAACTTTTCATTTAGGACCTAAAAAGGTAATTCCGAAAGTGAGGCGATGATAAAAATGAATTTGTATATCAATCTCTTCCTATGCTCCGTCGACGTCGGTAAATGTAGGAATATGTCGACTTTAGTCAAATGGTAACAGTGCGTAGGGAAGGGATAGACACTGTTATGCCAGAATGGTAACGTCGCATATGTACCGATTTCACGTTACCAACCCTCAGTAAGCGCCATCTCATACGAATTGTCTGAACTAAATTTGTTATTCTGCGTGCTCTGCCATTATCCACAAAATGGTGGAACTCGTCTTTGGGAATGTTTTCACGATTTTTCGCTTTTCGTTCTTATATTAGCATATTTTGGGTCGAATGAGAGCTCATGCGAAAGAGAAAAGTCCAACGAAGTGTGCTCTGGGTACTCACCGATATGCTAGATATGTGTGTGTGTGATGCTTACTAGCGCCGCGTGGATTTATGTCTCCAACTAAAAACGTGGTTCCACCTGCTTCTATCGTATGGCTGCGAGTTTTAAGAATTTTGGAATTTGTGTGTTGAATAGCCGGTATTTGTTTTTTGAAGGTATTTCTCGAAAATTACGTAATAACGAACATTCCTTTATCAAATATTTTTTGTAACGAACTTTCATCAATCTGATTCAATCAATATAAACTACTCCTATGCCAATAGGTTATATTGAAACAAAAATATTGCCAAAGATAATTTTCTGCGTTTTTCAGCGGTATTCTCAAATAATAGGCATCTAGCCACGATGTCTCAATCGTTGAATAAAGTACCCGATGTGGATATCGATGGTCACGGAAAATTCAAGTATATTTTGATCAAAGTCCAGGACGAAGACGGTGATGCTAGCAAATCCATCGTCAGAGGTTATGCTAGGGCAGAATACCATGGTATGTCACTTGTTTGCAATGGTTTTACTTTTTGATTCAATTATTATATTAGAGAAATGTTTCTTTGATTTCTATGTATCTATTTGAGGATAGAAATTTAATATTTTGTATAAATAGCGAATCTATGTTAAAAACATAAGAATGCTGCAATCATTTATTTTCTACACACAGTATTATATTTATTTGGGCTCACATGTTGTTCTAGAATGTCTTGATTTCCTCAAAAACATCTATAGTTCTCTAGGATGTCTTCAGTTAGAGAATGAAAATTGCAATTTGCATTTAAGTCTTACGCAAAAATCTCATTTAATGATAAATCATTTAGAAGCTTTACAATATTAGGCAATAGTATTCTTATACAGACATATTCAAATAATTAACTATTTACAGTGGTAAAGACATAGTCTGTACAGCTTTGCATCTCAGCATGTATTTCATATACAATGGTGTAGATTATTTAGGCTGGACTAACTTATTTTTTATAAGGGACAATGACTTACGTAGTATTTATTTTAATTACACAGAACATTCATTTGAAAGCAAATAAAAATTAAGTTAGTAGCATAAGACATTTGTTGTCTAAAAAAATAGATTTGAGATCTTTTCTTTCATTGATCTGTGTTTACAATTGACTCGCAGGTGTGTTTAGATGAATACATTTTACAGTGCATGATTTTGGGTTGCGAACAGTTAGGAGGGCAGTATGACTTTCACCTTAGGAATATCGTGCATTGGAATTGCACGAATTTGTAATGTATCCTCATTGGCAGAAATGGAAATGTTTCTTAAATTGTACCTAGAAATTATTCGATTCGTTTTATAAAGAATGTAACTGTTTTCTTTTCTTCCATGTACAGAAATACATGTCATTAATAGAAGAAGAGGAAACTATATAATTCTTGCGTTATTAACAAAATTCTTCGCATGTAAAATATATATCGCACATATATTTGTAAAGTGATGCTACTTAGAAAAGTAACATTTTCAGGAGAAGTAATATTTAAAAAAGCAAATGTTTTAATTACAATCACGCATTCTACATGCTGCAAAAGTTATACATATAAGTACATACCTTGCAATCATCGATGCTTTTTCTGGACTAATTTACTAAACTAGTTCTTCCCATATAATTTCTTTTATATATGCCCTCCTATATTATATTCTGTCTCCTTGAAGACTATCAATATCAGGATCAAATCAATTAACATCGAATAGAGTTAAACCATGCTTGTGTTGATGTTATATTTTTGTAATCTCTAATTAAATAGATAAGCATCGCTAGATGATAATGAAATGCTTATCATACATTTTCATAATGGTAACTTAAAAATCACGTATTTCAAGTAATTCGTAAATTCATTTTAGAAATATATGTGCGATATAAATCACCAAAACTTATAGATCGTTCCCATCCACCATTCTGGTGGTAAGGAAAAGACGATGCTGGCTCCTGAGCATCTTTAGTCGCATTTGAAGTTGAATTGCGTGAAATTCAATCGGAAAGCGATCATCTTTCCGCGACAGACTGGTCTCAATTTCTTCGTCGTAAAATTTCTCGTCCTTTACTAAGAAGCTCTTCTGAAACAGCACCAAGCTCTCTGAATATTAAAGCCCAGTTTGCAGTTCTTGTGGATTGAGTTCTTCACGTTTCTCGCACCACTGTTGTTCCTTGTTGATGATCGCGTTGTCTCGATTGTTTGCACCTGCCCTCAGGTGCTGTCACCCTCCTCACAGTGTTCTATCAGATCCACGTCGACGTCTCTAGATTCCTTCGATTTCTCTTTAATCGGCTCCAGTTTGCTGGATCTGTATCTGTGTCCGTTGTCCTCTTGTCTTTCCAGAGTGTCCGTGACCTCGTCGCTTGTTTTTCCCCCGAGCTTCGTAGATTCTCTGACGGGAGAAGGAAAACCCACCAGATCTGGATCCGTGTTGCTGTGCATCAACGTGAACGGCAACTTCAGGGACACTTCTCCACCCATCGCCGTGATTAGTAGCTTCACCTAGGAAAACGAAAATTAGTCATCATTCTGTGCTAGATTAGATAGATCTTTGGTGTCTTCAGCAATATTTGAAATTTGTGATATCATATTGATTCTATAGCTAGTTTCAACGGTGGTGATAACTTCTCTTCGGTAAATTATATCAATTTTGTATGTTTATACCGATGGTTAAGGGTTATCAAATCAATTAGTGATTGTAGTTCTAATTGCCCTCTTTCCAAATCAGTCTTTACAAAAGGTGGCCCTTTAAAAATGATTCGTTGAATGAATTTTTCTATTGCACAATTTATCTTTAGTCGCGTCGAATAGTATTTCAATTTTTTACAATCCAAGAGTTTTCGTTCTCCAATCTATTTTTCCTCACTACTTCCAAGCCTTGTTAGCTCGCCTAATCGTACCCTCGAGGCCTGTTCGAACGATGTTATTTTCAGAATCGTGTATTCACGTATACCTAAACGCACCGAACGTACACGAAGCGAGCCGGCGTGCACGTGGAATGTTTATTTTCGTTTTGATGGATGACACAGTTTGGATAATTGAGCAGGTTAAACGCTGCTGGTATAGCAGAGCAGTAAATGTCCCCGTTGAACACGTCGAAACGTATTACCTTGACGTAGTACGAGACGTATATCGCGAAAACGTTCCTGTCCTCTGGCCCGTTTCCAGGACAAACGACCGTCGAGGCTAGGGTGGCACCTGCCCTCGCGTAACTGTCCTCCAGAGCGATCCAGTTTTTGGTCGAGCCCTTGATGGGTCGTAGAGTGTAGTTTCTTCTCATAGATGCTCCAGGACCTATCGGACAGCCTTCTTGCGAGGACAACAAGGCCACCACGTTCTTGAACTTGCCGTTGCTGAACATGCAAACGTCTACGTGTTGCACGATAAAAACCTGTGTAGATTAAAATATAGAGATTAATTAGTCCAATTGGAGTGGCTCGCTTAACTTCTAGTACTTAGTTAGGTTGGTTCTAAATAATTTTAAAACCGTCATTCGATACACAATATTTTATTTAAAATTTACGTCTGTTAGATTTCAAGTTTAGCGAGGCCTAGCTTGTTACGTCTACGCTTTGCAAGGTGTTTCATTTCATAAATTGCATTTTCTAAGTTTTACTCGTATTCCGTTTTTTTATCGCAGATATTTATAGATAATAGCGATATCTTCTGCTTCTATCATGAATTTTTTAATTAACCATCCCGAGATTAAGACTGTAAACTGACGTAAACTCATTCTCACCCTCTCCTATCTTTGTGGTTGACTTTAAACATCTGTGGTAGCTACCGCCAAAAAGTGTGTTTATCCGTTTCCTGCTTCACGGCATTAATGTTTTCCCAGCCAATTCGCCAGGCTTGAGGACAAACGCAATTAGTTCGTTTCAAGCACGGTGTAGGTTGCCGGGATCTCGGCGTGTGTCGATTTGTTTGCCGAACTGTCGAGTCAAAGTTAACGCAAACGCGTGGGAAACTCGTACGGTAGTCATCATCACGGTATCGGACCTGTCCGTTCCTGGTTCCAAACACTGTTCTCCACGTTCGCTAACGAACCACGACGCAAAGTCAATCGACGCGAACGCGATCGCTTTATGTGCCCAAGTCCTTTCTGTCGCTCGAGGAAATTCATACTCGACACCTTTCAACTCCTTCCGCCTGTTGCACTTCTGCCCCCCCCCCCCCCCCCCAGCTTCTTCTTCGACCGAAGCTACACGACTTTTACGCAGGGATGGGCAAAGTTTCGTTCGGATCACGGTCGAGGAATTAAAATACCTCACCGTGATTCATTCGCAACGTTTATCTCGGTGGGCAGACATTGAGAGTTAATCGAAACGTTTCGACTCTTAAATTTTGGTCGCTCTGATGTCTGTAAAGGGTTCTATAAATGGATCTTTAGGATTATATTCCTTAATAACAATTCGTGTGCTTTGAAAATATAAATTCAAATGAGTGACATGGCTGTGGGTATTCTAGCCACGAAGAGAAGGGCGTTTTCCCATAGTATATGTAGATATTTAAAAATGCATCTGCCAAAGGATTCCGTTGTGCATAATAAATGATGTATATCCTTAAAAGATGAACGCATACAAAAATTCTTTCCATTTTTAAGATAAAAAAATCAAAAGAATACTTGGAAATTGACTCTATGGACCTTATTACGAACGAGACGTAAAATGTTTTACAAACTTGTCGCTATATAAAAAATGTAATCTAACCACAATTAATAAACATGTTATACATCTCACTCATAGAGTCGTTCATAGCGGAGTTTCTCGCTAATATCAGACAAAATTGATCAGAACATCTCAGAAAAATGTAGCCAGCGAAACAGATACTCGACTTTTATGTCGTTTCCGTTCCGTTATCCTTTCCTTCTGCGTTTGCCAACTCGGATATCTTAACTACGATCTTATAAATTCAGAATGTCCCGTAACGTGTGCTTCAACGTTTTCCACGTGGTCGATGTCCCGTATTTGAATTCAGACAGCGTTTTCGAGAATGCAAACGATCGTTTCATTCAAATGACGGTATTACGTTCCACGGGTGAGTTTGTCTCCCAGCAATTAAGATTTCTGTCTGGGAAATTTAAAGCAGAGGACCGAAACGAGGAGAACATTCCTGGAATCGTGACTAAACTCAACGTTTCGGGCACTTCTTGGAGAATTCTTTGCGTCGAATTCTCATAGTCGATAAAATTATCGTAACTAAAAATAAGAGAATACGTAATTAATTAGAAAGACACGGGACATTTGATGTACGTTAGAACGAGCTCAAATCGATGATTTAAATTGAGTGTTTAATCATACTTTACTCTAGAGGAGCAGATGAACGTTTTTAAAAGTGCATCAGAGTAAATGATTTGCCAAATTATTTTTTATTCAGGCTCTTTCTACAAAACATCAAAGAATTGTCTATCCCTCTGCGTGCCATTCTATTATTTTTTGGGACTATTCAATAAATCAGACCTGAAAATTGGCAAAGATTTGTAGCCATTGGAAAATGTACACGTAAAACTCTCGAAGCCGGTTTTTCGAAGATTTTTAGGCTCCATTAGCCTTCTAAAGTACGGAGCAGGTGGTTGGAGTTGAACTGGAACATTTTCGGCTCCCTTCCAAGCACGATTCGTAACTAGATTACGCGAGTTGCCCTCGCATGATCTGCGAATGAACTTTTGTCCGGCTTAATGCCGTCCGGGTTGCGAACACTGCCGCCCGAACCATTAGTATCTGGCTTGATCCTGATTAAACCAGCTCTCCACTGGTAAAACCGATTATGTAGTTTCGAAAAAAATTCAACGCACTGTTCCATGGTAATTTCCTCTGTTGCCGCGAAAATCTGTCTTTATTAGATTCAAGTTATTCAACTTCGCATCCTTACGAATTAAAACTCGCTCACTTCATGCATCAATTTTTCTTTTCTTTATCGTTCCTTTTGTTTCATTTTTCAATTAGAGAAATCTGTAGTCTGTCTTATCCACCGCAACCAGACATTTGTAGTTGATGTTAAAAATATTATCTCCTTTCCTATCAAACTTGTCATGCCTCTCCTACATTTTCTCTATAATTTTACAAACTAATTAAGTGTTGTTAATAACTAAGTGTTGTTTTAATATGATAACACCAAATGACACGAGTATGGTAGCGTTCGTCTGATATTTTCACGCAACCACTCGATTACGTATCGCCGCGACATTTAATTGCCTGGAAACGAGTAATTCCGCCACGATAATGGCTCGTATCGTCGAGGAAACTCGAGACGGTGAAAAGGTGGGCGAGAAAACAAAGCACGTCGTTTACTTAACGTGACTACCGATTTCTACGGGGATGATTCCGAGTCGCGGATAATCGTTGAGTATTCCGTCCTCGTCTGGAAATAACGAAATGAATTTATAATCGTCGAATCAGCGGGGCAACCCTTTCTTTCGTTAAGTTTTCATCCGGGGAGTGATTCGTTGCCGTGACCTTATTAAAGTTCTCGGGTGCTATCATGGAAACGAACGACGCTCGCGGGATGCGACCGATTAATTCACTAAGTATGAAGCTAGATTAAACCGTTCGATATTACAATGAAAAGGATTTAACGCTTTGCACTCCAACAATTGTTTTCAACGCGAACGATTAGCTATTTCAAGTCAGTTGGCATCCGTTTTGAAAATTGGAATTTCTTCCCCCGCGAAAATCGGTAAATAATGTAAAGTTGAATTTTAGACTAGTTGTATAATTTAAATTAAGGATCAGACTTTTCGTTTCTACAATATACGTGCATTATGTATTGTTCAGTTTCTTCTTTTTTAATTATTTCAGATTTTAGTTAACATCCATGCCCACGGCATGTTTGTGTCAACTTAGAAGTCGTCAACGAATGTATTGACTTAGAGTAGGTGTATTTCTTCATATTTACACTTCTAATTTATTTAGTTTTATTTCACGTGTTGTTAGAATAGCGATGCAATTCTTTTTGGGAAGACGAGTCTCACCTTGATCCTCCTGACGGATTTACTGCTGTTGTTAGTGACGTTGACATGAACCGTGATGGGATCTCCGTGACCGTAAACCGCACGATCCAGCCTTCCTTCCAAGCCGACGCGACCATCGCTCAATAGAAACGGTTTCTCCACTGCAGCGTGTGGTCCCATGTTTTCTGAAATCAAACATCGTTCGATACTTAATCCACCATCGATTCTAGCAATCCTACATTTTCATACGAGTCATACATGGTAAAGTCTTTTCCCTTAAAGTCTTTTTCGTCTATAATAAATGGCAGAAGGATAAAAATACGTCATTACTATGACCAAATAAAGAGTAGATCATGTAGAAGTCATTAGAATTCTCGAGGAAGATGACTTTGAGAGAAAGGGTTTGTCAACTTTGACATTTCTTCGCATCACTCGCGTTAACGTATCCAAGATTAATGAAACACCCTGTATATGGACATGTCTAACTGATTTCAACAAATTATAAACTTTGAAATTATTAGATCGAGGGGGAAACAGTTAATACCGTATCAAAGTTTAAAGGCCAGCAGTAGAAAGGTCACAAGTAGTATCAGCCAGCAATGGCCAGACACGCCAGCCAAATCGTACCAGAGAACTTTAGTGAATTTTTATTTCATACAAATTTTACTTCACATTTTCGACTTATTTTTCCGCAAAGAATAGCCTCTTCTTTTTGGATGTACTATAATTCTTACCCTACTCTGTGTACCTGCAGATCTTGAACTATGTATGTAGTAAAACTACAAAACTGTATGGTAAAGATGAAGACAAATAGCGATAGGCAAACTTGTATATACAGGGTGTCTCATTATAATCTTCCCACGCGATTATCTCGCAAAATATTCATCATTCAAAAAAAAAAGTTTAAACGAAACATGCTTTATTTGAAGGGGGACATTCAATGGTGTACACTGTTTTTTTCTAGGTTGAAGCACCTCCGAGATTTGAAGGTCACCTTTGTTTTTTTAAATGGAAACATAGTTTTTTTCACGCTAGACACAGCTTACCTCAAGACAAATTCATTGACCTATATTATGTCGACTTTAAAATGTCATTCAAGGTCATTTCCATAGCTTAAAAGTTTCTTCTTCACTGCACGTCCAGAAAATGTTTCTTATCTTCTAAATTCAAAAGTACGACCTTGAACATTTATGCACCACCTGATTCTATCCCTAAATGACAGGTCAACTTGTTCTAAAGTTTCGCTAGCAATTTGTCTGTAGGCATTTATTATTCGAGCCTTCATATTTTCGGCTGTTGTTGGCTGTTGATGTCGAGATAGACCGTGAATAGGTAGAGGAAGTCCGATACCTTTCCCACCAAGGTCGCTAGATTGAACACCTTTGGATTCTTACTTGTGGGGTTACATAAAAGATAAAGTTTACATGCAACAGCCAACAAGAGCCGGAAATATGAAGGCTCGAATAATAAATGCTTGCAGACAAATTGCTAGCGAAACTTTAGAACAAGTTGACCTGTCATTTAGGGATAGACTCAGGTGCTGCATAAATATTCAAGGTCGTATTTTTGAATTTAGAAGATAAACATTTTCTGGACGTGCAGTGAAGAAGAAAACTTTAAACCATGGAAATGATCTTGAATGACATTTCAAGGTTAACATAATATAGGTCAATGAATTCGTTTTGAGGTAAGCTATGTGTCTAGCGTGAAAAAAAACTACGTTCCCATTTAAAAAACAAACGTGACCTTGAAATCTCGGAGGCGCCTCTACCTAGAAAAAAACAGTGTACACCATTGAATGTCCCCCTTCAAATAAAGCATGTTTCGTTTAAACTTTTTTTTTGAATGATGAATATTTTGCGAAATAATCGCGTGGAAAGATTATAATGAGACACCCTGTATACAACGGGTAATAGTTTAGTAGCTTGAAGCCAAATATTTATTTTACGTTCCTTTTACGTAGTTTCTTGTTCGAAAAAGTTCGTCACATATTTGTAGGATCTGCATACCACCCCGAAACGAAGAAAATATGGGTAAAATAAATAATACCCTGTGCCTGCAAAGTGATCATCTTTAAAAAACCATCTTACCCTCGTCCTCTGCTATCTCGTTCTCGGCGAAGGTGACCCTGGTCTGACAGGTTTGGGTTCTGGGTCCAGGAGAGGGTGTCGCGGACACAGGCACGCTGTAGACCGTGGTGGCAGGCAGGGGTGGTTTCGAGGTACGTTGTATCACCCTGATGCCCATCCTGACGGTCGTTTTTCGGTGAAGCTTCTCGTCCGCTCGTTCAGCTGAATTTCATCGTGTCGGATTTTCGATATCGGAACCGTTGCGTTATTTACAAACTACTTTCGCCGGAGAACGACCGATCGAGCGAATCACTCCACACGAGACTCGCCGCGATCGTGTTTCCGCCAACGCGAATTTTTGCAACACTCAAAGGGCGGGGATGGATTTAATTTACAACAGGAACGTAATACCTTCTGGCTGGAGCGTGAATTTTAAGCTGAAAATGTCGAAACCCAAAGAGAAACCGACGCGAAGCGTTGGATGCCTGATAAACAGAACCGGAGAAGCGAAATAAAATACGCAATCAACACGCGCCGCTTCGCCCTTTCAGTTCTCGTAATCAGTTCCGGAAATCGATGTCGAAATACACTCTCCCCTCGATCGTGAAAGAACGTATTCGACGATTGATCCGTTGAACCGTTTTATCGGTGAAATTTTCACCGGCGAATTAAATCGGTCTTCCACGCGACAGGGCACAATTAAGGGGGTCTTTCAGGCCAGGATGTTGAAAAGTGTTACTTTTGCGGAATTTTCTCTCCGGAACTGTCGATACCAGCTTCGTTGAATTTTTGCATATTTATTTGGACCGTACCTCGAGAAAACATGTATGTATGTGTTTCCATACGGGAATATTGATTTATTAAAGGAAATGTAGGAGCCAAAGGGTTATCGGTAAAAATAAAAAAGACACGACGTACTGACATCTTTGATTTTTCAAATTCCATTCATACGAAACGAATGTTCACAAAACAAATGTCATTGTTTTGTATTCGATGCGAGCGTAGCTTGTGGAGAGAATAGGACGGAAAAATATATTACACATTTTTCAGATAAGGGAGCTTTAAGAAATAATGGTGACATTTTTCAGATAACGAGACCACATTCTTTCTTCTTCTTTTTTTTTTTAATTGAAATAGGTGATCGTAGTTAAGTTGATTGCAGGATCGATGATAAAGATACGTTTAGTTTTTACGCGAATTACTTTTGGTAAAAATTGGTTCGTTAGTGTCGGACCTGTTTTGAACATCAGCTTGGAAAAAGTTTCGAATAAAACTGCATTAAAATTGGAGACCTCGACGCCGCCGTTTTCATTCGTATTAGTAACTGCGTGTACCGTAATAAATTCTGCTAATGAAATTTTGTAAATCACACACGGTTACTTTTTGATTCCCAAACAATTGCCACTTTAAGAGATGATCGGACAAAACGTCGCATGAAAAATTAATTCATGGAATTGAAGTTCATTTTTTTTTCTTACATAAATAATAAACTCTCAATGTAGAATTCCAAAGAGGACCTCTTTTTCTTATACGTAGTCTGTAAGGTGGCAATTAATTATGTACAATCAACATTTGTAATTTAGTCAATAACTCGAAGAATTAGAGCTGTTTAACCTGATTTAGACACGTATTTCTTGGCACATAGAGTCTTCAGAATCTAAGACCCCCTTAAGGGACCTTTAGTGTCTGTTCATTGGACAAAATAGATCGATCTTGCCCCTGTTGTACGACGATCTTTCGCGTTCCGATTCATTTCACTCACCCACATAAGCTCTGACGTCGTAGCTGGTGCCTATCGGGGCTCCATTATACTCCTTCGCAGGCACCAATTGCACCGAGGGGGGTGCTAACGGCGTAATTTCCATAGTAAATGCGTGAGCGTTGGGCCCTAACCTCTTCACCAACGCCTCCTGAAATGCATCCATGAAACATTTATACCTGCCTCGCTCGCAACGTATCGTTTCGTTAAAATTTTAAACTAAACAATGTCGTTAACCCTCTATAACCAGAACCAAACGTTCGTCGACTGTAACTAGTACAACAGATGACACGTGTAGGTAGATTTTGCGTTTCTACTGCAGCACAGTGTTGCAATGCAAGCGAATCATCCACGATCGATTAGTCAGGGTTTTTAACGGTGCTAAAGATAATAAACACGAGGGCTAAGTCTCGAACAATGAATCGCTACTACATGATTTTACACAGTCCAGGGATCTGGGGATTATTTCGCATCCATTTGCAGAGCTTTCGCGGCTCAGGCACGGATAACCAGTTGATATCTGGCCCGTGGTTCTATGACGGATCAATTGCCAGATACCTGCGTCGATTAGTCGACCGATATAGGATTTATGGGACAAATTACCGGCGATTAAAATTACCCGTGGAATTAAAAAAATGCTTGTTCCAGTAATTACGTCAATGCTGTTCGATAAAAGAAAATTTATCATTATCTCTCTCTATCGAACAACGTGGAACGTAACTTAAGTTAAAAATCGATGAACGTGTACAAAAATCGTTGGAGTACGTTATTCTTTTCATTTCTCTCTATAAAGTTCCAATGATGCTACAGTGGAGATTCCACTGGATCTTTATCACAGCAACACTGATTTCGAGTTTCGCGGTGTATCGACAGTCCCGATATTCACCGACGAGCTTGAAAGAAAACAATCTGCTCGTCCCTCTGCGAGATCAGAAGCGGCAGAGTTTTCTATTCGATTTACGAATCTCGTGAATGTTCCCTCGGTTCTTTTTCCCTCGGAGTTTTTCTCTTTTCCACTGGATAACGATGTCTCGACACTTTCCGTGAACAAAGGGAGGAGTTAAAAGAGACGCCCCGATTCGAGCACCCCTATTGTTTTCCTCTTTCAATTTTCCCGTATATTCTTCTTTCGTTGGAAGTAGTCTCTCGCAATTCGTGCGAACCTCAAAACTTGCTGCACGTTGCAACGTACTTGGTCTTTTTTATTATTTTTTACTATAAAGTAATTGATTTCTCCATTACTGATCTCCGAAGATCTTTCCCAGAATGTCGTGTTTTATGATTATATTTTTTCTTTATACAAAACGTTCATTTATAATCTGAAACATGCTAGCCAATATTTAAATAAATACTAATGAAATTAAATTAAGGGAGGATCCTAATCTAGAACTTTCAAAATATCTATCCTTTTATTGGCTTTTTCTCAAAATGTAGATCTGGAAAAATGTGTCTGTTAAGGTCGGCCTAGTAGCAAACGTATTTTTTTTTTTTTATGACCTGTATAAGATCATTCTTATTAAGTTTAATTTTGATTATTCTCATTATAAATAAATTACGTATATTTTGAAATATGAAGAAATATTTGTGATTCAAAGAAACAAAAAAAGTCTTAAAAAATTGACGCTCTAGACTAGAATACCTCCTTAACGAAGAAGGCTGAAGCATGGAAATAACATACTCGTTTTGACCCAGTTTACTTTGAATTACGGAAAAGGAGTAATTACTTGCTTTCGACATTTCTGAACATCTGTCCAACCCCGATACGAGACAAGGATATTTTCTTTTTCCCGCGAAACAATAATCGGTACCGAGTAGTCCTAATCGAAATCGAACGGTCGTCGAGTCGTTACTCACGCGCGAGTATCGACACGCATTATGAATAATTCCGCGTGCGAGGTTTGCACAGGAAGAGGTTGTCGCGGAGGAGCGTCAACCATTGTCGCGATACTGCATTGTTGCGTCTGCGTGCGTCGCTTCAATGAGCGAAATTGTAACGCGACGAAAAAGTTACAATGGAACCTCTGCGTGAAAAGCGCTATTCAGTCTCGCGTTTCACAGCTCGGCTATGGACGGATTCCGACACGTTCATTTACGCAAAGCGTTTGCAGCGTGGACGAGAGTTTGCAATTAACGAATTTAACGCGGAAAGTACTTGTTAAATCAATATTCGTCGGGGAGGCTTAGAATTACAGATTGGCTGCCTTGGGTGGGCCACTTAGATTCGACTGGCGGTTAGCCGTTTGTCGATTATAATGTTTACATAGTTTTGTTCTATATTTCTTTTAATTTTTATTATTATCGAACGCTCGTATTAAGAACACTCAAAAGTGCGTACACGTATACAGGGTGGTTGTAATATTTTTTTGATAGATATACAGAAAAAGAATTGGAACTTAACTGAAAGTGTATCTTATCTTCTAAACGGTATAACACATACAGGGTGTCTCAGAATTAGTTTAAGAATCGGAAATTGTGGTTCAGAATCGTCTCACTTTCCATTTGTTCACATTGATTTCATTCATCTCCCCATACTTCTATTTGCCATAAGTACCTGATGATCCACTCTCTATACAGTATGTTTAATCACATGTGGAAATCCTTGTAGAAGGTGATTCCACAGACTAAAATAAATAGCGAATACCTCGACCTCGAATTATTGATCAAAATTGTAGGTTCTTTACTACGAGAAAGCAGCTCTGAAAGTCCCGTGTGTGTACTCGTAGATACAATTTTTCTTCGGCTTCTTTCTCTACCCCTTTCCAGGAAGCAGTTCGCTACCGTATCCGCCAATTTCTTTTTTTTTCCTCCCTTGTTCGCCTTAAAGCGGCCTTGCTGTATGCATGATTGATGAGCTACTTAACACGCCTTTCAGCTCTATCACATTGCTTCCCTTTGAAATGCGCCAACCGTGGAATCGTAACGTTCATAGTCCACCGTGAAACGACATTATCCCGTCGTTTGAGTGCAGCCGTTGTGCCTCGTCCACCGAGAGTAATCTCAACGCGATAATATCAGGCGGAGAACAACACGTACCCACGATTATCACCTCCGCGGAGAGGGACGGAGCTAGGAAACTTTGTTTCAGTTGCCAGTCCAGAAGTTTCCGATTTTAGGTCACAGAACACCAGCTAGTACGTCTTAGGTAATTGTCCATCGTCGCCTGCGACACGGATGATTAATTATCGAACTTGGAAACTGGAAACTATTCACCAATCTCGAGTAGCAAATGCAGTGCGTTCCGTCCAACCAGATTTCGGGTTTTCTTGATTCTCGAAACGTGGCTCGGTATCCATACTCTTTTAAAAACTGATGGTCATTGAGGAAGGAACTACGTCTAGGTATGACGAGATCCCTAATGGGTTTGCCGAACAAAAGATTAACCGACTTCAAAGAGAAGCAGTAAAAAGAATTAAATCATTTTTTGAAATTCTCTAACGACAAAATTTGATCCAGTTAAAAATCCACAAAGTAACAAATGAGCTTTTCAAACGAATCACCTACAGGACACTTCAGCAATTGATAACAACCTCTTCATTTATTGAAGTCACTTCAAAAGTGGCTCAAACAGTCGGCTTCGAACTCTAGCTTCGCATATGCAGGACGCAGCGACCATCGCATCTCAAATGTATGTCTTTTTATCGAGTCGAGGTCGAAGGATCGTTTTGCAACGACATCGACTCCCCGTGGTTTTTCATTCAAGTTTCGAGGACCACACTGGGAAAGTTCTTGACCGGAACTAAATGATGATCGACGACCGACCCTGAAGGAGTGAGTGGTCGTAACGACTTTCCCGTCTGCGTTCACCCTCGCGGCGGAAGAACTCTCGTCGGTGAAAGTAATAATTGTGCGTGGAATGCTTTCGATATCCCCGAAAAAACATCCATCGCTCTTCCAGAAGATTTATTCGGTGATTGAGCTTTCATAAATGTGACTTTCACCAGGACCGAAACACTGCGCGCTTTGGTTGTCTTGCACGCATTATCATAATGGTCTTCGTTACTCGTGCATGAGTTTTTGTAGGGCGCGAGAAGAGAGTTTGAGTTCAGAGTTAGAGCGTGAACAATATCAGAGCATCAGTCAAAGCGTAGGTCCAATAGGGTATCAATAGGAACACTTTGCAAATAATGCAATTAATTTGAATATCTCACCAAATTGTAATTCTATTTGTGGAACAAAAATGTAGGAAGTAACTGAAATTATGAGGTGTACTAAAAACACTTTTATCGCACTTTTGCAATTTATATTCAAGCTCGAAAAATGATCAATTTTTTTACTTTTGACACCGGTCTCCTCGACTAACGTCTTAGTTCGCGTTATTATCAATAAATCCCTTAGTTTCTTCTAATTTCTCTGGTGCATGTCAATTATCTCGCGTACTGAATTAAATACATTATGAAACAATGGGTGGACGACCTCACGAATAAATTCTCTTCGTCGAAAACAATAAGCATCCTGTCTCTCCCCGCTGGAAAAGCGTGAATAATTAAGGGTACTCCAATCGCGAGGCAATTTATGTGCGAGTGGATGCTCCCGTGATTCGGTTGTTTCATAACCGACGGTCTCGATTTTTCGTATTTAACGATGGCTCGACGAGAACATAGTCGAGGGAATTAACGATCGAGACAAGACGGAGTTTCCTTCGACGTAATTGAAATTTCATCCGAGTTTCGTCGTATTATGCCAATTTACTTTAGCTCGTCTCGTCGCGAATCGAAGTTGAAACGTTTTCCACGCGATGACAATTACCATCGGTGTTCTTCTTTATTTTCGTGTGATCCAACGCGATCGCACCCGGCACGACGCTGGGGGATCCAATAAAGACGAGCAGCAATTTTCTATTCTGGAAGCTTTCGTTGACTTTAATCTCGTCCTTCTTTTCCACCAATTTCGTATCTCTGTTTTAATTATATGATACACCGGTCGAGTCGATTTAGTCCTAGAGCGTTCTGGACTATTACGAAAATAAAGAAGTATCCATGGTTGGACGAGCATTAAATTTATTGAAACATTTTCGGTCTCGGAGCTTCCTTCCTTCGTGGTAATTTGAAGGAGTAGTTTTCTGAAAATTACGTTAAATAAACGCGAAAAATGGGAGTCAGGGGTACCTTGAGAAAATATTTTAAAAATATTACTCGCAAGGAGTACAGGATGCACTGGATCCATCGAATTCGTGGTTCGAATCCAATGAGTATACAAACTTTATGAATCGATTGCAAACCTCTTCTTTCGACCTTTCGTTTAAAATAATTCGTTCTGGACCACGACCTGAGGATTCTGCGCTGATGATACAGGTCAGGGTCAGCTCCTGCACAGGATCGAACCTGCCTGCGTCACGCCACGCGATCCCGCATAAGAGCATTATCCAAACCGTTCCCAACCATCCCCATCGCTCAAGGCAGCATACGATATTCAAAAATGCGAAAATTTCCTTGTGCATCCCCCCTGTATCGATTCTCTTGTATATCTGTGAATAACGATGGAAAAAACCGCGACGGTGATGTATCGCAATGGAATTGCTTTTCTCTATCAGAGATCACGTTTCTCGCGCTATGGATCTTCGCCTCCATCTGCGGAATTGCGTATCAACCGCAGTGGATATCGGATATCGGTGACGGAGCGCACCGGCATCGGAGCAAACGCGTATTTCCCCTGCCCCTAGACTTCGCGAAAAGTGTCTCGTCGCGGAAATAAAGTCGTAGCTAGGCGATATTTAGAAGAACCCTGAGCTGGAAGAACGCTGGTCCAGCTTCGCGCTACCAGATATACCTGCTGGCCCGGTTCTCACTGTTTCAGGTCGAATTACGCGAGTAGAGGAGAGTGGGAGATCGAATTCGTGTAATTGCGACTTCTCGATTTGTTATTTGTGCGTGGTGGGAGTAGTTTGCCTGTTAAGTAAGATACTACCTCAAAATGGACCGTTTTTTAAAATCCTTCTTTTCTGAAAAGGAGGTGTTGGAATTTTCCCTTCACTAAAAGAGAAAGTTTTCGTTACAAAAACCATCTTTGCGCGTTTGGGTTTCGTTTCTAGACACAAGTCAAAAGGGTGCAGCTGCGTCCCATCTTGCCTTGTTTAGAGAAAGTATGGAACCGATAGGGTCTATAGTTCAGTAACGAAATTCTTCGTTACTGACCTCACATTCATTCATTCGAGCTGCTTCTTTCGTGCAGAACAGACGTGGCCTTCCTAGTGTTTCTAATAAAGTTTTTAAAGTCAACGGTGAAAGAAAAGTCTAACTCATTTATTCCACCGTCTATATTTCCAATAGGAAGGTTCGTCGAAATGATCAAAGGCTGTCAGGCAGCTTTATCGACGAGTCTTTTAGCACCTTCTCGAATTTCTTTCACTTCCTCAAACCTTTTCGTAACACGTCCAGTCCCGTAGAATTTAGATGCAAGAATTCAACCATAGGCAAAATATATTAACACGTTGACTGCCAGACTAAGACTCGTGAAAATTTCTAGAGTTAAAATATTGTCTCGAGACTAGCCAAGATTAGATAATTTAGCTCTTGCCCGATTAATTAATTTCTCTAATCTCACCATGCTCACGAATTTTAACGAAATTTATTTTTATTACCGCTTCACCGTCGAGATTAATTCTATTAGTTCCTTGGCGAAAGTTCTTGCTATCCCTTTTGGAGTGATGTGGCGATCAACGCGTTAAAACTTTAGGAATTACTGCACCTTTGGAGATGCAAACCTGTTTTCATGCACGCCCTCGACGACTAAGAAACCATCACCAACCTTTTCTTCCGCTTTCCTAGCGTTTCCGTCGCGAAAGACACGGAGCAAGCGAATTTTCAACGCTCGGCCCGACAACTTTTCGAATCCTTGAGCCCATCAGACGTATCTACGAGCCCAGATACCGAAGCTATGAGAAGATTCGTTTATCGTATACCGGCGATAAACAAAACGACGCGAAAACGGTCTCGTAAACCGCGGCCTCGACCCGGTTCATGGGTAATTGCAAACTGGCGAACTTTATTGCCGTGTATTTTCTTTGCCCGTAATGTTTGCTTAAGCGAGAGAGAAAGGGAGATTAGATGGCGATCGTGGCTGGGCATCTGTTAGCAGCCGCGACTGTTCAGCAGTCGTGACAACGTTCGGTACAGACGTTCAACGAACCGTGAATTCCGCGGGGTCTACTTTCGAGAAATGAAATTTTTAAATTAAGCATAAGAAAGTAATCTTTACTTTACTCGGGAATGTCATTAGATCGGTGGATTAGTTTCTCGTCGTAGGAGCAAATTCAATTTGGTTAGCGAAAATTTGTCTTGCCAATATACTTCGTTACTCGTTCTACCTACAATACCGAAACACTAAGTAAAAATTGGGATCTTGTACGCGGAAGTGTATGTTAATTGTTTCATTCGTGTAGTTAGTTCAAATTCACTGTAGAAACCATTTCCGTTTTTATTCGAATGCATTATTCCTATAAAACTTCATAATTTGAGATATTCTATTTCATATTTGAATTAACTTTTATACAAGATTGTAATTTTTTAGCTTAACCGCATTTACCGAGCGCCGTGCAGCTCGAGACACGTGAAGAGTGTTCTTTCTACCCAAAGAAAAGAATTGAAAGCCGGAAGGGTAGGAAAACGGGTATCGTGGAGTTCGAAATACCGTTAGCTCCGCTGTGCATGGCTAATTACGCGAAAAAATCTCGGCCACGACGAGCCTGCCCCAAGGTGAATTTGATGCAACGAGAATTTAATAGACGCCACCGAGCAAAGAGAGCCGTTCGCGCAAAGGGGATACCCGGATAATTGAAACGGATGGTCGTCTTACGAGAGTATTTTTCTTAAATCTTCCTTTGGGTATCACGAGCAGCGATAGAACGCAACTTGGCCGTCCTAAGAACGGCCAACGCGAGAAGGCGACGACGAAGAAACGAATTTCTGAAGACAAACACACTGTAAAACTCTTACGCTTGTATTTTTCCCATCGGCGAAGCGCCGCGTGCGACACGGAAAATATAAATGGGATCTCGCGAGAGAAAACGGTGATCTTTTCATTGAGACGTTGAAAGAAATTCGAACGAGCCAAGGGGGATTTGGTGGTAATTTCGTACGCGCAGAACGACGCAATAAGTCCGTCTGCGATCGCCTTCGTTCGAGCTTAGCTTTTATGGAAATTGTTGCATCGCGACTCGTGAATTGAGTCTAGCTATTTATGCTTTGGAAAATCGAAGTTGCAAGTCGTATATTTTTAATGGAGTTTTATTGCATTTTATGCTAATGTAGAAATACGTTAAACACGATAGAAATATGTTAAAACGGATACTGGCCAGACTAGCAGTTACGCTGTGATTTTATTAGGAGAAAATAAATAAAACATGTGGTGTATGATTTTTTCATACGTGCCTTTGCTTCAGACAAAAATGATTTTGAATGTCGCGTCTGACCGCTTGCGCACTGTTTCTACTTACGGTAGAGCGCCCGAGCGTCGCAAGTAGAAGCAAACTATCACTGGTCAGGCGCGAGTCTAGCCCTGCACTCGTACGCGTACCTGTACCTCGATGATTTTAAAAATCTAATTTTTTCAACCTCGTAGCCTCATAAAGAAACTTATATTCCACGTACTTTGCCACAAAGAATCTACTTTCTGGCTGTTTGCGCGACAAATTACGAGTCTTGTGTACATTTCCATCGGTATTTCCACCGCAAACGACAACACTTACTTGCATCGACAAAAACAAGTAGAAACAGCGAGGAATGGTCAGACTCGGCACTCGAAATGTACTCGGTGTACTCCAACAATCTTCACATCCGATTTTCTCAGGTAAAGGAGCCTCTCAAAAATAAATTCTATTCTACGTTTTCCAAGAAGAATCCACCGTGCAGTTGCCAGTACCGCAATTTGCGGGGTGCGCTGTTTAATTGCACGGTTGTTTCCGCGTCGAATGAGGAGTCGAATATCCTTCGTCGGCGTTCTCGCGTCAAGGATCGTAAAGTCAAGGCGAAGCCATTCCGGAGGTAGATTCTCCCTAGGAATTTCCGTGCGACTGAAGCGAGTAACATGCTTTATCCGCTTCGAACGAGATCTTGGATCTCCTCTGTGGTTACGACAGGGCGCGGCACGGCCTTGACATTGACCTTGACCTACAGTCAGGTCGGCCGACACCGGGTGGAAATTATTTATCAGCCTCCTGCCTCCCTTTTCCTGATATTTCACGGTACCTACGCCGCCGCGCATTGCATTATTTATTCGACGGATGAATTAAGCATGAACGCGATACCGAGAGTGGTTTTGTTTGGAAATCGAAGGACGTGTATTTGATCTCCCGCGTTTCGATGCATCGCTGAAACCTCGAGATTCTCGCTGAGAACTGAAAGAAATTCCGAAGGTGGAAGTTTATTGCTATTATAGTAGACACCTCTACGAGCACTTTCATTGTTAAATTATGGTAACAACAGAAAGGAACTTTGTTACTAAGAAACAGTGCGATTTAATGCGGTTTGATCCAGACGTGCTTGGTTTCTAGTAGACGTAAAATTCAGGAATTCCTTTTCAATATTTGAGTACTTAAGTACGAGTATTTGGGTATCAAGTTTAACCCTTGTACTGTAAAACTTCGCTTTATTTCACATTACAATATCTATTTAAATGTTACAAAAAAAATTCTTGAATTTTGCCTATGATAAGTACGTGTTCCCCCTTAGCAAATCTTTTGGAGAATGTTCCGAGTTGAAAAAAAGCAAGCAGGGGACATGTTCGTCACGTTACGTTTTTACTGGTAAATTATAGGAAAAGTTCTGCGAGGTTGATCTTTCGGAAAACGCCATATGGGTACTTTAACGAGAGGCAGCAGAAGAGGGTGGCCCTCGAACGGTTCGATGCATGTTGTTCGCTGACATCGCGCGTATCAGTTACAAGGCTTACGACCTACATAACGCGCACCCTGTGCTCCACAAGCTTAACGGTTCATTTCCGAGCGGATCAACGATCTATCAGATCCCTTAACGCCTTGTTCGTTTAAACCTTCCACGGTTATCTGACCGGTGTAACGAGTCGAGCGCGTTATTACCCTACCACGGAAACGAAATTGATACGCGCCACCTAATCCTGATGGCTGTCATCGACATTAGCGTTCTCCGTGGTCCGTTTCTTTCATTTCGTTCTGTAACGAATTTTGTTCTTTGGAAAGAATGGATCGCGCGTCAACGATTGCTTTGGGAAAATTCCTTTGACGATAGATCATTGTTCGAGCTGAACAAAATATTTAATATACATGTATATTAAGTATGTATATTGCTTCGGAAAGAGTCGTGTACTAATTAATCAATATTATACTCTTTTTTTTTTTTTAAATTCACATTGCATGGAAATGTTCCTGCGAAGGACCTGAATTAATATCGAAAGGCACAAATAAAATATATTTTAGTTTGAAAGGTAGAAGCACGTATCTTTTCGAACAATATTATTAATTATATCCGTGGAGTAAGAAAGTGCAATTTCATCGTACATTTCGTACCGTTCTGACCTTTTGTTATTTCGTCTTTCTCTCAACATTATTTACATATCTTATAAAATTTATTCTAGATGGATTGTTCTGGAAAGGATCGAAATTTATTAAATATTTCGATTAGCTTGCAACGACTAAACAATGATTTATTTTCAATGAAATTCTTTGCTTTCGTTAGTTGACCTTCCAATCTTATCATCCCACTCATCTTGAGTCGCTAAACGGTCTCTTTATGTTTGCATCGTCATCAAAATACGTCGCTCATCGCGGCACGCTTTGCAATTCAAAGCCCGAATTCATGATAAGTCAATTTCACGTACCGACTAGGGTCATCCTCTTCCCACGAAATATATCGGCATATACAGGCTGAAGCACTTAACTGAAACGACTTCGATAACTTTGCGAGTAATAACTTTAGCGGAAATTGGTTCGGATGAATGCTGCATGGTTTCGAGGAGGCTATAATTTAACGTTATTAATTTCTTAGTTTGTCTGTTGTAGTACGTACAAAGGCCAAATTAATTTTCTTAAACGAGGTCGTATACTTTGGAATGGATCGATAGATTTAACTCGTTACTTTCTATAAACAAGTATTAATCTATTTATATGGCGATGTCGTTGCTTTAGGGGGTGTTTCATAATTCAAACACGACAAACAACATCTTGTCCACAAATGGATAGAAATTCTCATCGACTAGATAGTCTATGGGTGACAGAGGATTCGAGGCGTTACCAAGCATATTTCGGATAAACGTACGACAAGTTTCTTTTATACCAAGCGACAAATATTCCCAGACTCTTTTCCTCCCCAATAATTGAAGACGCTGGGCATATTCGCGACACGAAGCAACGACGTGAGCGTTGGGTTTCTGTAGTTTTAGCAGCTGTATTGGCCGATGCGAGTTTCGAGACAAGGCGTTTCTCTCCTCTGTGCTCGACGATGCGAGACAATGACTCTCACTTTATCTCGACCAGTTACAAGATCCTGCTCCTTTTAACCTCGCCCTCTCACCTTGCTTGGTTGCCTTCTGCCAGTCGTCGAAACAACCTCACAAGTTCCTCATCGATTTCGCCTCGGATCTGATAGGCTCGCGAAAGTATTCGGGTGTCTTTGAATTAAACTAAATTAAGACAATGAAGGCTTTGTGACCGTTTATGGGTGTTTCAACTTGATTATCAAGTCATCTTCGAGATTGATCAAATTCATATTTTTCTTTTAATTGTGTATTCGGTAGTTTTTATTTTTATAGAAGGTCTAGACAGGATCAGCCGAGTTTATGGTTTTCCAATAATCAATTCTATGAGCATTATCAAAAAACAGAGTGATATTGATTAGGTGTTCGAAGGAATAGACGCAATCGTAAGCTAGAGAAAATTGTTGTAAACAAAATTGTATTTGTTTGAAATTGAAAACGTATCACTTGCGCATACATGTATCGGTACTAATTAGGGGACAGGCTAAGTTGTGATTGTTATTAATTTAAACACGCGTTGCCATCGAGATTGAACGGGTTTACATGATTTGGTTTGCACGAACAAGCGAGGATATCGATGGGAATTGAAACAAGGAAAAAACAACGTATGCAAATTCAAATAGAGGGAATGTGACAAATATCGGCGTACCACAAACAGATTAGCTCAACGTATGTAAATTCAGGAAGACCGGACGTGCGTAATTACGATGTACCTATGTATCTCCTCCCAAAACAAACCAGCAAATGCAGTTTCACGTCGAGCCAACATGTACTTACTATTATTCGGAATTTAAAGCCAACAGAATTGATATTAGAAACGTACAAATCGAAATATATTACCATAAATAATTTCTAAACAAAAATGCATAGAACATTCCCACGCGATAATTTAAGAAATTAAAATTTTAGGTTCACTTTGGAGCCAATCATGTTCGTATTATCACAGAGAAATTTTTATCTTTTGATCTATCTAATGAAAGGACGATCCACGTTCGTTTTCCATTACTTTTGTTATCGAACGTAAAACACCTTGCGGTGATTGATCGACACTTGGAACTATTCTAAGCACTCAGTTCGAGACCGGTTCGAATAGTTTTACGAGTCACCGTGTACGTGACCTGGCTAATAAGTGACCGAGCAAGTTATCTGCTTCATACATTAATATCTAGGTAAGAGCAACGCGCACTTTGATTCCTATCTCGGTCGTAAAGCTGGTTTTACTGTTCGCCATAAGTACTGTCTCGCTACGAGTCTTGTTTTTTATTGTTTTTGTCAACCGCACGTGGACAAGTTTAGATCGAATGTTATGAACAGACGTTGGGATTTATGATTTTAGTTACGACTGAGAGGTATTGTAGCTTCTGTCCGTTTCTCGACAGTGAATGACAGTCGTAAACCACCGCGAGACAATGGAACAGCGTTTTCTAAACATTTTTAATCTCGGAACACTTTTCATATTACGAGGCTGCACTCGTTTGAGGAAAACGTACAGTGAAATTTTATTTCATATAAAAAACGTGAAACCATAGAAATGGTTTTCTATGTTTCACAAGTTTTTACCGGTTCGAGACAATGGTAATGAAATTGACAATATACGTTATAAAACAAATATCATACCAAATGGAAAGTCTTCAAACAATACATTACGACGCCATGCATGAAGCACCTAAATGATAAGAATGATCAAAAATAAATAATTAACAAAGAGGAGAAACTATTTACTCCTGACTTTTAATTTTTGTTAACCCATTGTAAAGTATATGTACCAAATGGTGAGCCCTTAGGCGATTCATTACGACACCGTGTATGCGACGTCTAACCGTTAGGAAAGCTCAGAAATAAATAGTCAGCAAAGTGGAGAAACAATTCAGCCGTGACCTTTTTTCATTTTTGTTAGCAATTCCTTCGTTGGAAATACAATTAAGGCGCCATTAGAGAATATGTACGCGGGTTCGGTGAGATATTACAAGCGATCATTAACGATGAAAGCAGCGCTTTGACATTTTTCGAGTTGTATCTTAGGTCTGCGTGCTCTTCCAATGCTTTTTCCAATTCCATGCTCGAGGTAACAAACCCAGCTGATGTAATTTGCAATCAGCATCGCGCGCGTAAGTTTCTAATTACCGGAGCACGAAATTGATTGCTAAGCCGAGTGGCTTATTCCATTAATTGATTACGAACTTGCACTTCCACATCGTCACCCCCAATAATGCCCGGGCCCCGAACAGTTTAATCAATTGACTGAGAAGTACTCGACTTTTGGGCTCAAAATTGTCTCTCATCACTTAGGCTTCGAATAGAAATAGTCGAGCTCACAAATGTTCAGTTCTGGGCTTGCTTTCATAATCGTCAGTTTGAACAGAAGTAATATAAATAAAAACACATTTTGTAGAGGGTTTGTACATTTATAAAATAGCCACGAATCGATATTATTAGGACCAAGTTTAAAGCAAATCCTAAAACTCGGAATATTCCAAATTTGGAGAGGGATTGGTATATTCGTGTCACTCACTGTATTTCAGATTTTTTTTCCTCTTCGCGACGAAGGTTTTATTATTCGTGAAATGGGAGCAAAAGACGCGAAGGACGCGATTTTGCTATTTGCTGATCGAGGGGAGATGGTGGATAGGAGGACATTTATCGAGAAAGTCTGGCACTCATCTGTACGTGCTTCGTCATAGAAATTCATCTTGCAGGGGGAACATGGAATTCTGTTTTCAATTTTCCAGAATTTAACGCCGCGTTAGGAAAACAATTCTTGCACTGTTATTGGATGAGTACGCGACCCCTACCCGGTCGATGTCTTTATTAAATTTTCATCGATCGCTGCGCGCGTCATGCCCTCGAACAAGATTTACCGAGTTTACAGCAGTTCCCGTGTTTGCAGCAGTTCCCGTGTTTGATTTCCGTAAAAGAAACTGTTGCCGTGTAATTCAATCTCCCACCAAAATTGTCCCGAAGTTGCTGGCCCGTGTTAAACGAAATTTGGAAAATTAAATACTTTCGGATAGAACAGTACTATGTATATATTATTTTGAGTGGAAGGTATTTTCTGTAAAATTATTTTCTAGCATAAATAACATGTTAAATGTTTAAGATGCGAGATATATTTTAATGCTCTACATATCTGCTGTTTTTTCTTCTTCTTTTCTTATGTTATATACTACCAATTTATTAACAGATTAGCGATCAATAACTTCGAGGCAAATTTCTTAGTTGAATTTCTGAAAATCAATTAATTTCTCCCCTACAAACGTGCACTGAAAAACAGGATTAATTCTAAAGAATAATTCATTCTCCAATGGAATTCGTATCATCGAATAAACGATAAAAATTGTTGAACGCAGGTACACGATAAAAATTTCGAAATCTATGATGAAAAATACGGGTAACCGTCTCGAATAACGCCGCGCGTGCGTCGTGTGTATGTTCCTCGTATGGACTGTTAATTACGCTTGCATACCTGAAGCAGCGTCGTCTCCTGATCAGTTCCGGAGAACGGCGGATACAATTGCGCCAAACACATAACCGCCTCGTTGCAGAATTTCAATCCCATTACCTCCTCGTCCTCTCTTCCGTAGCGAAAAGTCAACGTAATTTGGCCGTACACCTGTAACACGCCCACGGCCGGCTAATTAGTAAACACAGGGGCAGAATAATTGCACTCGCGTTCGTTAGCGTTGGGAGCCGTTTTCCCGTAGACTCTCTGTTAAATTTTCCTGGAAATTATCCGTCGGCTCGATGATAATATCCATTCAAGGTAAATCAGATATAAACGGCCGTTATTCGTTGAATAAAGATTGTGGTTTAAGTTATAGGAATGGAATTGCATAAAAACGTGTTAGAATGGCCGTTCAATTAATCGAATAATGGAAGGAATTGTTCGCGCATCCTCTCTCCCCTAAATTCGCGACGTACTTCGGAAGTAACTTCGATTAGTTTTGTCGAGAGCGTGTCGTCGGAAATCCGCAAACGGAATTAAGTTTGGTGTCTTTGTGCAGGATGAATGAGCTTGTTAGCGAGCCAATCCGAGGAATAAAAAGAGTTCTTTGTCGTAAATTCTATTCGTTCGGGTAACGGAATAATAATTACACGTACTTAGCCACTTTCAAAGTTGTATGAGATAAGCTATGTAAAATTTTGAATTAAAAACGGAAATGATTAAGTTGAGGGAAGGAAAAAGGATAGGGTCTGATCTGAAATAGAAAAAGGTCTGTCTGTGATTTCGAAGTAATGGTTTTTTTGAACTCATATATAGCTTTTCCCACCTTGCTAAAACCCAAACACGCTTTTGCAAAATTCTCGTCTGTCTGTCTGCTTAAACAGAGTAATCCCCGGAACTACTGAACCGATTTTTTAAATTTTTTCAATTTGAAAATTAAAAATTTATAAATTGTGTGGGAAGAAAAGCGTTGCTTGGCTACTATATCGGCGTATGCTGCCCAAATATACTATATGCATATACAGTGTCGTCAGGTGCAGCGTAGATGTTTTTCTTTTTTTGTTTTTCTTTGTTCGGCATGGCTGACGTATACCGCGACGAGATGAGTCAATAGAGTAAGAATAGTATTCGACGCGGGTGAAACCGTGCGGCACAGCTGGTTTGTAATAAATAAAAGAACCGGAAAAATATATTTATATTAATAATGCGGACAAAGTCCATACAAAAGTAAGCCGAGTAAAACCACGGTAATTAAAATGTTTCTGGTTTATGGCGAACAAAGAGTTACTCTGTATTAAAAAGAAAAAGGATAGATTAAAAAAATGTTGTAGTAAATAAAACAGAACAGAGACAGAATCTGTACTGTGTTCCATCAACCTCGAAGGGAAATCGAAAGTCAAGCGTGGTCGACGAGAAACTTACCTTTTTGTCTTGCAAGTAGTCAGGGTCAACCAATAGTACGCCCTGCAATTTGTCGATCCTCGACTCGCTGACTATCAAGTCTCTGCTCGCTAAATAGAGTGTGAGCTTGTTGTTCGCTGACGATTTCTTGTATACCCTGCGGAGCAGAAAAAACGTGGCCGTTTACCGTGTGCTCGCAGATTGAAACAAAAACAAAAGAGGAGCAAAGTTCATATTAGAGTTCACGACAAAAAGACCGCACTCGTCACATTTTTATATTACCTTCATTTTAAATATGACGATTAAACAACTTTCTGTTTATTAGACGTCCAACAACATATTCAATAGATTTTTTATAAATAGATACTGGAATTAAAAATCCTAAAAGGTGTGTCAATGTAAAATACCTAGCTACAATGACCTATTCTCGTCTTTTATAATAAAAATATGCTACACACGCCATAATTTCAAATTACCTTCATCTGGAATATGGCTTCACCAAACAATTTCTATCGATCGTGTTTATTTATTAGGCAACCAATAATACATTCCATAAGTGTCTATGGATAGATACTGAAATTAAATAATAATACCATAATAAAAATATCTTAGTTTTCAAAATTGCGATCAAAATATAACAGCAGAACGTTCTACCTTTCCGCCGCAGTCTGTACACGAGCTCATTTCGCGTTGTTCGGTAAATTGTAAAACCAGTTGACTACCGATTCGTTCAATTGTAGAGCAGTCGATTGTTATTCAAATTTCCTTCAACGACCTGTTACGTTTAGTGTTTGGCCGCGCGTACTTCACAGTTACTCTGCCGTTTGATTTTTGTCGTGTTGTAATTCGTTCCATTTCGATGAAATGGCCGTTTGTTTGAACTTTATCGCGTCGTAATTCGCTCCGGTTCGACAGAATGGAAAACACAGCGACGCAGCGACTGGAAAGCGTCGGTACGTGTATCGTTGTTAATTTTTGCCGATCAGCCTATTTGTTCCAATTTTCATCAGTGACGCCGCGTATACCAAGTTAATAATTCCGCGGGGATATTGGGTTAAAATGAATACGGATACGTTTTTACGGTATCGCGCGTATTATTTATTAATGCCAATCGATTGAAGCGCTCGCGAGAGCATCGATACGTTCGTTGCGCGAGATAATTGCACGTACAGAGACGTCAATTCCTTCTGTTCGAGCACAAACATTTTTCCAGCCCGTTTGCCGTCCCCCTTTAACTTCCGCGTCCCGTCGAATGATATTTCCGCTCGCGTTTTCTCGTTAATCCTCGACGCAACGAATTTCACTCTCCCTCGTCCCATCCTTCCCCCATTTCGCATTACGCGTTTCGGGGATGCCCCTAAATATAATATCTGGTAAATGTTTACAGTAGCACGTATTATAGTAATTATGCATGCAATATTACGCGAAGCTTTATAATAATTCCAGTAAACGCGAATTATGAATTATTTATTTATTTTTTTACTTATTTATTTATATTGCATCACGTGCAAAGATATTGCGTACGGCTGTCCATTAATCCACGCGATTGATCGCATTTAGCCAGAATTGGATTGATGCGATTATGGGAGAGCAATTTTTGGTCATCGGGCCGGGAAACAAAAATCAAATTATTTTAAATTGTTACATTAGCTCATTTTGGATCTAATTTCTTTGACTGTAATTAAAGGGGCATAACACTAACGTTGTTTCGACATTTGAAACATCTTTATAATCGCTAGCTGTTACCACGAAACTGTTAACTGTTGTTAACATTATAAAACCGGTTTTCGTTTATTTATACGTGCAACGAAACATACCGAAAGCTCGAAACCAATTCATCGCTTAATTTCTTTATAAATATTCTCCGAATATCTATACCTCCCTTTTTAAACCTATCACAGTGTTGTGCCCCTTAAATAATTCATGTTCTCGAACCACTGGAACTACCGTAAAAATCGATAGTCTTTCAACTACAAACCTGTGTCAAGCAATGCTAGACAATTTTCCTGAATTTAAACGAAGAATAACGTTCAAATAATTACGAACGACGCAGTACCTGATATAGCATTCAAGTATCGGTAAACACTTGCGAGAGCTCTAATTTTCGTTTCACTATAAATCCTTGTGTTCCGGTTTTCCGTGTATTGTGAGGTGCCCGAGACTCCGACGATTACTCGCCTCTCCTGTTTGTTATAAATTATTCGACGCGAATGTCGGGCTCTTCATTTCACGGGGCTTATATCGCAATTAATACACGAAGGCTGTTTCCCTCTCTGAAACGATTTTCGAACCACTTTTTTAACCCAGAGCCTCTTAAACTATGAATTACCTTAACAAGTTTTGGTCAGGAATTTAATAAATAGTGGAGTTTTAGTTTGAAAATTTAATATCGGTGTCATATTGCAGTAAAAGAGAAGAGCCTTATTTTTCTTACGCCCTCAGGGGCTGTAGCTGCGTTTGATTGTATAGTGAATATTTGAGAATGGATTTCATGTTATGCGTTTGTGAACCAGATCTTAAATATATATCCAACCTATTTAAATATATTAAATGTATTAAATACACGTAATCGTTTGTTGTATTGGGAGAGTGAGACTACTACAATTGTAGCTACAGTACGAGTTTAGCAACCCCGTAGTACCCGAGGTATAAAATGACCAGCGAGTCCCAATAGACTTCTAGCATCTCTAATGAGGATGACAGAGAATTATGCAAAGTAATGTAAAGCAAAAATTAAATGAATCTGAAAGATAAATGTAAGACTCGTACATCGGGTGTTATAGTCAAGTTATGCGACTTTGCACCCTTATAAATAAAATTCACTCATTATTTTTCATACACGAAGTTTATAAGGTGACAATTAATTGCGTATAATTTAGGTGTCGGAAATTATAAGGGAGTCAAGATCCCTATTACAACTATCGAATCTTCTATAAATTCTAAAGAAATAAAAGTAAACTAATAATAATAAGTACGAAACAATCGATAACGCAAATAGACATATTGTGACGAGTATGTAGATAGCATTTGTTGGTGTTTGGTTATTTTTTACAAGTTTATCCAAATTTCCTCGCTGTTTTTGCAAAACTAAGGGTCGTTAATTACCATTGTCCCGCGAAAGGGGGTCGCGAATACAAATATTTAAGAACGGATGTTCTCAACGATGAAAGCAGCGGTTGGCGCTACCCCTGTGATCCGCATGGAAGTTTTACGATGCAACAAACCCTATCATCGCGTGGATTCGTCTGTTTAACAGCTGTGTTAGTGCGTATTTCTTCGGTGGTAGTAACAGGGTTCGTTAACGTGTGATATCACCACGAGAAACTTTTCTCGGACGTCACGAGGTGAAATGAAGCTGCTCCGAGGAGAAGAGTTTCAATTTTCCGATTAAATGAATCCTTTCTATCGTAAAGCTCCGAATCTGTTTTCCTTTAGTACCTCGATATCAACGATAGGAAAATGTGTCTCTAGGGAATTACCTGGAATTTTGGCAATTACCTTTGATTGCTGAACGAGTCGGAGTTGTCGGCGCTGGCCTCGACTCTTCTGAAACAAACGAAACAGATGACCATTTAACGCGTGACATGGTCACGATAAATATCTGTTTGGATTGTTCCTAGTTTTTAACAAAATAGTTCACCCTGAAGAGGTTGGAATTTATCATTATTGTTTGAAAATGTAACATAAGCAAGTTGTACATTTTTAGAATATTTTTTACTCTATAATTAGAGAAAAAACAAACGAACAAGAATGGAATCATAAATACATAATACAGTGTGGATGATAGCAAAATTTATCTTTATGGCTCTATTGCATTTTATAACGTTTCAGATGATTTCTTATGCAGCTATAATTTCCATGACCATAGCAATCAGACTCAGTAATAGTACATTAATTAATATTTCTCTGTTAGGATGTACCACTCATTTGTATCAACGTTTGCATACCTTTGAAACGGAAAATTATGACTCGAACGAACGGTAAAAAATTTCATCTCGATTTACTCGCCTGTTCAGTCGTAGTTTTCTTTGCTTGAAGAAAGAAATCCCCCCGCCCCTCCCCTCCGTTTTCCTCATTTCGCGTGAAACTAGTTAAGCTAGGGTGGATTAAAACGATTTCCCGACTGCGACCGCCGTACGTTCAATTCGTAATTGACTGGCTGTATTGTTTTCAGAAATAATTTATGCATAAAGTTCTTCCTCGGCTTCTTTCTTTCTGTGGCGTGTGTGCACGGGTCTCGTTCCGGATGGGAGCTTAACCGTGAAAGCCTTTCAAACACAGCCACCGAGTAAAATGTGGAGGAAATATAGGCAAAGCGGTCCAGTCAAGGCTGTACAGGTCATCCCATTTAAATCCTAGCCCTTGAATATCTCTGGAACTATCGACGATATTCGGGAATATTTCGAACAAAAGTTACACGTTTTCGCGATCACCTCGGAGGAATAATTGGGACGATAGGGACACGATAGCGAAAGCTCAGTACTCCTGAGCTAAGCACCTCGGTAACTTAAAATAATAATAATTCTAAATGCTTTTTAGGGGGTGCATAATTTTGTGTGAGTGGTTTCTCTTGTAGATGGAAGTGCTGAGGAGATCAGTTTCTTTTTTCCCAATAGAATTATTAAACTTGTAACTGTGATTGGCATAGTACGAAGAAAAACAACTTCTTCTAAATTTTCTAATTCTCCAAATTCTCATCTTCCTGGTTAGCACCGCTGTTTGTTCTTCAGTTTTCTTTCGTCTTTCGAAAAATACTCGCCGAGTTGTCTCGAATGGTACGTATACCATTCTAATAAAACCTCAGCCTCGCGAAGCGACTCACGTCGGATTTACAAGGAAAAATGTAAGGCCAGGGAATTGTCATGACCCCACGCGTTGAAGAGAAACAGCCGACGGAGAACTTGCATTTTTCTCCCTGATGGGGTGCGTGGGAACATTCTCGTATAAAAGATGTTGTAGCGACTTGTACGACATGTGCCAACGCGTTTGATAATAGTCGATAATTAATCTTTTTTTTTTCTTTTTTTTTACGTACAAGTACGGTGAGTCAAATCGCAAAAATGTTAGAATTTGGTAGAATTTTATTTAACGTTACTCGATTTAAATTTCAATTTCACGATGAAATATATCATAACAAAGAAATGGAAATTCAATTTTTGAGGAAATATTATTACGGTATTATTTTTTTAATCTAATTAAAACTATAACTATGTATAATTCTAAATACATATCTTTGTGATTAGAGAGATGAGAAACAGACTAATTAATTAATAAATTTAATTTTCTCTTACAATTGTCCTATAAAATTGGCGATAAAAACATTATTAATAATTGAGTGACTTTGGAAAGAAGTTTGAAGAACTTGAGTCTTTGTGTTGATATAATTTATCAAAGGTAGGCAAGGGGAGTTGATTAGGTGATCCAATTCCAGTAGAACCTCTTTTGTTGCATTCGTATCGATTTGTCTTGGTCAGTTACTTTTTCCCAAGGGTAGCATTCAGTTCAGGCAAACGGAATCCGTCCATCTCCAAAAGGATTTCGTATCGTAAGCATTTCGCGACCGAGAAAACAGACACTGATTCTCATCAGCCAGAAACTATCATCCAACAATTTTAATATCCTCTTTCTTATCGTATTTACGATTTATTTAAGTCTAGATTTTAACATGAGACTCTTCGAACACTTCCGGGTATCAGTTTTGCATCCATTATAAAATTACGTCTTGCCTATGATCCTCCACCAAGTTCTTTATGGCGTTTCAACTCTCTTTTCTCCCAGTCAATTAGCTGCATACGGTTTTTAAGAGCCGCATAACATTTTACGATCGCTGTAAAATGTCTTGAAACCATTAGCGCGTCGTAAAAGTACTCAACGGTCTCTCTGGATCGCCTCGAGTCTGTGAATCTTTCTTCAAGAGTGACAATTATTGTTTTTAGTTGCTTTAGAATCTCTAATAATTGTCCTGTCTCGCTAAAGCTGTTTGCTTACATCGAAGTTCTTCCTCGGGCTTGTACAAAGCGAATAAGTCTGATTCTCTGATGAAACACGACGTTTGCAAAGGGAAATGAAGCTTCTTCTTCCCTGCATGAGTTGCGTTATTGTGAAATACCAGTTTGCATCAATCACGAGCGAAACCGTAACTCTGGTTCGTACGGTGTGTCGTCTTTTTGATATAACGTCGTGGAAATTTCATTCTCCCTGGAATACCGCGCGGTTTGTACTATGAGAAATTTCAATTGTAAACTTAGCAAGACAAGCAAAATTCGTATAAATATGGAGACACTACCATCTTCGATGAATAATTGATAGCACCGCAAATTATTGTCACAAAATTTGTTGTTGCTAAATTCTATTTCGAATGCGCGACCAGACGAGCCAGGAGTCATATACACTAGCCGTAAAAAAAACGGGACACTATTTTCAAACGTCATAACTCCGAGAGTTTTCAACCGATCTTCGGGAAACTTCGTGAGGTTTAGTTTTGAAGTGTCCTCTGGGTGTGTGCAAAGTTGCATTGACGAGGGTTGATGAGAAAGGGTTAATTCACCCCCCCCCCCCCCAAGGGGTAATGCAGAAAAACGGAACTTCAGAAGGGTCCAGGGGCGACGGAAGGGGGTGAAAAAATAAAAAAAACCTTTGAGACGACTCTGTTTGATGCCCCCTACAAAATGCACCCCTTGAAATCGCTCTCAGACAAACCCACCCCTTACAACCCCCCCCCCCTAAAATCCACAATTTTTGAACGACAGTCCTGATTTTGGACTCGATGCATTCTCTGGACTCCCCTGATCCAGGAAATGCCATCAAACAGAGTCGCCTCAAAGGTTTTTTTGATTTTTTCACCCCCTTCCGTCGCCCCTGGATCCTTCTGAAGTGCCGTTTTTCTGCATTACTCCTTTAGGGGGGGGGGGGGTGAATTAACCCTTTCTCATCAACCCTCGTCAATGCAACTTTGCACACACCCAAAGGACACTTCAAAACTAAATCTCACGAAGTTTCCCGAAGATCGGCTGAAAACTCTCGGAGTTATGACGTTTTAAGAATAGTATTGCACGCAGGTTCAACCGCGGGGCGCAGCTAGTATCTAGTAATATTAAAGTTTTCCGGGTCGTATTAAATCGCATAGATAAATAATTTACAGTGTTTTCAAAATTATAGTTTCGTATAAAAAGTAGACACAAGCTATGTAACACAGTACCAGTTTGCGATATTTAGTTCTCCATAAATCATGATGAAAACGGAGTGATTTATCGTACGGTGACATATGAACTGCGAGAACCAGAGCAAGTTAAAACATGTAGATTGGAAGAGTGTTGTAAACCAAGTTCATTTCTCGGTCGAGAAGCTGAAATTAATTAATTATACAAATGGGCACATTTATCTTTCGGTTACCCAGTTACTTACCCTCGATGAAATATGTGGACGACAGCCGTGTGTTTCCATCGTAAGTGTTTCATGAGGTCTTTAAAAGTCATTCCAGCTTTTGTAGTCTCAGAGGCTTTTCCAGCATATGGAAAATGATAGGATAACTGAAAAGATCCGTGGGGATAACGTAGCCATCAGATCCATCGAAGAGATAAAAAATGTTGACAGTGGGATGGGAAGAGCGTGAATATTTCCAGGATACAAGCGTTGGCGTGAGTATGCCCTGCTCGAGGCCATAAATATCCTCGCCTCAACAGGCTCGTGCGAGCGTAAAGGTAGAGAACTGGCTGTAAGAAGATGGAGGGTGTATAGATAAGACAGAGCCTCCTGGGGTCTCCACTCGAGCTTCCGATCTCTTCTGGCCCAGACATTCGTGTGCAGTGTCTCTCGAGACAGGCTTTTTGATCCTCGAAACGATGTAGATATCGCGGAACTATTCGCTCCGTTCTCGCAAAATGAATTTCGTTTAACCGATATTGATTTTCTGTTTGCTACACATTCCTTCGATGGAATAACAATGATAATAATTTATTTGCCCCTTCGACAAACTCTTCGAGACTCCATACGTTGTACAAACAGTACACGATTGCCAGAACTCAGATTTCAACGAAGGAAAGGTCCCCTTTACTTTTCTAATCAAATTTTGGTGGGACATTGAATTTTTTACTTGAGTATTTAAGGAGGTCTTGAGGTCTTCTTCTGGCCTGAATTTTTCTCTCTCCACTCCTCAAATTGTTTGGAGTTCAGGGAATGTAATTTGAATATTATATAACGATATGCATTTACCAAGTGAGTCATTCTCTATTTTACTTATTCCTAATGCAAAAGTTTTTGTGCAGAAAATGACACGTTTTTTTGACAGGCGTCCCTAGTCGAAAGAACACTTAAACAGTAATCAGCCTTGGGTACGCGAGATCTGTTATTTCAAGAAACTAATTATGTCGCAATAAGAAGAAATCTTAAGATACGTGTACATTTTAATGCGCGGCAGGTCTGAAGAGGTTATTAAAGTTGGAATGTAGCTCGGCTGGAATTAAATGTTTTAAGTTTCGTTCTGCGGAGAGATATTCTTGGTCATTATAAGTCTATGGTGGATAACGTGGGACGGGACGGAGAGAAGTGGGCCAAGCTCAAAGAGTATGCCAAGAAGTTGACTGTTGGTCTAAGAAACGAAGGAAAAACTTTATACCCAGATAACTTCCGCGGAAGTCATCCTATACCTAAAGCATGTCAGGGAGAAAAAAAACATGCCATCAGCACCTTACGAATAAGGTTGAGGTATCGAAGGAGTTATGCGATAAATAGCTAAAAAAAGTGGGGGGCGAAATTAGTGATTTTGTGAGTGGTGGGTCATGAAAGTCTGTCAACAGTAGAAGCATAACAGGTTATAGGCTAGTCTACCAGGTTAGCCATTTTCCTCTCGTTAATCCTGACGTAGATGCGGGATAAAGCGACGGAATCATTATACTCATTTGCAGCAGAGCCCATTCGGCTGCTACTATTGATATTCACAGTAGCGAAATCTGTTTGATTCTCGATCGAAGCGCAAAAATGAAAGGGTTAACGAGAACGGCCCTCATCTATTAGGTTCCTTTGTAGAACGAGACGGCTCAAAAGGACCGAGGGTCTATCAATTCTTTCTACTACCTTTAGCCGTGGATTTTCGCAATTTCACGAGAACAGTTTGACCTTTTTCCGACAGGTATCTCTACCGAGAACTTTTTATCAAGTCCCACAGCGATGGCATGCATTAAAGAAGTACGCTAGGCCGACTCACAAAGGAACATCCCGAGAGAGGAATCTTTTTTTATACGAACCTGTATACATAGATTTGCGGAGTATGAAAAGTATTAAACGCGTTTCCCTTTGTCTTTGCCGATAATCGTTTTCGAGGACCTGGTTACAGCCAATGCTAGTGATTTGTAAATTTGTTTCGAGAGTGGACAAATGTTCCAAACTTCGTATGTTTGTCTTTGCAAGCTACCGAGTGTTACCAAGTCGAAACGTTTAGTAACATATTCTTTGTGCTACAGTGAATATTGATTATTACACTGCAGATCTTTATGCAAATTCATATTTTCACAGATACAGAATAAAAATTGGAAACCTAAATGAAAGTATATCTTATCTTCTAAACAGTTACATGTGTTATCGTAGATATTTTATATACTTTTGCATTTGTGCACATTCTCATATATTTTACCCTATTTTGACTTATCATAAGTCCATAAACAACCGCAGATTTCTGTTTATTTATGTATATACAAATTCACGTAACTTGCCAAGAATTGCATACTCGAAGATGCAAAATTTTGAACTACCATCTTGAACCATTTTCGCTTCATAAATTTTTGAAAATTCCCTCGTGTTTCGACGTTCAGGCCACCCTTAAATTCTCGCTATCGCAATGTACGATTGAGTTCCGAAAACTCAGTATTTCCTATTCGATGGGTTGTCTCTGATCGCTCCGAATTCCATCCACCAAAAAAGCATTTCAAAACCTTGAATTTATTTGCGTTACATCTCTTCGCGTTGTTTTCCTCGAGAATTAGATCGTCGCGTTCTTCGTCGACCCTGTAGTAGCTGTTTGCGAATTTAGTTGTTTTCGAAACGTCACTATTTTCGAATTGCCAGGACGAATTACACGCGAAGCATAAACTCGCGAACTCGCTGGTAATTGGTCTCGGTTGCCTCTTTGTTCCCAGCTCCTGCAGCGCGGCTTGTACTCGCGATATTACCCTGTCCTCGATCATCGAGGGGATTTCACCAAATTGCTGCTGGCCCGACAAATTTACACTTAATTATTACAGTTGCAGCATGGAGAAACACGAGCATCGATGCTAGGTGTTTATGGCTGGTACCGTTAATAAATATCTATGTATATCAGGTTCGTACGTAGGTAGGTCAGAACGAGGCATGCATAATGCAATCAACGCAATGTTTTAATTAACGACGAGTTATAATTGTCCCATATGCGATACGGAAGAAGTTATTTCGGTTGGTATTTAATATTAATTGTGATGTATTAATACTGGTTACGGCGTACCGCTGCTTTTCGCGATTGTAGCGCGTAATTGTCTGAAAATACACGTTATTCGTTTCGTCAGATGAATCGTACCATCGATTCCGATGTGTTCAATTATTAGAAATTCTCAGCTTCTAGCGAACTAAAAAATATTTGAATCAAAACAAAATAATACACAAATTGTACAGTATAATTTACGCGTAACGTTACGTACATCACTGCATATTTTTTTTTTTATATATATGTATATATACACATCGTGAACGTTACAAAACTCTCGACGAATTAAAGAGAAATATTTTTTCTCTCGACTGGAAACAAATGAAAACCAACATGCCGCGACGCTGACGTAATTGAGCGAATAAATTCGCCAACAACGGATCAGAATCGATCGCGACACTCCGCGGATAGTGCGCTTTCAGAACCATCTGCTGAAATATTTTTTTCACCGATAAAATGGTCGAGTGTAACGCCTCGCGAGTTTACTGTTCATCCGAATGGAAAAGCATCGTCGCGTCCTCCCCTGTTAATTTCCAGTTTCGAGGTACGTCATAACCGTTGAGTCTCTGTGATTAATAATTTCGAAATTCGAACGCGTGGAACGCCGATACCTCGACATTTTCGGAATCCTTTGAAATCTGGACATTCGAGCATCCGAAATTTCAGGGAATATTATATTTCAGAATTTCACGCTCACATTTCCCCTCCTTGCCTGGCTCGATTTTCGTAGCGTTGGATGTTGGAAAGGAGCGTTTGACTGGCGTTATACCATAGATGAGTTCAGACGATCATAGTAGTGTTCTGCTAGTTGTTGGTACCAAATTTCGAAAGTTCAGATCAAGTACAGTGCTATCACGTTTAGTCGCCGTCGAATCAGGTCGCCGCTCCGCCTCGAGTTATAAATATTTTTGTTATTTTTCGCGGGACAAAGATCGTCAAAGAGAAACATGAGAGCGACGAGAGCGAATTACAACTGGAATGCATTGCCCTTTACTTACTGGCGGGACTTGTAAGTCCCGTCAATTTTCTCATGGTGCTGTATCAATTAAACCCTTTGAAACCTATCGCGGACTTCAAGTTCACTTCTATAAAATTCGTTTTTAATTGTTGGATGGGAGCACAAGCTTTTTTCCTTTTGGAAGCTTCTTAGAGACAACACTATAAGATGATATAAGACTTAGATGGACGCCTAGATTTTAAAACTTTTGAGAAAATCAGTAAGTAAAGGGTTAAGTTTCCCATGTCTGTGACTTCATGACACGTAACTACTATTTAATGAGCGGAGCGAGCGACCTACTCTTTTTGCCCTGATCCTCTTCGGTTTCTAGACAGTCAGCAACTTAACGTGGTTTACTATACATTGACCGCAAAAAAAAATCACGAATAGTGCCTCGAAACTGATCCAAAGGACGAGTATCCTCTTAAGGAACATCTAGTACTGTTTCTCGAGACCCTGGGGCCGCTACAGTAAACATAATTTTCCACGATAGCTTCTCGTGGCAATTGTACCGCGGGAGCTTTCGTTAATGGCTTTCGGTGTTCGATAACGACGAAACGACCGCAATCGAAGGGATCAGCGTCGAATAATTCTCTGGCTCGGCTGCTGGGAAAACAACTTGGCCGAGTACGTAGCTGGAATGCCGACAATTTTCGCTCGTCGAGGGGGGTTTCGGGGCGCATAACGTCGGAGACAACTCCCGTGTCATCCATATTTATCAAGGGGGCCTCTCCCATGGGCGAATGTCGCTCCGTAGCCCGAGCTGATTCGTCAGGACACGTTCGACCTTTCTTACTCTCGATCGACCGAGTACAGGTTCAATTTCCTACACCGTTTGCCAGGTTTCAATTTACTCTCACCGCCTGCTAGGACCGACCCCTGCGACGGGTGGGTGTGAATTGATTAATTCGTCGTAATTAATCAGCCGCATACCCCTCGATGGCCGTCGTTAACATCAGAACTGCCAATGTCTGTTTCCAACTCGTGACCGCGCTCAGTGTTTGTTCCGATGCTGGATTTGTCTGGGAAACGCGCGATTCGTCCGTTAAACGTCGCTTTGGAGAGTCGTGTGCTACGGATCTATCGCAAAAAGATAGTCGGATTTCAAACGAATTCGACGATAACGAAATGCGCGATATTCGGGGCAAAAAGGGTGTCGTGTGATCTGCGCACTTTCGGTCAAATTCCTCGTTGAATCAATTATACTAAAGTCCGTTCCTCCACGGATGTCCTGATCAGAGTGGGTCCAGTTTCCTAGCCAGAGGCACGATGAAAGCGATTATATTATGTAGTTAAGAGATTACACTCATCTTGTGGATGTGAAGTAGGTCTAGTTTTCGAGAAATTAATAGGCTGTTGCATCAGAAATGTCCGATTTTGTGGGACATCTGTATCTTTTGTGAGAGTCTCACTTTAGCAATAAAACAAACGATCACGTGTATTTAATATATTTAAATAGGTTGGATATATATTTAAGATCTGATTCACAAGCACATAACGTAAGAAACACTTAACGTAAATTTATAAAAAAAAAATTTATAATTCTTGATGGCGATTTTCGAAAACTTTGATAGAAGCTTAAACCTCCAACATTTTATCCTTTAACACACAAGTATGCATTGCTTTCGCAGTGCAAAGGTATTTTCGTTCTTCCAGAACCCGATTTTCATTAAAAATACATGTCTTGTCCAGTGTTGGTGTTATTTTACTGATCTAAATTTGAAATTTAATGCAAAATTCTTTCTTATGGATATATTATATTCTTTGTAGCTACGAGAGAAAGATACCGTCCTCTCGCATTCCGTTTCATTTCTATTCAAAGATTCCTATCTTTCGTGTTATATCGTTCGTCGGCCTTAGTATCCCCAAGATAATCTTTCAGGTGAAATTCGATCCATCACGTTCGCGGACTGATATCCCAGCGGAACCTGGTTTCGTACATTGATGAGCCCGGATGAGCCTCAAATTAATTAACCTCGATTATTAGACAGTCGACCGATACGAAGATTCATTCGTGATCGAATCTGTAGGCGGTAAATAAGGTCTCCGGTAATTTTCTCCCTATCGACCATTGAAATATCATCCATAACCTCTAACATTAAACGTGGTATCCACTCTCGCGTGGCCCCTAATTTCTCGCAATAATTTCATCTCTGAACAGAACTTACTGCCTATTATCGTTGAGTAAACATCGCGAATGCGAGATTTGAATCTGCGAAGTTGGTTTTCTCGGTTCGATTCACGGTAAGGATTGGGGGCGTTTAATTACACAAGCGATTGGTGCTAAGTAGACAAAACGAACGTTTCATCTTGTAGCCCTGAAAGCAGATCTTGATTTAACGCTGGATTTACGGAGCTTTGAAGTATCTTTACCACATTGTCTCTTTTTTTATGTTCACTTTCTAACATCGCCATTTTTTATCATGATTATGTCTATTACCTAAGTAATTTGGATGTATGCTAGTCTCCTTATGTGAATAAATGTCAGCATTAGCGTTTGGCGAAAAATGTAATTTTCTTCATGAAATTCGTGAGGTAAAAATGACCGTGCTCCACAAACCCAGCGTTAAATTTTTATACTGTAGCCGTAGCTCGAACAAAAGTTTCCCTTTCGGTACCCAGCACTTAGCGTTTTTGGATCCACTCGCCAACTTCTATTTTACAGTGGTCAAGGTACTATAGGACGTCTTATCGATCATTTTGTTCGTGGTTTTATAGGTCAACTTCATAGAGAATTCGTCTGTCGGATGTGTTCCGTCAACATAAAGAAGTTCTGTGTAACCGAGCACCGAAACCACAGTAAAAGCTCACGAAACGGGATAGTCTTTCAGCGACAAATCCTGCGAAAGGACCGTCGACTTTCGTGGCTTTGGCATATTATCGTCAAGGCAACGTCTACATTCGTATTTTCAATACGCCGGTTCCAAAGGTTTTCTCGGTCAACGAATCGCGTCTACGCATTTTCTTCTCTCAAGCTTCCCCTCTTTTTCTTTATCGATGTTTCCCGATCGAAGGACGCGGAACGAACAATAGCAGAAAGGAGAATTCCATTCTTGCGCTCCCTTTTGAATTCGCCGCTCCCGATGCGGAGTCCTTTCCAGGGTTTTCACGCGGAAATTGCGTGTTAATGGAATTGTGAGCTGGCCGTGATTGAATTTACGTAGTTTCTCGATGATTTCTCCCCCGTGGCCATCGATGCCCAGAACGGCATGTGCTCTGATTTGTAAAATCGAACGCTTGGAAATCAAAGATGATGAAATTTATTTTTGGAGGAATGGAATAGTACACAAAAATGTTTTTAGTACACCTCAACATTCTAGGTACTTCCTACATTTTTGTTTTACAATTATAATTATAATCCGGTGTGTATTTTAACAAAAAAAAAAAAAAAAAAACAAAAAAAAGAAAGCATTGTGGTTTAAGAAATATAATATTGGATATTCGAAAAAGTTCGTGGCGTTTTGCGCTCAATCAAGGCAAGAATGCTACGCAGGCTTATGAACAAATTTGTGGTTTTTACGGATAAAATGATCTATCAAAAATTTAATGTCACAGATGTATCACGCTGTGGTCAACCAATCACAGAACGATGCGACGAAATCATGCAAATGATTGAGAAACGCCACGAACTTTTTCGAATACCCAATATAAAATAGAACACTGAACTTATGAAAAATATGGCTTGGTGAAATTACTATGCAGCTTGTAGCCCAAATAACACAGATGTTACGTATAACACCGATCTCTCTTGCCTATTCAACCCAAAGTCGTAATATAATTGATTCATACTTCATCGTGTGCATCTGTACATAAACAATCGATAAAGTTATTTACCCGTCATCTAAAAAAATTTGTAAGGTAACTTTATTTATCAACCTGTCATCCCTTCGTGACCCTTTAGCATCATCCGTAACCTATACACTTTCGCGCGGATATCTTCGAAGCGGTCATAAGCACTCTATAGTGCACATGACACGATAGTATACGTCGTAATCGCTCAAGAGGTTAACTGAAACAGCTGCTACAAGTACTGCACCATTCCGATTCTCGCAATCAGCTCGCAGCGACTGTTTCACGTTAACGTCGATGATAATCTATAGACTGCGGATCCTATGCGTTTGTTATGCATGGTAATATGGAAAGCGTATACAAAACGTATGCAGAATATGTTTGACAAAATAATATAACGATATTAATATTACATTCTGCATAAGTGTGTACATTCTGTGCACGTTTAGCATACGTTTTCCATATTCCGTAAACCATAAGCGCGTGGACCGAAAATTTCTATAAATTCTCTACAAAATTCTTCAACAAAGTTCTTCTACAAATACGCCGTGTATATTTAAGAAGATAAGGATTATTTTATATTATGGACCTCGAGCATTAGCGTTAACACTATAGATGAGATTTCTGTTTCAATCCAATTTTGTTACATGCATTTTCAGAGGTATCGAACAAACCCTCAGGGGCTGTAACGGTGTTTACAGTTACAGTACGGGCTTAGCAACCCCGAGGTACCTGTGCTAGAGGGGGGCCCAGCGGGCCCCAATAGATGAAAAGTAAGAGATACTGTAAACAGTATTAAAATAATGCAAAAGTCATGTAAGACGATGATAAGAAGAATGGAAATAAGCTAGTAATAAGTAAGCAGTAGTGCAATAACTTTCTATAATAAGTTACGCACTTAAATGAACGAACAAACGGTATCGAACGAATAAGGGTATAAATTTTGAAAATCTAAAATAATAGGTCCCTTTTGCAATAATTTTCACACTATGCATTGTATCTAAAACGTCTCCAATAACCCAGTAATTTAAAAAACAAGTCCACAAAGTACATGACCCAAATTAAAAGTCAATAGGCTCACAATTTTTCAAACCACCCTCGCGTTAATCCAAACTTGTATCCCGAAGCGAACAAGTTATTAGATATCAGTTTAGAGGCGTCGACTTCAAGTATCCTTTAGGGATTTATTACGAATAACCTGTTGCTTCGGTATAAACAAAAATTCTCGACCCTATTACCGGAAAATCGAAGGATTAGCACCTCCCCGCAGACTGCAGACTTTCTATCGGACGATAACTATCCGCCGAGTCGGCAAGAAAACAATCGGCATGTGTGCGGACAGCTATAAACCGCCATACTGATTAACAGTTGGCCGATAGATTAGTTTTAATGCAATCGTGTAGCCCATAAAACTTATTTATCGGCCGATACCGAATCGTTGTAGTGTGCGCATTTACATATATTTTCATGCTGATTAAGAACCCGGTCAAACTATCGGCCGATAGAAAGTCTGCAGTCTGCTGGGGCTCTTACTATTCTATTAAAAAATCGAATGAAAATAAAACTTGAAAAGAAACATGAAAGCATTGTAAAAGTAGTTTACGTGAACAGTTTCAGTCACGCGGTGATTATTGATCATAATAAATAAAACAGCATTTAACGCCAGTGAAAGTGGGTGGCCTGCAGCGTACACGAAACGCTTCGATCGTGGCGCTTCTACGTCATTAGTTTAATAAATGCTGACCATATACTTTTTGTGCGTATTTCCCTGATTTCTGGAACGATTGCCACGGGAAACGGCTGTCTTGTCCAGCCGTTTTTGCGGCTGACGCACGCGGCTCGAATAGGCGCGGCTGCGATCGTAAATCGTTGCGAACGCCGTGGATCCCTTCCGGGCAGGGCCATCGTCGATAATATTACTCGACAGACGGGGATTACAGGGAGAATCGCGTGCTCACCTGTCGGCTTGCGTGTCGGCAGGTTGCAGCTGTGGCACCGATTGCGTCTGTTGTATTCTCTGGGCTTGGCTCTCCGTTCCTGACGTTTCTTTCCTTCCGTTTGTTGCATCTTTGGTCGCAGTCTCCTCGCAGCTACTCGCATCCCCACACTTTTTCTTCTCCACCTGTGACAAAACAGGATGGGAATTTGGATATTTTATTTTATCGGTGGTTTGTAGTCGCATGGATCAATCTAACGGGTTAGAAGATACACTGTAAAGACGATTGCGTGATACAGAAAGATATTTTTAACACGTTGATCGCGACGTCACCATATATGGGTAACTGTGCCTTTCACTGAAGAATGAAAAAAACGAAATCTGAAATGTAAAGTGTCAAAGAAAATGAATTTGAATAAATGATAAATCTTTGATTATGTAATTTTCAGTAATCTGTAAACAAAATTTAATCAAAGTAGTAATTTTCAAGGGTAGGTATTAGTCTGGCGGTCAACGTGTTAAAAGATTTCGACCCTTTGCGCTCGAGAGTAAGAATCACCTCTCGAGTGTAAAGGGTTAAAAGCTGTATGGGTGGTTCTTACCGGAGTGGATCTCATATTGAAGTGTATTCTAGCAGCGGAATGTATCTGATCACAGTAATTTTAGCGCTCGGATTTGATCCTACTATCTGGTTGACGTATAGCTGATCGATGGGTATGGACTGGGATGTGCATACAGAGAGAAACATGGAGTACCACTTATCGGTAGAATCATTGAACAGAGGAGCACGCAACATTGGGTTTTTTCTTTCGTAAAAGCTTGTTTTTCTTTTTAGCGATCAATTTGATGTGATTCTATGTCTAACTGCTTTAGAGCTTTATAATTATAATACAAAATATATATGAAGGAAGAAAGAACAGAGAATGAGTAGATCGAAATAAAGGATAGTTAAGGATGGAGGTTTAACCACGTGTTAAAGAAATAGCGAGGTACAATCAGAGAATTCGACAGAGTGAGAGACGGGAATGGATAGAAGGGATTCGGCTCGCGTGCTGGGAGAGCCGTTGGCACGAGATTCAGGATTAAGTTGTATTATGTTGCGTGGATACGAAGGTGTGTCGTGGTGGAGAACTTTATACACTAGACAACAGAAGTGTAAGATCCATATTTGCGTCAGAGTGAGCCAGATTCATCGAGTAGTAGACGTGATAAATAATATAACCAACGTGGAAAATGCGAGACAAATTAATATAAAAATAAACTTGAGGTCACCCTTTCTTCTCTGGGTCAAAAAATAGATTTTTTGTTTGTTGATATTTTTGATGCACAAGATCTTCGAAATATTTCTACCAAATTGTGTTCAAACAATTTCAAAATTACCGATGACAGGTGTAAATTTTAACAGAATCTCGTGTATACGTTTATAAATGAATGTACCAAATTTCAAAAGTCCTATGTGATCGCGAAAAGGGTACCCTGTTAAAAAGAGAAAGAAATTCTGATAAGCAAGCAAGGCGACAGGTCTCATACCGTGATAGGGTAGAGAGGAACTTGTCGTTCCACGGATTCCGATGGCACTTCCTTAGCTTCCGGTTCCGTGTGTCTCTCTTCCTCGGCCATCTTCCCGTGGATTCTTTCGTCGGGGCCACGGAGGCCCAATGAACGACACGAAACAAAAAAAAAAAGAAAGAAACCAGTCACGTATCTCTTCGCACTCGATGGGAGACACTCGAGGGTCTTGAACGGAATCTTCGACTTTTCCTCTTCACTTTCCTTTTTCACTGGCTGTCGCCCGGTTTTAGGCGGCTCGTTTGTCTCATCGCGATTCTTCCAACCTGTTGCCCGGTTAGTCGGTTCGAGACGACGTCAACGGGTTCTCCCGAGTACGCCGACGCAAAGGAAACGCGCGGAATAAATACCTTGGCTACAGATAGCCACCGTCGAGGAGTCACGACCTGACGATTGATCGATTGGTCAAATCGTTCGATTCGACCCCGCGTAATCCGAGAAGGGTAAATATACGCTAATGTTCGCAGGAAACTGACCTTGTAGGGGACAGGCTTCGAATAGTACAAGGTATATAGTACCTAGTTGAGCACATTTTGTTAAATGGATTTGTTGGATGCAAATCGGAAAATCATTTTTATATTTAACATTATATATAATGTAATAGACAAACATGCATATATAATTTTTATGTATATTCTATTATTGTACAAAGTTAAATATAAAAAATGATTTTATAATTTGCATCCAATGAAGTTATTATAGCATCATATAATAGATTCGTTGGAATAGTATATCTTGAGTTAGTACATCTATCATATACTAATCTAATATGTATATAAACATAATTCAACAAATTGTATTATTAAAATTTCTGCGTACTTCGATATGATAATATGTACAGTAATGATGAAACAACGACACTGTGAGTTCTTTTTAATTTTATAGATCTCGAAGAATTACGTTACAACCTGTAGACGGACTCGTGCGATGCCCTCGCTGTTATAGCATTTACAGAGGCTTTCCCCTTTTCAGTACCTCTAGAAGCTCCGCCGTATCTCTCATCTCGTCAACACCTTGGGAAACGATATCCTCTGAGCCGACTTTTTATTTCAGAGAATGAATAAACGTCGCGTGGAGCTAAATCCCGTGAATAAGTTGGACGCTTAGGGATCGTTGTTTGTTCTCTCGCCGGAATTGTGAGTGATAAAAGGGAGACTTACGCGTGGACTAGGGATGGGGAATGTGTCGTCCCATTATATAGTTTTTTTTTAGATTAAAACGATATCTTCTCGTGCATTACTCGTTTTGTTGATAATAGAATTTATATTACACAGGTGTGTTCTCCATTTTTAGTCGTTAACAAATAGTCTATGACATATTAGATATTGGCAATAATTAGTAAATGGGCGTAGTTCCCACATTTCTTCTGCTAAACGTTATTCTTTCGATAAGCTTTTTTTTTCAATCGTAACCGAAAATATTTTCAGTCCACAAATACTTTCCAAGCTTCACAACTGAAAAAATAATCTTTCGTTGAGTAATAAGGTCCTCTCTAAGTACATTCGTGTCTTAATCTCTGGTCTCTCAGGAGTTAGCCGTCTCTGATAAATCCGATATCGTTTGAACTGTCAGGTTCGAAACGCGAGCCGATCTCTAAGAATCCTCGAGGATGCTTCTTTTCCTCGGAATTTCGCACTGTCCTCGTTTCGCCTTCTCAAAAGTATACAGAAATAACAAGTGTAAAAGTTCACAGAGATCGGCAAAATGAAATGTTGGGATTGTAATCGATGCAGACGATTTTTAAAAAGAAAACACAAGGTCTTCGTTGTTAGTTCCTCGTAGCAGCCATCAGTGGCCGTCAAGAACATTCGCTTTTACGTCATCGTTATCCTTTATTCGAGACGATCAAGGACGAGCTTGGAAGATTCCTCTTTTTTTTATTACCCATTTCAGAATACCTCGTCTCGATTTGCAGTCGACAACAGAGCCGCGAACGGTAACGCGAGATGCATTTTTGTCGTCTACGGTATGCAAACGTTTACGTATCGATCCTGGAAGCCGTTTAACGACGTGCTGTGTTTGAGTTAAAAAAAGAAAACACAGTCATTCTTATCGAGTACATAATTAATTGTTTCATATATCTCTTCATCTACTTCTTCGACGATTTCTTCCTCTGTTTCATTTTCTATTTCCATACTTTTACGTAGTGCACGATCTGAACGCTTAAAGAATAAACCAAGCAACAGCTTTTATGTAAACAGAATTATCAAACCGTTGAAAACTTTTGGAAACAGATGCAAGAATAGATTTTGTGTCGCTGTATCGCATTAAAGTCGGTTCCCGCGGTGCTCTCGATTTGCATGGAGCACCTCGTAAATCACAAGGGAACATTTTCAGGCTGGCGTGATGCCGAATTCTGCGAGAAATCGTATCGAGCAAATCCATTGTGTATTTCGTCACGCTCCAACTGACTTCGGAGGGGCCGTGAAATTGAACGTAGCTCGATGAACTTTTCGTGACTTTTTCGTGTCAGGAGTTGTTTTTCACCGTCTAGACGGATCGAGTAATCGTCGGAATAATTTATCACGTTAATCCACCGAAGAACTTATTAACTAGGCTTACGGAGGTTCGAAGCAACTTCTTTACATTTACTTTCCAAGAACTTTTTCATCGCGTTCGTATTTGTTACCGAAGTAATTTTTATAGCTTGTCTCTTTATGCTACTAAAACTTGGCGTAAGTGGTTAGCAACAAATTTAAATTTCTGTCATTTTCCTTGCTACCTACACAAAATATGGGGCTCTAACGACCTGTGTAGATGGTGTGGGGAAAGGAAACACCCAGCCACGTCCTCTGCGAATTCCCAAACCTAATAGGACACCGCTGGAGGTGACTGAGAATAAAAATCATCGACAAACTCTTAATAATAATAATAATAATAATAATAATAATAATAATAATAATAATAATAGCTTGCTTGTGAAATTTGGAATGGGTTGAAATTACAATGCTCCATAAATGAAGCGTTATCAAATTACCTATGTGATCTCGCGAGTAACCATTTCTCACTACCGATGATCGAACTCGTTGACCATTCACGCGTCACAGAAATTTGTCGAAACGCCAGATCGACTTCCGAGCTGGACAATTTGATGGTAGAAAATTGCAAACAAGGGAGGTGAGAACGAATCGCTGGTTTCAATCGGGGGAAACAACGGATTGGAAACAAACTATCGCGTTGCAGTAGCGACAACGGATTTTCCCGTCCCCGGGAGGGCTGCGGCAATCTGTGCGGCGCGGCCGCGGAAATCGACGGTCGCGGTTTCACCGATTTAATTATCGCCGACGCCTATTCGCCTCCCTGCGATCCAATATTCCTTGGCGTAAGCTGTCGAAAGGACGTACGTTGATTTGAAAACAGTGGGCGAAGACGAGTTAGAGAAAGTTGAGTGGTGAAAGCGTACGATTGAAAAGTGCACCCTCTCCAAAGTATAATTTATATACGCCATCAATTATTATCATACAGTTTTTCCTTGCTAAATTCTAATTTTGATGTGTACTTATTGTAACGTTTAATGATGTTAAAGTTTTGAATGGGATATTGAATCTCGTAGGGAAACTATGGAGTTATTTATATAGAAAAGTTTGAAAAAATAAATGGTATAATATTAGTGGGGTACAATGAAGAAATAGCTAGTGTCGCGAGGTAAATAAAGTTTTAAGACTTAAAATTTTTTGTTTGTTTGTTAGAATTGATGAGACATTAAATGAAGTATTCTGTGACTGAAATTTATTAGTAAGTTCGTAATTTTGTTTAGATCTAATTGAGAAAGTGTCTACGCACTTAAACGAAACGTGCATTATTACAAATAATAGTGCTTGTAAAAACTGCATACGGTGGCTGTTTCGCAAGCAGAATAATTTCAAGAAATTAAAACTTGAGATGGCAATCAAGACTGCGGGAATGGGGTTATCTCGAGGGAAAACTTTACGTTGACAAGCCGACTAACCCTACGAGGGAGACGAAATTAATTTAATATCGGGAGGAATGTTAAAAATTGTCCTGCAGAATGTTGCGAAAGAGCTAGGATTTCCGCGTTCACACAGAACGTCGGTGAAGTACACCACCGTCCAGCCCAATTTTTATGAAACTTCTCAGATTTGTAAAGCAACAAAGTTTAGAGGGTGAAGCCATCCTCGAAAGTTCACTCTGTAATACTAGCTTGGAAACTATTAGGCGACTCGAAGTTTCTTCAAGCAAATTCTTTATGGTTTCTGGCGGACCAGTAAAAAGGGACATATAAGAAACGACATAAAAGCACTTTAATTGGGATTTATCATTTTATTTATCTTTGTTTTAAATTCACAATTAATCGATGGTATTTAATCAATAAACCTGTACTCTATAAAAGGAGAAGTTTCGTTTATTTAGAATCGAGGAAACTAAAGTCTATGCTTTCTGTTTCACAGATCTGTCTTACTTGGAATATGATCAGAAATTCTTAATGGACATGTATTGAAATGGTTGCCGCATACAGTGGTTCGAATGACTCAAACTAGATATTTTCGCAGCTCGGTCAGAATCGAATAATGGTCAGCGGATGTACCATGAAAAATATTTAGTCAATGGATTAACCTCGTTTTTACTAAATCCCCGAATATCCTTGCCGCAGCTTGATGCTCTTTCTGTGTCGTTCGAAACTCGATTTGCCCCCCAACTAACGATGATATGTTAAAATAATCGTGGAAAGAGGACTAACTTCGATCGTTACAGAAGACCATCAATCAGACTCGTGCTGTTAGATCCAAAATGAGAAAGAATACAGCGTATATTCTAACGTGTGGAACTTACTCTACAAATCGATTAAGAGCAGGGAAGCACTGGCAAAAATTAAGTAAACAAATGGAACTTGAATAGTCCCAATCATAAGATACTTTCATCTTCGTTACTCTAAATTTTTGTTTAGACAAAAATTTTGCTCGTTTCTACGACTCGGTTGAAATATATCGATGCGCTGTCAGTTGTTCCTCGTCGTCTATTATCGACATAAAATATTGCCCATTTCTGAAAGAAAGCCACGAGGAATTCTTTGTTCGGCGAATAAAGCAACACGTGTCATTTGTCGTACGGTTACGAGTAACGCGCTCGTTGCACAAGCCCTGCTATTTATAAGTCATTACTACATTGTCCTTTGGGTAAGTGCACGTAATACCATCGGCTGTAATTCGATGTAAAGCATGTCTTGATTAACCGATTGTCAGGTAAACACGTTCCCATACACACGGTGGGTTAATTATCCGTCAGTCTCCCTCAGAACACCTGAACGAGTCGTATAATTAAGCTGCAATTGTGAGGCAAGAAATTTTTCAACGACGCATAATTAGACATTGACTTTGCATTCTAACTTCTATTTTATGATCCTCAAACAAGTGAACATCGGTAGTTCGAACTTTGGCCCCGGTGGTACTGGAAAATTTCTAGTAATTGGATAGTTATTTATCTCGTTCTGTTAAATTGCATTCGTTCCGATCACCCCCTCGTTCTTATTTCTTTCGCGGGAAAGTTTCCACGTTTTTGCTGTTGGCAACTCCAATTACTCGAAACCATCGATGATTCCATTTAACGAACTAGTACTCTTAGAAAAGAAACGCGGGATGCTCTTTTGTCCAGCTGCTTCGATAGACTCTAGTCAAGTTTTTAACAATCTTTCTTTTTTTTTTCTTTTGGCCAATGAACTGATTTTTGTCCATTGACAGTTTCTGATTTAGTATACTCTAGTTCAGTGATTCTCTTCTATGTTTCATACAGTTAGATAATTCGTATAAATTTGTGATCATTTTGAACAAACTTCGACATTTTTAGGTCAGTCAAGTTGATATTTATTCATTTACAATTTTCCGCATAGATCAAATAATAAATACTACATCAGATATTGAAATAAAACAAGAAAAATTTATTTCACGAAGCAATTTCATTGTTCTTCCAAGAAATGAATTTTTGTATGTTTGGTAGCTTGTAGTATAAAACTTTGCAATATTCTTCTGTGGCGTATCACACACACCAGGTGGTGGAACCGTAAGCGACCTAATAAGGCATGCTTTTATTTACGGGTTGCCGTAATGTCCAAATAAATTTTAAGGAGAACAATTCACTGGGGATTGGGGGCGACTGCAATTAATTACGAATTAATTCTCAATCGCACGCCCCGCGGGTACGGGCGACTAAAATCGCAGGCTAAGCAGACTCGCCTTGTCGCCGGACCGATAAATTATTCCTGAAGAGCAGCGCGCCCCGAGTAAAATAAATGTCTAAATCCAGGCATCGCGGCTTTCATAGTTTTCGGTTCGTCTCGAAATTCTATAAGCCGCTCCACGACTTCATTCATGTTTCATGAGCTTCTTGCAAGAACTCGACGCACTTCCTGTTGCGACAGTGACGCCGTTGGAGTTATCGATGCGTACGCGAAACTCCTGACTATGTACTTTGCATACGCGCTTCTCTTTTTCTATTTTACCCGTGATAAACAGTCGTGCCACAAAAATGTCGTACTACTGAAAAATATACGGCGAACGCTTGCTCCGCGACGAGAGTTATTCTAATTAACTAATTTCAAATTGCCTCGAGCATTTTGTTGTTTTTGTTGCTATGTATACGAAACGTTTTCAACTCTGGCGATCTGAGTTCTCTAATTTTTTAAATTTATAACAGAAGGAAAGTTCTTGTTTCGACGCAACGAAAGGAGGATTTGAAATAATGTTGACATTTTTGTATTTTATGCATTTGTTCTTATATTATGATCTATTATTATTATTATATATTATTATATTATCATTGGTTATTAATTCTACGTCACTTGTTTTACAATTCAGGTGTCGAAGCTACTCGAAAATTAGCCAATTATAACATCCACCTTCAGCTCTTTCTTCTGAGACTATTATATTATATACCAACACCCTCTTTTGCACGACTCTTATAACTGGATTTACGCTTATCTTGCGTGGATTCGAGCGTGTTTATATTGTTCGGTACGCTCCTCGAAAAGAACCAGGAACATTACGCAATATTTCTTTCTTAACCCAGATAAAAGGTTTCGATAAAAAAAAAAAAACTGGTACGTCTCATTTATTGTGCCATTGTCAACGAGTATTGGCGAACTAAACAATTTAATTTAAATACGAATGTTCTCGGAGTGCTTTTGGTAGTTCTGGAGAAAAGAAGGAAAACCTTGTTCCTCGAAACGATAAACAGAAATCAATTTCTTAAAATCAACAAAAGACGTTTCGACCGTTTGTACTATTGGGAAAAATGAATGAATGTAAACTGCAATTCGCATGTCTAGTAACGAGACAAAACATAATATTGAATCGTATAAATGCGTATGTATACAATGAAATTTTAATAATTGTATCAGGAAGTCTGAAGTATTTGTATAACGTTCCTTCATGGATGTTTTCTCTCGGTACTATTTACACTCACCTTTTCAATAATTACATGTCAGTACCTGAATATAGTCCTCACGTACGAGGGTCGAAACTAATAACAAACCGATTTCATAAATATCCATAAAATATTTCAGTAAACGTATCTCTCAAACATCTATAAGAAAGCCTGATCCCTTCGCAGAGAGTTCATGACTCTGCTTTTTAAAGGGCAATTGAAACTACTATCTCAATTATTCTCCGAAGCCTGCTCCCTAGGCCAGAATGCGTCTTTGTCAGAAAGATCGGGATCGGTAACGAACGATTTCGCTTTCAATGCCAATCCTGTCGTAAACCGAAACACATCTGGCTGGTTTTACTTACAGACACCGGGCCACGAGTAGACGGATCACTGACACCCCACGCCCGCGTAAACAAACGAACCAAACCTCGGCTTGACTCCCCCGATCACGTTCGGATAGTATCTGATCGAATCACTAGCCCGAGGGACGCACAATTTCCAAACTTTTCCCGCAGGAGACGCGGCACGGTCCTTGGACCGATTCTAGGACCTCGACCTTGACTCGATTGACTCTTCGACGATTCGTCCTGTATCCTGAGTTCAAAATAGCACCAAGAATTTTCGTCGATCGCGCACTTCGTCAAACAATTCCAAGATTAATTGGAAATATTTTCGGTACTTGGAAAGAGTTTTGTCGTCTCGTTGCCCGAAGCCGCGTTTAGAGTCGCGAACGAGTAGTAAAGCTCGACGATGTGCCCGACGTCCGTCGTCTAGCACGTCTCGCCGACTACTGAGGCCAACCGACGCAGGCGTCAGGGCGCCTCTGTTGTGCTCGCGAGACGTCGTATTCTGGGGCTTTTCGACGATGGAGACGCGAGTTGGAGCCGAATAGTTTATGGTTTTCCCCTCGGGCAAGAAAACAGTCGCGATTCTTTAGAAGTTAAGGAAGTAGTTGTCGTAGCAAAAATTGAGGAATTTTTGTTGAAGATTTAAATACATATTTTATTTCAAAACAATGGGTGGTTTTACAGTACAAGTATCGAACTTGATATTTCAATTCAAGATATATTCGAGTTCTCGTTAATTCAAGTTATATTTGAAAATTTAGTAAGATATAGATACCCTGGATGGAGTACGATTTTTTCATAAAGTAAACAAGAGAATTTTGGCTATAAAATGTTGTCGCGAAAATATTTTTTTTAAGTCGTATAAGTCCATTCCTATGACAAGAGAGAAATACAACGATATGATGAATTTACTGCCTTACATATCACCTATTTATCATGAATACACATATCATTCCTGTAGGGTTTTTGGACTTTGATAAGAAATGCGAAAAATAAGATTGATTGACTTCTTTTGAACACGTTGATTCCGATATTCTTATCTGTACTGAATCAATAGGTTGGTCGTTCAACATATTTAAAAAGGGGCAAGATACTTTTTCGATAGAAACTTGCTATTTTATTAAGGAAAAATTATAATCTCAAAGGTCTAGAAATAGGATTTTTTAGTAATACCGCTGCCATTTTGGTAAAAATCCTACACTAAAGTCACTTTGAGTATATGGCACAGCGAAGCTGCAACTTCATCGCAGAATCTATACGGTAACCATTTCCTGAACGATATTCTATTCGAGCTGAAACGTTCAGATTTTCAGCTAGCTAAAAATCTACACTCTTTCGAGCGCAGAGCATGGGAACTTAAAGTTCGCGATCTCGATGCCTACCGTGGAGACTTAACATCGTACCTTGGAGATTCCAGGCTGGCGTGACGCTCTGAAAGTTCGAGGTCGCGTGCGTGACAACGGTGTCGTCTCAACGAACCGAGAATATCGCGCGAAGTCGATTAGCTCTTTTCCCCAGGCTGCCTGGGACCCTCTTTGCTCGCTCTGTTCACCCTCGCCAATGCCATGGATAATTATCGATTCCCCTGGTAAACCGAAATACTGGGAGATCGGTGTTTAGGCATAGCCTCACTTTTTATCGGTGGCAATCGATCAAGTCGCTCCCAAAAAACGGCCCGAGCAAATCCAAACACCCAAGGCTTTTGTTCGGAATCGGTAGAATCGATAAATGTAAACAAAATTGCAACATTTACTTCTCGTTGAATACAGAGTCTTTGATTGTAAAACGTGATATATTTATTCTTTGGAACTTTCATTCATTGTTGATCATACTAATTCCTGTAAATGTAAACAAAAGTTGCAACTTTTGTTTCTCGTTGGATAAAGAGTCTTTGATTCTGAAACGTGGGGTGTTTATTCTTTTGGCAGAATTTTCATTCGGAACTGGTAGGACCAGTCCCTGTAAATATAAACAAAGTTGCAATTTCTGTTTTACATTAACCCCTTGGCGTACTTTGACGAGTCTCACTCGCGATGAAGATTCTGGCCAAACATTTGTCGAGCTAAATGGTACGGGAAAGGGTTAAACAAAAATTCTCTACAGTAACGTTTTGATTGCAAAACGTGGCAGACCTTCATTCGTAATGAATTTCTATACCCGACATTAATAAATAAATACCATTTTACATTGTCAATGATCATTACTGTAAATTACGGTCTGTAATCATTAACAGTCATGTAAATATTGCGATTCAGTCATGTTTATCGAGCTCCGAGTAACTCGAGGCACGGGAACGCTGTTCCATTTAACCCTTAACAAATTCAGGTCCGATGGGAATGAACGTAGTTGTCGTTTTCCCGATGCATTTTTGGGATGGCTTTTCAAACTTTTCGGGGCGCGGTATCGGGCCGTACAGTACGCGCGATTGTAAGTTATTGCGGAATTGTAGTCACGTAGCGAGTGAAACAGCTTTTTTAATCGATGCCGCGCGGCGACCGCTCAAATTCGCTCGAACACGCTTTATCTCCTACCTGCAGCTTCGTTTTTTTCCACCTTTATTTTCGGCGCTCGACAGGGGATGGCTGCAACGCGCATGCGTTAAAAGCGACGAGACTCGCAAAGCAAAAATTACATACCATCGTAATTCACTAACGGGAGAATGTTACTTGTCTCTCGGTCATAATTAAATCAACCTGGCATGAGCATCGTTGAGAACGCATTCTGGAGCAGTCTACGAATCTTGTAAGTCAAGAATTCTCAACGCGGATCATCTTGTATTTCACAAGAACCGCGAATGAAAGATCCGAAACAATGAGAAGATGCAATCTCTGAGTAAAGCATGAATGCCTCCTAAATAGAACGATCACGTTAGGTGGTGGTCGTGTAGATTAATGATACTTAGAACGGGGCGACGAGTAGAAAAAAAATATTGAGAAACACTGTCGTGAACGATGTACAAACGATATTTGCGGTGCATCTTGAATTTTGCGACGAAACGCGTTCTACGGAATCTCGTTGGTGACACTGAAAAGCTTGATCAACCCGCGACATGCATAATTCATCAACATGAAGAGCGTAAGTGAACGAGAGCACGATCAAAGGTCGGCGTATAATGGATACTGAATATGGTATAGAAGTGTAAAACAGGATTGTGCAAGGTTAGGATGAAAAGATTGACGGTGGATAATAATAATGACAATGAAATCCTATCCAACGATAAATCTAATAGTAAGGCAGAGATGATGTTAACGCTTTAACGTCCGCACGTATACGCGGTCAAATATCGCCAGAGCCCGGCTATAGATTTCAAGAAATATTATTAAAAAACTTGTGCAAATTCAAGAAATTATTCAACATGTGCTCCATAATTTTCCTGGTACACAACTGTAGTGTACCCAGACGGCATAATTTTAATTTAATAAATCTAGAATTAAAGACAGACAATAAAAGAATAATTAGCTAAAATCAAAGACGTACCGATGAAATACGAAGCCAATAGCGATACACACACTTGTTTACATTCATAAATCATCACACAGTGTGGTACTGGCCAATCATTTTCGGCGGTAGGATCACACACATGTTGTGCGAGCGAACGTTAAACTGTTAATAATAACGATGCAAGGGTTCAGTTATATGTCATATCGAGTCAAGTTTCATTTTATTATTTATTTCAGTAATTAATTCTAAATAACTGGCGTGTCTGTGAGATGGAGGGCTAGAGTAATTACGTATGCCTCGTCATTAAATACGAGATCCTCTTCACGGACTAACTCGTGACACCTACAGGAATTCTCCTGATTATGTTGTATCACGATAATCCTCTCAGCAGCGATGATGGATGCGGATCAAGCGTCTTCAAATAAACGTCAATGGTGGCATTGTTGCGTGTGATAAGCGAACACGTTTCGATTGACACACGCTTATCGAAAGACTGGTGAGCACTCGAGGCGATAAGATCCTTTGCTTGGGTTTGAGAGAGCACGTTAATTCGAATTCGGTCAAGAAGACGCAATTCATTTGTTATTCGTCAAATTGAAAGCTTGAGCACAATAAAACGTGCAAACATTAATTCTGTGCCTTTCTAGAATTAGTTTATGCCATTTATTTGTAGAGACAGACTAGAGTTATGTCTTATCACACGTTTGCAGCCGTCAGCTTGTCATTAATCGCGACAAAATATCCATCGAAGGAAATCTTCTAAATCAAGGAAAAATATAGTAATCTTTACAGAGAAAGCGTGAATTATCAGGGAGTTTTGAAATCATTTTTTTACGACCACGAAATCGATCTTTTTGAGGGAAAGAACAACATGTATAAAATCACCAAAAAAAAAGTTTGTTTGTATTTAATGCAATTAACCCTTTGACGACGGCAGATTTCGATACACACCGGCCGTATCAGACGGCAAGAATTGAGTTACGATGAGCACCAAGAACGGCGAAGTTTTGGATAGGGATGCATTTTTTGTGAAAACATATTTCAATAACCAAAGAACTGAATTTCCCTACATCGAAACGATATTATTTATTCCTTTAAACCGAATTTGTATAACTTACGAATTTAACATTAACGTACAGTTTGTCGCAAGACGTGTTAGAAATTTCTAAGCGGCTATAGGCGCTCACAGTCGTGAAGGAGTTAAAACCACTATACATAGAGTAATCCCAACAAAACGTAGATATTGCTCGACAAAGATGTCGTGTTTCGAACTTTTACGTCTGTTTTCGACCGTGTTGATATGTCGCCGGAGGAAAGTTCGGGAAGGACTCTACTCGGTCGAGTTCGCCGCGAGCATTGATTTCGTGCATGAGTTTCGCCGACACTTTTCTTGGAAAGTTGAAATTCATTTGTGCTCGAGAGCATCTCGCGACGCCTCGAGTCGCAGATATTTCATTATCGACTCCTCGCGACCATGGATCGGAAACCTCGAAACTCGATGCAACATCGTCGCGCTGAATAGCTCTCCGTGCTATGATTGTCAAACTTTCTGGAAGCCTGCGCACGTGCTGGTCGGGTCCTGAGATTAATTTAACTGGGAACTTGTTCGCCGACTAAATTACACTGGGGACAACGCGGACGATAACGGAACGCGCGATATCGTGGATGACGCTTTGAATAATTTCAGGACAAATTTGCAATTAATTAGTTTCTTGCTAAATATTTTCGAAATAAGCCCTAAATGTACGAGCAGGGCCCGCTCATAGGAGCCAAAAATCTTTCGTATTTCGTTGTACAGACTTAACGCTAAACCTGCCAACAGTTCACTAGTCTTTATAAACGTTACATCCTTTCCAATCGAATGCAGACATATTTCACATGGTGGTAAAACAAATTATATCTTAAATTAAAGAAAAGATAATATTTATATCTCACTCGCATCTTTCGCATTTTTTGTAGATTATTAGGTTCTCAAAAGTACATTCTCCACCTACTTAGAAACATTCGACTTTAAAGAAATCTAACGTCTCGTAGAAAGAACTATCGAACGAGTCACCGTAAGAAAAATTTGAAAAATACCACACGTTACGATACAGCAGATATATAGTCGAATATTAAGGATACTTCATTGGCCATTTTTCTATCCCATTTTAGCAATCCTTCACGCAGGGACCAAGCGGGCGGTCGATTACACCGTGAAGTATTGCCATATGAAATCCAGTGAATCATTAAGAAAGTAGTTTCTCACGATCGCACAGTTACGAGTACAGGCCATGCATCGGTTCTAAATATACTACCTATATCCAATCAGCTATTGCTGTAAATAGAACAAGCAACTAGCAGCCATTATATTACTGACAAGGCATTCATTAATTCCTTTCAATTTCTCTTCTGCCACGAATGAAAAAGGGTTGAATCCTCCGATACTTTACTCAAACAATCCCACGTGTACTTACATAAATTGAAGAGGTTACCTCGTAATCGTTCACCAAGGAAAAATGATGTAATTACTTTACAAAACTAACAAATTTAATAAAGTTGAAAATCCTGCAGGGGAGGGAATTTTTCTTCGCTGTTAGAAAATTGAGGAGGATATTTCCTCTTGGTAGAAACGTTGTCTCTAAGCCACCCCCTCGTCTGTGGGTACAATTCTTATTCTCCATCTCTTCACCACCACCACCACCACCACCCCCAATCTTCGTTGAAGATGTATTTTTTCGATATCATGCTGCGCAGGGAACCGACTCGAACAACGACGTACATTCCTCTTGGTACGGCACACCTGTTATTTACCGCACCAGTAAGAAAATCTCGCCTGGATAAGACCTCTTAATCTTCGTATTGCGACGGTGAATCTCGTCTCCTCTTACAAATATTGCCCCGGTGGATGTTTCCTGGTGTTTCACGGTTTCACGCCCGTAATAGGGTGTGTCGGTGTACAAATTAGCTCGTCGCCCGAGGATAAAACATTTTTTTTTTACTCGTGTACCACAGTCGTAAATTAATCCTTGGACCGCGGATAGCATGCAGCAGGGTTTACAAGGGACCCTCCGATGAAAAAGCTGAGAGGCTTTCCGGCAAATATTAATATTGATGCGACTATTAGTGTCTAAATCATCCAAAATAAACGCGAGCTGTTTCAAGTCTCGAGGCATAAGCAGAATCGCGATTTGTCAGAGAATTGTTTGTTGTTATGATGAAAAGTTGCACTTGGACGATTAATCCGCTTCGAATTTCACATGGAAAGTTACAGGTACTAACTATTATCTATATGATGGGCATTCGAAAAAGTTCGTGGCGTTTTGTCGCTAGATTGATGTAACATCGTACCTATATCTTTGTTTACACGTAACCTATTGGGACATACTAGATGTCATTTGGAAGGTTACAGTTTATACTACGGATAGGAAAAACAGGTATCAAATTTCTTTATGGATTTAGCAGTAATAATGTCTTGAACATGGAGATAAATAATGAGCAAATTCGCTACATTTTACAATATCACTTAGATCAAGGCGAGAATGCTACACAGGCTTGTGAAAAAATTTGTGGTGTTTACGGACAAAATGCTGTATCAAAATTTTGATGTTAAAGGTGGATCACGCTGTGGTCGACCAATCACAGAACGATATGATGAAATCATGCAAATGGTTGAGAAACGCCACGAACTTTTTTGAATACCCAATATATCCAATTTCATTTTTGTCCAAGCCTTCCAATTAATCCTAGGAAATCGACTTCGTTTGTGAAAGTATCAATTGGACAATTGAAATCTGATCAGAAATCTCCGTAAGCACGGAGTTAAATTGAATGCACAAAACTGATTCTATAAAACGAATATAATTCATTCGAAAGTAGTTTAGAAAAACTAAAAAAGTCCGTAAGCGCATCCTTTAAACGTACATCCAATTAACGGGATGTTCCCACCAGTAGCCGATTCATTTCAACACCCACACACGAATATTTCCCGTGTATTTGCATTGAAGATGTTCCCTCGCCGTGGGTGTTGGTCCAGATGGTAGTTGGAAAGAACGAGATTAAAAGTTTGCGTAAGCTGCCCTCTGGAAAATAAGCTGACGAAAGTTAGCGTTGAAGCATCGGTAAGCTTTTAGTCACGTAATGCCGAGGAGACATGTATTCGGTTCAAGCTTTCCTTTTCCCATTGAACATAGTTTAATTTACGATTCAAATTCTAATTAATAAGAGACAAGAGATTAATAATCTCTTATTTGTCGAGTAACAGATGAGGGGATTAAACCAAATTTTGGTAATTATTGGCAACAACAACAAAAATACGATGAGAAGGTCTTCGAGAGTGTTTATTTTAAAATTGTTACCTAGATAAGAATTTAAAAAAAAACCATCCATGTACGATGCTTTCCTACAACGTCGATTTTCCTCGACATTGCCTCTCGATCGGGGTTCGATAGCAGACTCGATAGCGTTCGACGTTTCCTCGCGTTGGCGCCATAAAAAGTAATCTTGTCGATGAGAAAATCGCCTAGTGTACCTTGAACTATTTTCAAGTATTGATAACGCATCGCTGGGAACAACGTTAAATGCTGCACTTGCCACGGTACACTCGAGTCTGGGAAATGGCATGTTAATTTTCGACCCAATTATTAATTTCACGAATGATCTTCGTCGCCGAGGAGTTGGTCCCGGGAATATTCATTGTTGTTTACTAGTAGGATCGATCTAGAGTCTAATTATAAGCTGGAATGTCAAGATTTACTCACTCACTGTTCACTAATTGCGATGTATAATATAATTACATTCAACTACAGCATCGTGCTCTCTGTTCGTAACATTTTTATTCCACCGTACTCCGCGTTCTGTATACTCTCTACAAATGTTTTTGTACCATTTCTATATGAACTCGCGAAGATGTATACTTTACCATTTAATGATAATTTACTAGTGCTACATTGAGAAGAATATTACTAGAAAATGTAGGTAACCGAGGACCTGTAATCAACGCACTGAGACAACGTTTCGATAATGTAATTTACTTCGAGATGTACAGATGGATAGGAAGACTCAGTGTCAAATTGTCCACCGTTAGACGGTCAGGAGTGTCAACCATTGGCGATTGATCCTCGTCTAAGTGTCACACCTAAACTAATCAATGCGGCATCTCTACGTTTCGCGTTTAATTCGAAACTTAGTTACACCAGGGGAGTTGGGTTGATGATTCGGATTCGCCGACTGCTCCAGTGGCTTTTACGCGAAACCTCAACAGTTCAACAGTTCCCGACTGTTGAACTCCGCAGACAAAACCGCAGAGGAACATTGAGAGGAGCCAACGTCTCTGAATTACTCCTAGTTAACGCTGGGTAACGTGGTTCCTAACGAATCGCCTGAGTAATTAAACGAGGGTCAAGCCATTGTTGACGGTTTGATTTGAGGACTGCTTCGACTTAAAGAAGAAAATACCTAATCTTCTTCTTCTTCGAAATCATTAGAGGTGTTGAAGGTTAGAAAGATCGTTATCGAGCAAACATTATTTATCGTAACGTTTCAAATCCTGAATTTCGTGCCATTCATAACTATAATTTTAAAAATTGTAGGGTGTCAGAAAATCTCAATGAGTGTACGACTATCAGTTGTAGTCTGTACCTAAAAAATCACTATACGAAACACCAACATCTTCATTTTCATTATTATCAGTAAATCCCACCCAGTTGGACATCAAGAATCTATAATTTCTCTTTGCTCAGTGAAAGTAAATGACCATCAAAAGGACAAAGCTATAGTTTCTTTCGATCATTTCGTATGAAGTCGAGAATAATGATTATGCCGCTCTAATTAACTTCCCTCGACCTTTTTCACACGACGTACGTTTCGCTGTTAGTCGATAATTGCAGCTTTGACGGTCGAGCTCTCGTAAAGCCGGCCGATTCGCAGCGTGCAGCGATCACCTTTGCTTGTTTCGCTAAAATCTTTTAGCGAGCACTTATGCCTCGTGGACAGAATCGCGGGTCGTCGGTATGGGCATGGATGACGTGGATAGCCAACGTGTTGAATCTATGAAAAGGTTTTGCAGCAAAATTCTATCGACATCGCGTAAAATTGTGGAAACGGTGTCAAAATAGATTTCAATCATGTCACAGCTTGGCGAGAAACGATCACACAATCTGCGGAGGCGCGATGTATCTCTACTAGACGCTCACGAGCGTAAACGATGTCGTAAATCTTGACACGACGGGATCGGAAAACCGCGCCGATAAAAATCAATCCCCAAGCTCGCATAAATCAAATCCAGCCACCTTCGTTGAATCTGACGTACACGCCGTTATCAACGCTGTAGGTCCTCGAATTAGTTGTGCCCTTTCACATACTTCGAGATTATGTCCGTGTATTTACGTATTAAGTAAAGTTCTCTTATCTTCAATTTTCTGACTTGTTTAACTTTCTATAACTTTTCAAACTGAAATTGTGCTCGAGACGTACTGTGGAGAGTAAGATTAATCCTGGAAGGAATTGCGAGTCGTATAGGGTTGGACATTTTAATCAGACTCTAAGGCCTGCGAGGAAACAACAATCGGCACTACTGATGGGATTAAATTCGATATGTTCTTACAAAACAAAGTTAAACCCAATGGGATATAATGTTTACTTTGTGGGATTCGATTATCACTCGGAAAACGTGATATTCAGTTGTCTAGAGATGCGGTAGCGTCTCGACGCCAAGTACATGACCAAATTTCCGCCACCCTGTACACTGCACTGGCGCTGACGCTACCACGTATCTTTTGCTCGTAAAACTGCGATTCCAACCTAACCTGAAACTTGTTTCATTAATATCTCATCACGCCTGCAATATTTTCTAAATTTAAAGGCATTTTTCTCATGTAAATCGCATGTAAGCTTTCTAATAAAACCAAAATCAATCAAATCGGTTCATGTACAACTGAGATATCGTAATATCATATCATGAATCGGTCAGAAATTGTAGATTTTTCTTCTGATTCTGATTCTTATTCTTATTCTTTTCGTCAACACTTAGCCAATAGGAGCTAAGGCCGTTCGTCGATTCGTCGACTCTGGGAATCAGTCGTCGGCAGGGCTCGTCGGCCGGAATTGTAATATGGCTGCCGCTCACGCCGCTCGTTCATTTCTAACTTGTATAACCTGTCAGTTTGTATTTCTGACATTTGGACGCCGCAAATTGAATAATTATTTTGAAGGCTACGTGTAGTGATATTGTATTGGGAAGTATATGGTTATCACTATACAAATTATCTTTGTAAAAAGAAGTGAGATCCCCATAAAAAACTTCAAAAAAGTAAAAAAATTACACCAAGTTCATGAAACAGTGGAGGACTTACAGAGTAATCATAAAAAAATAGAAGATCCCGTAAAAAATTCAAGAAAGTTTGTGATTGATACGCTATTTAGCTTCTTCGTGTCACCGCTAAACTGCGAAGCAGTCAGTTTACATGAGTTGTCATTAGGGTCTGAACAACTGCACTGTTGAACACAGCATTTTAGCTGCGCATAGTTGGAAAGCACCGATTTGTATTATGTTACACAGTGTCACTTTGCACTTTACTGGAAAGGACCTTCATGTACTGGCTGCTCATTTCGATTTCACATCTTTTTCTACTTTCTTGAATTTTTGTAGGGTATGTATATACTGTAGGAGTCTAAACGAAAAATAAGGCACGGGGATTCGAAGCCACGATCCTCGGATCCACAGTCGACCGCTTTACCTACGCGACCAATCCCGTACCCTACGTTTCGTGTTCTCGTTTGACTCTTTTTTGTTGGGTATGGGAGGCGCAGATACTACAATACTTTTAAAGTATTTAGATTGTACAAGCTGGTTTCGAATCTCTACATACAAGTGTATTAACATCCGACAACATTTGAGTGCAATGTAACAAATGTCTAGTTCATTAGCTACTGTATTGCTCTGCTATTCAAATTTATGTGAAACATACCTTCAGCAAAGTCATTATGTAGTACAGTAAAGACTGGATAAGTGCAAGAAAATCGGAACCTAAACATTGCAGTTATCTAGTCGAGGTTTCTATTGTGTTTACATTTAGAGAGTGAAAGAGAAAGATGTCCGAGGGAAAAAAGCAGTCGGGAGAAGCGTATCGGTGAGACAATAGTAATGTAACAAAACATATCTCGGTTAGAATCGTATTACACTCCTCGCTTACCGAGCGTCAAGGGAGAACTCCTACAAGTGATGGAGATAGTCATCTTGCATTTATCCAGTCAATCCTGTCTTGTACTTATCCAGTCTTTACTGTACTCTATTATACATGAATATAATTTTCACGAACTTACGAGATGACCTAATAAATCGTAAAGCCAATGCTTTATCGTCGTGGTATATCAATGTCAGTGCCCTATTTTAACGAAGCTTGTTCTCGAACATTTTCGTCATGGATACATCCTTCACTTCGGAAAGAATATTTTCCAAGTACTTTGCCGTATCTCGTTGAATGCTTAATCGACACATGGCTGAAAAACAGACTTCCATCGACCTCGAAGTCCAGAATTCTCCGAGGCGGAAGCTGGATTAAACAAAGCCCAGCTCTGGTCACCTACCTACCGGAAACCCACTCGGCCCTCTACCTTTACCGTGTTTTGCACTTAACGATTTACTCGGCCGTGCTTTTAGTACCTACTGCGTGACCGAGAGATGCCCTTTCCTAATCGATTTCTGGTAATTTCCAACTAACACCCCCGCCACGCTCGGCTATAATGCGGCTAGTGTACGACGAGCGTTTACACGGGAGTTCCTGCCGGTTTATAGAGGTAACCAGTGTATGCGAAGCAGTTGTGGAATCAAGAGCTCTTATTTCAATCGAGGTTACAAGGACGACGGTGCGTGACACTGTTATGGCTGCCACAGAAACAGCTTCTGGTCTTCACGTTCATTACGCGAGGAAATAATTTAGCACGCGGTATTGGGTTGTTTGGAAACTAATTTCGTGTTTCTACTCGTGAAAAAGCAGTTTCTTTTTTCGTACCAATATTTTATTGAATTGTATATTGTATATTGTATTTATTCGACACCTTTCGCCATCTTTCTGGAGGTAGCATGAATCAATAGCATCGATATTAACAATGAAATGCAAGTTGAACTGTTTAGAAGATAAGACATACTTTCGTGTAAATTTAAATTCTGTATCTGGATTTTCAGTCTAGTCATGATAATACAGTTCAGAATGAAGTTGATTGGTTAGTAGAAATACCAAATTACACAAGCCAATATGAAATGCACTTGAAATGCTCCATAAGTGTTTCCTCGCACGGTTCGAAACGAACTTTGAAATACGTTTAACGCGATGGATTGGTATTGAATCGTGTTTTCTATTCTTCACCGAATCCATGTGTATTTTGAGTATTCAGAAAGCTATTGTTGGCGGTTTGGAGGGTTGATTACACCGTTCTCCACAAATTGAGATACGTTCTTGGTCGCGAATATTGCACTACGTCCGAGTTGAAGCTCGTGCAATATTATGCACCCGTGAATTTCGTTGACCTCCTTGTTCTCAGCGGTAAGTTAAAGTTGAACTTCGTCGGGCAAACTATGTCCAAAAAATGGAAACCCGTTAAAATCCAAGCGACTTCGAACGCTAGTCGAGGCGCGAGGGATTTATAGAACAACTTAATACCGTTGGAAAGCTTCCAAGCTCTACGTTCTTCCTTTTGTTATGGCGTGGATGGCCTCTCCAGTGGCATTGAGTGACCAAGTGGATTTCTTTCCAACGGCAGAAGGTTCGGTTCATTTCAATCGCGAGCAGGCTGACCACATACATACATTCGTTTTGATCAACGACGAATGGGGACAGCGTAATCCTCAAACTACGAGAAAGAAGCTGCGGGTAATAAACCGTATTTCTCCCTCAAGGAAATCTTAAAGGTGATTTCTGCTTTCGCGCGTACGAGCGTATCTTCATTTTTTTTTTTCTATTTCATACGTTTCCATTTAGCCCTTTCCCATCATCTCTGCTCTCTCTGGCCGAAAGTCCACGAGTCAGAATTAATGGAATACGCACTGACGAGACGGACCAAGATAAACGCTACGTCAAAGTTTCAGGAGGCTGGGAGGGTGAACCAGGCCAAGATTGAACGCCTAGTTTGTCATGTGTCCTCTTCCCTTTCGCTGAACATTTTTCCTACGTTTACGTTGGTTCATTGCCCTTCTTTAAGGGGGTATTATCGTCTAGAAACTTCAAAAATTCGATTTTTTTTCTTTTGCATTTTCTTATCATTTAGGGTTTTGAGAAAGTGCCTCTAAAATATTAATTTGAAATTCGTAGAGCTCTCATAGTTACAGAGGCTTAAAGGCTGTTCACCAGTATTAGTGCTAAATGTATAGCAAACTTTAAACGCGTTTTTCTCGAAACGACATTTTTCAAGTCGGGCGCACGTTTTTCTCAAAAACTATTAGACCGACTGACTTCTAGTTTTACCCACATTTCGAGGGCACCATCACCTTTGGTCTGAACTAGAATTATACCGATAGCTTGAATATTTTCGCCCTGCTCTCATATTTTAATTGACAATTTTCCGGGAAAATTAAACCTTAATTTTCAAACACCTGCGATTTCGATAAAAAATTTAGTACTTACTTAATTCTAGTTCAGACGATCACTACATTCATATAGATTGAAAAAAAATTTGTTTTTCTGTCTCAGACAACTAGAACCGCCACAGCCTGTGCGCCCGATTGAACGAGCGTCTCATGCCACAACCTGCATAACAGCGCATAACTTGTATAGATTTCAATCAAGTATTTCATAAAAATTTGTGTTGTTAGTTGAAACGTGTTTCATTATGCATAAAAAAAACCCTGGTACTGTAAGTTTAATAGTTTACGCATAATTAATTCCTAACAATTACTGAAAAAACAAACTTCTAGACGATAATACCCCCTTAACAGGGTGTGATGACTACAAGGAATCGAAGGTACTGTGCGAAATATTGAAAGTATTTGGTACGAGCGATCCTTCGATTGTTGCTTGCAGGACCTACTTTGCACGAATGATTCCACGTGACTCGATCGATTTAAAAAAATGTACGCCATTTGAAGTTTCGAATTGCCAGGAAATTAATGTCATTTTTAAAAAGGTTCGCTTCGGTTATATCTTTTTCTTTTCCCCATCAGCTATACATAATAACCGTTATTATCGGCTGCTGGTTCCTGTCTGCTAAACTTTAAATTTGAATGCCTCTGAGGAGCGAATTACGCTAGACTGCGAAACGATATTAATTTCTTGACAAGCCAATATCGCCTTTTTCCGTCTCGTCTGTCCGGCAGCCAGGAGCTCTTCTGCTATCGTCGCTTCTGTGTCGGCGGTTTCATTCAACGGAATTCATGCAATCCCGTCGTCTGAATGCCGGACAATAAAATCGTATTTAATATGCATGGGTTCCCTTTATCGTCGAAGAAAACGAAGTTGTCTCCGATTGTCCGGGGCGAAGCGACGTCGAGCAATCCTGTCTCTTTTGCCAGTGGTCCTTTCTCCGTTTCATAGAGCCGAACGATACATTGGCCTCGAATTGGAAATCTCTTTTCTTGACTTATGATCAAGGTGTACTCTTCACATTAACACGAAGCTCGTGTTTCCACGGGGAATCTTCCTTGGAAACATTTTTACGAATGCTACACAGGTAGAAATTTACCGCGGTGAATTTCGCAGCGATAGATTTTCAAGAAAAGAAGATTGTGAGCAAAGACAAAGATCTTTTTTTTTTTTGTTTTGCCAAGAACGCTTTTTGTTTATGTACATTACACAGATGCATTGGTTAAGCCTTCCTGAATTGCTGGTCTGACACATAAGGAGTAGGATAGTTTAATACTTTGTGTGCCAGACATACTCGTGAAAATATTTACGGAGCTACAATTTGATTCTTATACAGTTGGAAACTATACAATCAACATATGCGATAGTTTTATTTTTACAAACCAATCAAACCTCACGAATCCTATCCAGGCTTGTTTTCTTTAATACCTGATCTTCATATCTGATTCATATGGTTTTCCTTTGAGCAGCCGTTGAAGCTCCATTAGATATATAAAAAGAAAATGTCGGCAAGCAAAGGTAAAGACCGCCTTTGATTCTCCAATGATCTCCGCTTACGAAAAAGGTAGAAAAACTTCAACTTACCTCGCGTTGTCTTTGAAATCGTGCAGCTGTTCTCTGAACAGTTTTCTATTGGGAAAAATAAATTATTCTTTGTGTGAACAAACATATGAAACGAACAAATCGCACGAAACTTCTCTTTTGAAAAAGACGAAACGAAGGATGAAACTTTCGCTAAAATTCTCATAAGTAATTCAAGAAGGAGGGAGCGCGCGTTGGTTAGCCCCGAACACCTTCGAAGCTAGGAGAATCAATGGATCTAATTTGTCGGTGGCTTTGCTTTCACAGGAAACTACCTACATAGTTCCGGTGCAATCCTCCTATGGAAGTTTCTCTGATCGTTCCTCCTGCGTTAACACGCGATACACCATAGTCTAGAACACCTCAAAGGATGTCGCGGCCACGTGTGGATCAAGGTACGCGTGCACACACTGTATCCGATACGTTTGCAACCTGTAGATACGCGGCTGGTGAACAATTAAGCTCTTAACCGGAGCTTCGAGACGGAACGCCATCTTAGGGGCCAAAAAAATGCCGGTTTTGGAATTTTTTTTCTAAGGACACAAAACTGCGTATGTAGAGGAAAGTGGTTAATGTCTGACTTATCTCCTTGTATCGTGCTTTTGGGAGTCCTAGGCGGCCCAAGTTTGAAGCACTTTCTTCTTCGAACTTCTTTGTAAATTTTAACATGTTTTTCACCACTTTTACTTTTACTGAAAATTTAATTTCATCGTTAATATTGAGAAAGTCATACTAGAACTAATTGATAAAATATCGACTCTTTCCTCTAAACCAGAGGTTCCCAAACTGTTTAAACCCGCGGCTTTCTTAGTATACAAATTATTCTCGGCGGCTCCTTTAACACCAATCAATATGAGACTAATCTGAATTATGTTAGACAGACTACATTTTGTGGCACAAGCTAACTAAATATAAGTGTTACTATTTCATAAGATTTAATTTCTTTATTATTCAACTTTACCAATATTTATTTTTATTTCTCTTACATTTTTACATATTACATTTATATTTTACATATTTAAAATATATCGCGGCTCACAGTTTGGGAATCACTGCTCTAAACGTTTGATACGTCTAACAAATCAAATTCATAATGGTGCATTCCTATCGACGTAAATTTACATTGGTCGCGAGAGTAAATATACTAAAAAGGGAAATAAATATCATGGGATGTATTAATATTGTCTGTGGCTAATAGAAATCAAGATGATCGCAATGCCTCGCGTTTTTGAATAAACTGTTGGACGTTTCGTCGCGTTTATTTAACCATATGCTCTACGGCGTGCAGCTCGAACAAAGTTCAAAACAAAACGTGACTCTTTTCACTGTTAATGCGGCGTATCATATGTGCGCGCACGAACGGCTTATTCGTTATTTAAAAAAAATGCTCGCCCCGCTTCCAATAGTATACTCGGTTGATCCGTCACCGACCGATATACATATACTATATATTTTTCTTTGTTTAATAATCATGGGAATTCAGTTACATAAATGTACAGTTCTTTTTTTTTTTTTTTAGATAATTTATTACTGTTATGTGATTCAGAAAAATTGTCCTAATATAAAAAAAAATCTGATATAGTACCTCCCTGCAGCGTTTTCATCAATTTTAGGAATTTTTCGATAAACAAAAGCTCAAAATACATGCAGTAACAGATAACAAACAAGTTTTCAAATATTTTGGTGCTGAATATCCCCTTAACAAGATTACTTGATCTCGTTTCGTGGACCGGTCGCGAAATATTGATTTATGCGTTCGTCAGGGAAGAGGAAATGGATTCTCGAGGGACGTCGTAGAAGAGAAAATCTGATTTTTAGTTCCTGGAAACGAAAGCATGCGAGTAATCACCGATCGATGTCCCTTCCCGCGGAATGCTTCGAGCTTCCTTGATTTTTTAACGTGAAAATAGTGGAAATGCTTTCAATTCCACTAAGATTTCACTCCTACTTCTACCAAAATTCACGAGCACTAAAGATTTAATCGACGTAAACTTATATCCTGAAGATCAGTAATTAACAGGATCAGAACATCTACAGAAAATGATCAAAAGTTCCTCGATGAACAAACTTTTAGAATTAAAGAAATTGGTATCTTTTTTTTCCACTCAAGAGTAAAGATGATGATATTTTTCAATTATTAGATGGTTAGATTGAACATCATCTACCATCATCTTTATCCTTGACCCATTTGTAATCCCTCGTACAGGAAGAGTTTCTCGTGGAAAAACAACACGGTTAATGGGTTGAAGGGACGAAGTGGACCTTGAAGCTTTGTACATCCCCGTCATGGTATATAAACCAACTGTTCACCCTCTCTGTTTCAGCGGACATTTTCGATATAGCAAACGCAAAGGTGACGGCGATCCCCGGTTTGACGGCAAAGTGTATGGGTGGCGGAAGAATCGAGCACGACCCCGACGAGAGGACCCTCAAAGTATACGGATATTCTCAGGCGAGTTGCAAAATTAATACCTCCTAACGAACTTCGTAACCTCGTCGATTTAATCCAGCGGTTATTAACCTTTCTAAGTTCACGGCACAGCAGATCCTTATTTTGTTCAGAGCTCACAGCGCAGTTTAACACGCTGATCGTGAACCAAAGAAGTAAATAAATTCATTCCGAAGATGAGAAGTTGAAGATAATGAATCTGCATAGAATTCGTGAATTTGGCGAAGTCGCAAAAATAAGTACAAGTTAAAATAAGCTCATACGAGCTTTCTCGTGTGTTTTGCTTGCATTGCTTCAATTCGAATGCTCCAACTCAACACCTTGTTACATCCATCGAAGAAAATCGACTTTACAGAAAAACCATGTTCACCTATTCATTTTAATAAATTGATAGCTTGGTATAGTCATGGACAGGCTAGGAATCCTTGCAATTATTGTTCAGGAAAAAACGTATGCCAAGTTTCCATGCTGTGGTGAAATGAAAGTCATCCTTGCATTTTCTTTTTTTTTTCCTTTAATGGAATAAATTCAATCTACAAAACCACTTGTTCGTTCCCGAATAATGTTGACTCAACGTTTCGAGCCCGCATTGGATCCTCTCTAGATTTAATGGAATAGATAGAACATTGTTGTGATTGCATTGGAGTAGAAAAGTCTTCCTTAGTATGAACTCTTCGATGGACTTCTTTTTTTTGATTGAAAATTTGAACAAGGTCGTAGTTCTCTGAGACACTGCTGACGTAATCGAAACAGAAAGTCGTTTAATCTTCGAATGTACTATACAAAACCTGTTATTCTTAATTATCCTACATAAAAAGCATCGTGGTACTACTGATTAATGAAAAACCTCACTTTGACAAAGTAGCCCAGGCCTAAAAGATCGCTATAAACACATTAGGCGAGAGATTTGAATGATTAAAAGCCTTCCCTGGCCGTCGAGCACCCAAGCTCGAAACTTTAGAGTTACTCGCTGATGTTCGAATACTGTTCATAAAACATCGTCGCGTTATTAAGTCGAGGATAAAAGTCACGGTAGGACTCGAGAGTTTGATGAAAATTAAACTGATAGTGCAAGAGTGAAAATGGATATAGCTTGAAATTCTATTTGTACAAGAAACTTGATTCGCGGTAGGCGAGGACCTCCCAATCTGAAACAATTGACATTCAAAATTAATTGATTCTGTGTGCACATCGAACATTATCCCATAGAACAGCAAAGGCATTTTTTGTAAATCCTTTATTCTTTAGGGATGAACTGAAACTGATCATCACTTCTGAAAGATGTGAGACTTGCAGATGATCTAATTTGTATATTTTACACGCTTTCAGGGTTATGGAAAGGCGGATCATGAGATGTCTGTTGGTATCCTGAAAAAAAAATACCCCAATTACACCATCACTTGGACAAACGAAGGGTATTGAACTCAAAGAACAAATATTTTGTACTAATAATATCCGTAGAAAAAAGAAATGATTTTTAACAATGACCAGAATACAATTCGTAAATCCTATGTCTATTACTCCTTATTTCATCCTTGGATGGCCTAATTTTTCTACATCTTCAAGGAAAATTTATATCCTAAGACATTATTTTAATTGATAGTTAAAGGTGTAACGAATGAACAAAACAGTGGACATTACCGATCTTTATAACTTTCAAAAAGGATCTTATCACGCTCATATATAGATAGCTTCATTTTAAAGGAAAAAGATTGTACAATGTTTACATATATTAATTCTCCATTTAAATATTTGTTTCGATTTATTTGCATATTGGTTTGATATTTTATCTGTACTTTCAATCTTATCTTTTACGATGTTACCAAGTGAGATATACAATTCACAGAAGACGATTCGAATGATACCTGTTGGTAACAAACTGAAATCGTGAGTATAACTTAACAGGTAACTAGAGACCTTAGTCTCTGTAGGTAACATACCAACTGCGTTATCTGGAAGATGTTTTACGCTTCGTCAAAGAGGTCGCCAGAATCAGATATCAGTGCGCAGAATTCACGGAATTATTATCCGTCCAATCGTGTTTGATCGTGTTAGGAAGCGATCCAAAAGTTTGAACTGCTTCAATGTTTCAATTTAACTTATTTTGATATATCTTCGTTTAAAGTTCATGTCACTGTTGCACAGAAGAAAATATAGATATTTAGATATCAGAGAATAAGTGCAGATAATGGATAATTCGACCATAAAGAGTCTAAAAGCAGCTTTTGGTTCTGATTTTCAACGGTTTGTATTTGTTTTCGTTCATCCCTATTGTAATTAATTTCCGTATTGTTCTACTAATATGTTAAATTCTTACCTCTATTCGATTAGATATTGTACACGTCATAATATAGTAGTGAAACAAGATAAATGCAGTGCTTTTATGGTACCCAATACTAGAGTTCTAGAAACATGCATCGACGTCCTTGATGCATCCTCGTTGAAAATAGATAATCGACTAAAAGAGATACAGAGTTGTAAATCGTCCTTACCTGTCTCAGATGAAGGAAACTTTCTCCAAAAAAGTAGCATAATTATTTTAACTTCTTGAAACATGTAACACCTTGTTTAATGCAAATTTTGTTTGTATTATTAAAATAAAAATTATCTATGTGTATTTTCAAATGTAATAATACTTAGAAACTTTAATTAAATAATTATTGTAGGATTACATAATAAATCTAAGATTAATAAAAGAAGGAAAGAAAAGTTTTGCAAAGAAACAACAGATGTTTCTTCCATTTTATCTCAGGCTAATGTACACCTACAAATTTACGTGTATGATACATCTTCAACTTTACCTAGCCAGACAGTTGATACAATTTCCAACGACTATATTTTAAATACTGCCAAGAATGGAAAAGAAATATATGAATTCATTATACAAAAAACAATGAGAGACATTATCGTTGTTGACTATGAAAGTTCCATCTCATCTATTTCTTTCCTCTTAGAACAGTTTCAGAAGCAGCATAAAAAATTTAATTATTCTGCTGTTTTGAATCACTTAACCCAAAAACAAAAAGTTGAAGAAACATTAAAATGTAATTATGAAGTCAGCGTAAAACATTTAAAGTCATTCTTTGATCTTATACTTGCTAAAGTAGTTCCATTTAATGTATTTGGAAAGTTAAGGAATCATAAAAAAATTAAGAAAGGGATGTCTCAACTTTTGAATATACCAAGATTTAAATCCTTTAATTTGAGACCAGTTATTGAAAAATTAGATGTACGTACGATGTCTATTTAATGCAAATAATTCAATTATGAAATAAATAAACTTGTACTGCATTTTAGATCTCTAGCATTACATGGTTAAAAAATATACAAAGCACAGAGACACAATTGCTTGTTATAGCAAAATTTGTTAAGTGGTTTTTTACTGGATTTTTGATTAAAATATTACGTACTCAGTGTCATGTAACTACACCCACTACAAGAAATAATGAAAGAGTATATATTATACGTTCAACTTGGTGCAATGTTCAAAAACACTTTGTTAAAAAAAGAATACATAGAAATTTTTTACAACCTGATATTGAATGTAAGGAATGGCGACCGCCGATAGGTGTTTATAAATTATGCCCCAAGTATTCTAATGTACGACCTATACTTGTATCAGAGTAAGTAGGATACATTAGTATTGTAATAATGTATTAAATTCCAAATTTCCTGTAACTTATAACTTTTTAGACACAAAGCAGATGACAAAGATAATTTAAATATAATTTTCAAGTTCCTCAAGCAATTGACTATCACAGAATATGGATTAACCGATTTTAAAGAGAAATGGAAATCAATTATTCAATACAAAAATAATTCGAAGACTGGAAAATTTTACTTCGTGTCTAGTGATGTAGTGGATGCATTTGGTTCTATAATACAGAGTATGATCTTATTTAATTTCGAATATATTTTATGTATATTAATGTATATAAAAATTTCTGTTTGGTATTCAGGTCACTTGTATGATGTCATACAATTACTTTGTGAAAAGCTTCCCGAGGATTTAGAACTCAAATTATATGCGATTAAAATTAAACAGTACCCACAGAATACTATATGTTACAAACAATATTTTTCTGATTCCCATTTACAATTACCTTTGGCATCTGGTAGTTTATATTCATGTATAAATAATGACAACCCTCAGTTGATAAAAAAAAAATGGTTGCTAGATAAAATTTGGAAATATATATTTTATCAAAGGGTATGAAATTAATTGAAACAGATCTTACAGAGAAACTATTAGACTTAAATGAAGTTTAATATATATTATAACTTGCAGGTTAAGATACGTAAAAAGACTTATATTGTAGGAAAAGGAGTTTGCCAAGGTACAATGTTATCGCCTATTTTTGCAGACATATATTATAATTTTATTGTGTATAAACACTTGAAAATATTTCTGGAATGTGGAAAAATGATAAGATACGTGGATGATATTTTATACGCATCTAACAATGAAATTCTTGCAAAAGAGTAAGCCTATTTACTATTTGCCTACAAAATAAAGAAAAACATAACGGGATTTAACGTCGACCAAATAGATCTATAAATGCAAAATAAATTTATTTTATTTTTTTATTATAATTTTACTTACTTTATTTAATAGATTTTTACAAATAACGAAGAAGGGTATACCACGATATAATTGCCGCTTCAAAGAATTGAAAACTCAGAGTAATATTTATAGTCATACAAATACAAGTACAAACAGCATTACTTATATTGGTTACAAAATTAATTGTAACACTTTAGAGATAGAGCCCACATATCTCGATACAGGTGTACGTTACTTAACATCATATTCTTTAAAAGATGATTTAACTCCACTAGAGTAAGTAACTTTTCATTCACGTATAAGCTGTTGTTTTTAATTAATTTTAATTATTAAGTTTGTTTAGACTTTTTAAACGGCGGTTACATAGTATGACAGGTTTGAAATTATCAACAGTTGTCATAAACACTACAATTAACTCCAAAACTACAATCATAAAAATATTACAAGAGGCGTGTTTATACCATGCGATACGTACTCACATTTTGATAAAAGAATTATCTATCGACGTAGAAAGGAATTTTCAAAATATTTTTAAAATAATTAAAAGTAATAACTGTAAAATAGCAAGATATGTGATAAAATCTTTATTAACATGTAAGATTTATTATAATGGAATCTTATTTGGCGTTATACAATTACGCATAAAACTGTTACATACACTCTTATTTTAGTTGAAGAAGAAATGAGCAAGTTGGACGTGTACATGTGGAACTTAGAAGTTATTCGTATTTTATGGAGATCTTACAAAAATGTTTTTAAGAAGGACAAGACTTTACGAAAATATTTTCATTGAAAATGTTTAAAGTGTGCGCAAGTTTCGGTAGCGCCGACGGACGGAAACGCGCGTAGAGGTATTCCAACAAATTAGAATGGTTTATTGAAGATTTTCAACCTTAATTATCCCTTTAAGAAATGTATGCATAAGGACATCTATAATATGAATATTATAGTGTTGCCTACTAAACATTAAATAAACTGTTAATTCAATTTTACTACAGATTTGTGCGTTTAGTCGTCGGGGGTGCTAATCATGAGTTAAAAAAACTAATTCTTCTCTTTGACCGTTAAACAACTATCATTATCCGGGTTGTGAAAACACGCGGATAAATTTGTACGTACTATAGTACGTTGGAATACTCGTACTCGTTGCGAACGGTCAATTTCACGCGTGGGCTAATCAGATGCAGCCAACTGCAGTGCCTGTCGATGCCGCAGCGCGCATACGTGTGTTGCCGAATTTTGACTCCATGGAGAGGATGTGCATACAGGACAAGACATTTAAAACAGGTCACCCGAATAGCTTGCCTATCATTGGCGATGGGAACAAACTCACGAGATCAATTTTCTTACTTGCCTTCTAGAAGAATATTTTAAGATACGTACAGTGACCTATGGTTAAAGGTCAAGTACGATGGAATATAATTTATTTCAAGAAACCGATCGAACATTTCGATGATTTACTTATTTACGTGTACACTGCTAAAATGGAACTTAGAAATATTCATGCGCACCTACCCTCTTGCTTCAGCTTCGACCATAAACTGTCGAGTGCAAGGGTCGTTTGATATAATGCTGTTTTCGAGAATTTTCCGCAAGTGCAACTCCGTCTACGGCATTGTACAGAGAACGTACTGTACGCGCAAGTGCACAAGTAGCCGAAATGCGTCGGCGCAAGTATAAACCCCTACAGAGCACAGCGCTGGTAGGAAAAGGGTGATAGATGGGGGTCTATCGAGGTAGCCGAAGGTGGTGGCTCGACAGTCGACAGCCGGCAGTTGCGGTTAACTGCGGTGAACCGAGTACATTTACATTCGCGGACGGTTGCAGTCGGTTCCCAGATTAATCGTAGTGAATTGTCTTCCGCGATGGAGTTGCGCGAAATAAATCGCATTTTTGACTCTGCAGAAGAGACTACGGAACTTCTTCCGCCGTCCTATCGCGATAACGCGGAAATGGAAAGCTACTTCATCGAGTATGCCATTCAGAAGGAGATAATAAATCGTAATCGATGTCCTGCCAGTCGTCGTTTGCTTAGCCAAACTGCTCACTTGGCAGACTTTAATGTTACCAACGGTAACCAACAAAAGGTGGTGTATCACGTCTGTTCTTTCCGTCTAACCCGTTGTCTGATCTTTACCTATAATGCGAACAGCGATAAACGCATCGAATTCGGCGAATTTCGTCAGTGCAACCGAACATTCACTGGTTCTTTACAATGCGTTGAAACGATAGTCGATACCTACTTATCGTATGAAAATTAATAATTGATCATTTGCTTTGGAATTGATATCGAATTCGCGTTGTGTTACCGAACGGAGAGAAAGTCAAACGCTATTATCGTTTTCGATAACACGTTTATTCTCCGTAATAATGAGCGAATCTTTATTTTCGGGATTCGTTCGACTTGTCCTTTGAAACCGAAACGTGTAAAACTTTCTGATAACTTTAATCTTTCAAGAAATTTAATAGAATTATACAAGTTGTACGTAATTTACTTTGAAATCAGTGTTTTCCAAAGTAGGAAACGCGAGCTCTATAGGTGGTACATACGTATGTAGAACTGAAATATCTCATTACATAAGATTAAAGATGAAGTTAGCTTTATTTGGCAAGTTTAATTAATTATTCATAGTATAATCTCTTCTTTAGTATAATCTAGAAGATTGGATATTTAGTATCGCCAGAAAAAGTTCCCATATATCGACACTTTTTCGGCCTGGAAGGGGGTATTTAAGGGATTACACAACCTTGACATGAAAAATAAATTTTCACTACTTCCTGTATTCATTAAACTCTGACGGTGTCCATCCACGTGCACGATAAGAGAGGGGATGGGGCGTACAGTTACAGAGTATTTTTGCAGAGGCAAATTTCGCACGATTTTCAGGCCCTGATTCTGAATACGCACACGTTCCCCGTGATCCAGTGCCCCCCTCTCTCTTGGCATGCTTGGATCAGAGGGACTGATACGACTCTCTAAAATAAAAAAGAAATTCTTAAAACAACAACGTTTGCTCTTTTGCATTTTAGGATTCGCCATGCGTTGGTATCAGTATGATACACACTTCGAACGCAAATTGGCCTCCTTCTAGAAAGAGAGAAGAAGCGAAAGCATTGGAAAACCTCCGAAAAAGAGTGGACCCATCACAATTGTATAAAGCGAATCGAATTTCAGATACCTGCGGATCGACCTCTGCATCTTCGGTCTTGAATAACGAACAAACCGAGCGGCTCGATAATCGGCCAAAGCTCTTAAAAAAGGTGAGAGAACGAAACCGTGGACGATGGTCTAGGGTCCGCGGTGCGTAGGACGATGTTCGGAGGACGAAACGCGCGGGAGCCTAGATGTTTAGCTGCATATTAACCAAACGGCACGTTTTTACTGGCCCCTGCTCTCTTTTTTGTACCGATACCACCTAGATCCTGAGTAACAGACCGATGAGTATCGCGCACGACAGTAACGATCTGGAGACCGACTGGCGAGACAGCGAATTTATTACCGAATGTTTGTGCTGGCACAATGTCTATCGACAGAGGCACAACGCCCCACCGCTAACGATGTCCCCTCAGGTGAGAATACTGACGTTTCGAAATATTCTAAAAATCTCTAGTATTTTTATCGTTCCTTTTACAACAAATTAATTATACGTTTGTATCATTTGCGACACTATTTTTCTCTACTGTTGGTGCGAGAAATAAGTGCGTGTAATCGCTCACGCAAAACTTTGGCATAAATGAAAAAAGAAAAGAAGATAGTAGCATAACATGCGTAGAGCGCGTGGAACAAATTTTACAGCGATCTACTCGAGAGACACTTACGTTTGATACTCCTCGTCGAGTACAAGCTTCCAAACGCATTTCTTCCCCGTTGAATAGCTATTTGTTGGCTAAAGAATCCAGAGTTATGGATCTGGGTTAGGTAAACATTTAATTTCTTTTCATGGAACTTTGTTTTTTCATACTTTTGGAGAAAAGTTTGTCCTTGAAAACAATGTATACGGTGGTAGCGTAGCGCGAGACCGTTTATCGCTGACAACGTATGTCCACCTTGAAACGTCCAGGTATTCATGATTTCAGCACCCAATATGGATCACATCTGGCTGACCGTGAACTGTTGACATCTTATATTCAAGGGCACTACCGTTTTCGTTCCGTACAATTTTTACGAGATCGCTATATTTGTTCCACACGCACTATACATATCGGTGCGGCGCTCGTGGTCATAAATTGTATTTTTCGTATCAAAATCGTGGAACTTTTGATCGAACCGAGATAATGTAAAAATATTTTAGAAAAATATTTCTGTAAAGAGAAAGGGATTAAGAAATTCCTCAGCATTATTTACTAAAAAACTACATAAGAAAACGATGGATTTTATCTGTTTTTGCAGTTATGCGAATATGCGCAAACGTGGGCTAATCACTTGGCACATACGAATACGTTCTACTACAGAAACGATCGAGAAGTGGGGCAGAATCTTTATTGTCGACCCGGTGGTGCAGTTCCTTCCGACGTAACTGGACAAGACGTCGCATCTTATTGGTACTCCGCGGTGAAACAATACGACTTTTTAAAAGAACCGGATATTCTTCATGCCAACGTGAACGCAGGTATTTTTCTAGTACAAAGAATGCTGTCAAAGTGTCACTGGCTCGGGATCGAAGTTAAATGAAATCGAAGATTAAGATTTATGGTCTGTCTTAAACATGCAGAAAACTTTCGTTAACATATTATTCTATTTGGAAACATAAGCGGAGACCCTTAATAACAGTCGCTCCAGAAAACTGTGTTACTTTTCAAATGATTAGCTCCCCTGTTCTATTTAATTCAAAAAAGGTATTGTAGTCGATAACTGCACCGGTTTCAAGGGAAAACATGTAACGCTATCCTTGGGTCACCCAGTTCACGCGACACACTTTCAACAGTTTCATTCTTTGAGAAATCAATGCCAGAACCGTTTTAGAACCGATACAAGAGCCGATATTGGAATGGTTATTGCAGAAATATTGGTTCTTCGTAACAGTTTCGTCGAGAGCCTTTATATAACCGTTTGAAACGTTTATATCTGGAAGCATTTCAAATCCCGTTTTTCATGGAATGCACTTTTCGTTGCAGGACACTTCACGCAACTAATTTGGGGAAGCAGTCGTTATTTTGGAGTTGGAAAAGCGCGCAGTAGAAGTGGAAAAATAATCGTGGTAGCCAACTATCGACCGGTGGGTAATATATCTGGACACTTTCAGAATAACGTGTTGCCACCTTTGCCGGAAAATGTGAATATGGCTTTATCGCCAACGCCTCAGGCGTCGACGAAACTCTTTCGAGAACATTATGTTGCGTCTGATTCGCCGCCACCAGCGTCGTCCCCCGCGCCGCTTTCGGATACCGCGTCGACGGATAGCGACCGTTCTTCCATCGGTTCCGCGCAATAATACAGACGACCAAATTGCCTCTTCTGCGTTTGCACGCGCGGATGGGACGGACGTTGATCGGTTTCGATATTACCGTCTTCCTCGCATCCAACCACCTTTTTTGCATTATGCATCTCCCCCCTTCTCTCTATCCCAATGGCGCAATTAATAATTCTTTGAATCTCGATATATGTATAAAGTGAAACTTTTAATTTTGAAAGAAATAGAATCAAAAATCAAACGGAACTTTCGCATATACACTATTTAAAAAGAAATGTTCGTCGTTAACTACATTAATCGGAGACTAATTGATACTATGTGTTTTCTTTTTTCTTATAAAATCATTTTCGGTTACGCCACTGGTCTACCCACCTCCTTCCCTCGCGTGTACTTTAATCAAGGTACGCAGACTGCGATGAATCTGGCTATGAAAAACAAGCCGAGGGCAGAGACAGACATGATTTTCGATCGAACAACTAACTATCTTTCTGTGTTTATTAACTATTTAATTCTAAGATTATAACTCTAGTTTTGATTCTACATGCAAGAATGTCGACTATCTCTGCCGAGGGGGGAATCTAACTTTCATCAAGAAGTGAAGAACTGAGAGAAAGAAATACGCTTACAAAGTATACATAAATTCATATACGTAAATATAATTATAAGCAGGTGAATAAGTACGTATAATCGTTTCTCCGTATATATGTATACGTATTTATTTACTCGTTTATTCGAGCGACGAGAGAACGAGGGAAGGGAAAAAAGAGAGAACCTTGATATTCTCGGTTTAAAACTCGCGTGCAAATCTCGTGGAGCAGGCATACGTTGCGTGAGTCCTAATACTTTTTTATCGATAATCCTCGCGCAACACGCGTATATTCTAGGAGACCTTGATTCATGACAAATAAAGTGTGATACAACGCTAAGAATGATTACTGCGATCGTTAACAGTTTTACACGTAAGATACTTTCACGGTCCGGTTCTTCTTTGGATTTTGTGTAAGTTGCGCGAACGATGGGTGAATATACTTTCGATACCATGACAAAGACAGTTTTTGAGGAAATGAATCGAAATTTTCGTACGTGCACTATATTGTTTGCTTTCTATTATTACGTAAAGATGGCAGATGAAAAGTTGTGGAAAATATGAATAGTATCTAGTAATGTTTGCTTAATCGCAGATCCCACAAAGATTGACTGAAACAAACGATCGCGATAGTAGTGGACTGCGTGTCCAAGAAAGTACAAACTGTATGCAGTACTATTTACAAGGGAACGTCACAAACTATGAGATGTTGATATTGAAGAACTATGCTGCATTTCGTCGTAGCCATTGTTCAATTTTAAGGTCGAAACTGCCCGTTATGTTCGTGCCTATCTCTCCTAAATTACAAACGTCTGTTTGGACCTGTCTTATCATGGATAAGATTGTTAACTCTGATGTAAGGAGAGTGGGTTCTTCCTTAAATACGAAAGCAGAAGGCACTGAGAAATAGCATAGTTCTTAGGTTGGATCAATAAACATGTATGCAAAGTTTCATCGGTATTAACGTTTGAAAGTTCGCATTGTTTCCTTGTTAGTCGAGTTCCATGTATCACTGCATACACGCTAGTTAATTCTTCTCTCAAGGTGCGAATGTTAAATTCAGGTATCGATCTTTCCCCGTTACAGTAATAATCATAATGTATGTATGTATAAATGTATGTATATTGCACGTATGTAAGTATGTATGTTTCCGTAAATTGCATCGCTCTAAAAATTCCTGACAATTTTTTACGCTTTCGTGTTTTTGGAGCTTTCACTCTCAAGTACATATCATGCGTTTGAAAAATCTACGCTACACAGCGTCTTATACTGTTACTGTTTCGGACAAAGATCGACCAAGATTTTCAATCAGGAAATGAGACTATTGCTTTGAAACTTAGAACAGAATGGACGCTGGAAAGAAGTCACAAATATTTTCGTACATCCAGCCGTTTGATCCGATGTTTCAACGTGAAAAACAATCGTTAGATGTTATTTTTTATTTTGTTTTTCGCGCATGATATATGGTACAGAGGTGTATTAGAGAAAAAAGTGAAATCCGTTATGTACGAACGGATTACGATTAAAATGAATTAAACTAATCGCTAATTGCTTGCAACCATCGTTAATTAAATTAATCGTTATTCTTCGACGGTATCAAGTGGAGAATATTGACAATTTTTTGTTTATATTTAAAAAAGAATTTAACTCTTTAAAAAAAGACTCGTGAAGATTTATTTTGAAACTCGAAAACATAACGAAATTATAAGCTAAGTTTTGTTGTTCGCCCCATCAAAGGTATTCGAATACATTTTTATCTAAATAAAATGTTATCAGTTATTCGTTATCTAGATAAAAATGTATTAAATTATCTGAAACGTGCTGAAAAATGTACAACAAGCTTATTATTTTTTCGACTTTTAAAATGAATCTACAGGAATAGACTTTTTAAATAGTTTGCATTTTTGTAAAATTAAATGTTTCGTAGTTGCAACTTGATGTGATTTAAGAATAATCATTAATTTAATAAACAATTAACGTTAATCGCGATGACGCATTGCGCAATCGATTAATTAGTTGAAAAGAATTAATCGATGAATCCCTAATTTTGGCTACCAATCAGTAGCTAGTCAGATGTACAGAGTTTGTCAGAGGGACATGATTTTCAAAGTACATCCACTCTTTCCACGTCCAGTGTGAAACGTTTACCACGTTTTACGCTTAAATAGTGATATCCCGAATACGTAACAAACCGCTCAAAATTTGATACAATTTACAGCGAAGAATGTTTGTTTCCTTGCTTCATAGTTTAAAACTAATAGTTCATAAGATCGCTATTATTTGTCGCTCTTCTATGATGGAACTAACGTTGATCACTCATTCTTGTGAGATGATCTATTCGATTTGCAATCGAATAAGGTGATTTGTATGCAAAGAACGGTGTGTAATCTTACGAGATGGCTCACAGATAGGCTTTAAGAGCTTTCAATCGAACGGCTTAACGAGTACACTAACAACGAGTGCAATCAAACGAAAATAAGTAAAAAGATCGCTATGTCTGATCTGGCGTCTTCCGATCGTTGTACCTCTAAATATACTGCCAGTAATCGGATCTTGGTAAACGAATACTCGTCCGTCGGTCAGAGATTTTCTAAGAGTGTCTTGTTGTTGGTTGCGTTGTTCTTTTACATGTAACTATACATATACGCGTATATTCTGTAAGTCTTGCAAACTGTGGGACGATTCAGAAGTGTTACATTCATCATTCTTTTGAGAACGTCGCTTTCCATAAGGTAGAGCGTATATGTAAAAGTAAATTTTTATCGAATAACACGAGACTCGTATATGTCACTTGACCGACGATGACGATGTTCGGCGACGACGACGATGGCCTCTAAATGGAAAAGCAAATATTTTCTACGTTTTTCTTGTAATTAAATATATTGGCGGAGGGTACGACTTTTATGGATCGAATCGAAATAAATTCGTACGCGCGGGAGACTATCGTTTGTTATTTATCGTACGCGATAAACAATGTTGTTGACTCGAGAAATGCTCGACGAAATCATGTGAATATAGTGTATACAGCTGTGTCCTTACGGCAGACCTGGGCACACTTGATCTGAAATAATTATTTCAAATAACACTAATAGAGACAAAATAGTTAACCCATTGCAAATCGCCCAACAAATTTTTTATTAGAATGTCACTGAAGTATATTTGTTATATAAATTTCTCTTTTTTCCTTTCATTATCATTCGATCACTCGCTTAGCTCCATAAGTATTTTATTATTTCAAGTACAAAACGATGACTTTAGAAATGAAATAACCGTGATATAACAGTTACATATATTAAAATAATATTTCAAATTAGTCCAGGTCTACCGTACGACAACGTTATCGCGTTACCGTTTCAACGCGAAATGCATTTGTTATACGAATATTATTTGTTATCTGTCAATGTAGTACCGTAAACACGATGTTGATGCTGCAATCGAAAATTGCTCGAATTTAGGCTGGCCGCTTCCTTATATGTATACATGTATGATTGAGCCTGCAAGAGGACAAACGCAATACTCAACTTACGCGAGTAAAGTTGTCAAAAAGAAGGGAACCCTCAAATTTTTCGACAGTGCTTTAATAATTACGACGATAAGGGTGAAACCAGCGTAATATGTACCGCGTTGTTTTCCTCAAAATCGTTTATGTAGTAAGCACGAAGTTGCCAAAGTAGCGATATCATTTGGCCTTATGTCACTAAGCTCCTTAGCTGAGCGAACAATCAAACCAGCATCGCGTATCGCTTGTACGAACGAGTTGAACTTATAATTAGACGTAAATCTATGAGCTATTTGAACGTCAAAATAAACTTAAATAATTTTGAATTATACGCGCTTATAGTCACTGGTTACTTTGAGAAGAATATACTTTTTACCAAAGCTTGTGGCTCAATATTTTTTACGTCTTTTCTCGCATCAGAAATGGACAAAATTCTCATCTACATAACCCTCGGATAATACTTTTCTTTGTCCCAAAGCTACATTACGGTTTTAAAACTGTTACAGCATCCATTTAAAGGTTATACGATACAATCCGTCTTGACAAAGTAATTCTACCATACAATTCATTTATTAGTTTGCCCTAATTTTACCCACATATCTTCCTGTCAAAATCCACATGGTTTTGTTTACAAAATATCCTTTTCGATAGAAGATAGCGGACACATTCCGATTTCTGATTGGTCGATAGATAATTGCCCATAGTATTGACAATACTAGAGCGTACTTCGATGTGCAAGTCACTGCACTGTATTTACACTCTTTCCCACCAGATCGCTTCACTAGTTTAGTAAACTATTTTTCCCGCTCAATTTCAATATCACGTTATCAATTTAATGAAGACATTTTTGTAAAATTTGTATACTATTATTTTGACAATTAATTCTAATAAGTATAGACAATATCTTGCATATTTTATATAAATGTCATATATACGAATCTATAAAAGCCAATGAAACATACTTAATAGCAATAATTTGTTTATCCGATTTGTAATTTATTATAAAGTTTGAATAACACCCTCTAGCGTTTCATCCGCGCAAAATTAGAAGCATCTAGAAGTTTGTCAAGAAGGGAAGGGATGCGTTTACCGTACAGTGTTCCGTGCAGTTCCGTGTTCCCCTCAAGCAGAACCCTCTGATTGTTCATATGAAAAGTGACTTGAGTATTCTTGACGAGTAAGACAGTCTTTTTTTATTTGCTAGGATTGTATATAATGAACTATGACGTGTGACCCTCCTTGTTCTTTCTTTTTTCTTAATGTACTATTTTTATGATAAATACGTGTAGACACACGTGTGAATGCAGTCCAATATAAATATGTATGTACATAGAGCTTGAAAATTGCGCAGGTGTCATCTGCGTAAAATAAAGCGAAGGAACTCGGATGAGCAAAGATTGGCAAAGATACACGTGTACGTAAAAGAAACGTTTATACATCGTACGTAAAGGTGTGTAGGTACATTGCTATCGAGGAGAACTGAGTTTCGAACAAAGTCGAACAGTTCCGAAAATGGCGGCCAAGAGTGGAGGTAACGACGAATGGTCATCAATAATGAAACCGATATTAGCGGTTTCGCAAGGGTCATTCGATAAATCTGAAATTATCGAATTGGCGAAAAGCATCGTTAAAAGGTGAGAGTAATTTTATTTATCGAAAAGAATTTTTTCCAAGAAAGTTTCGATCGGTTTCCGAAAATCTCAGTGACAGCCCTGAATCGGCCGACCGTAAAGTTAAACTATTTTCTGGTTAATATCCCTTTATTTTCTCGTTGCGTTTTTAGTGAAAACAAATTTGTCTCCCATGAAGAACAATACGAAACGTTTTACACAGCTGTAGCAGCCCTTTCGGCGGATTACCTCAGCGGTTGCGCCAATACCTGTAAGTTCTTCAATTTTTGCTTAACTGTTGTAGGACACGGTTTCCTTGGTCGTTTAACATAATCTCTACTTTTATTCTTTGTCTTTCAGTTTCTAAAAGTCAAGTATCGATAATTTGTCAAGCATGCAGAGTTCTACTTCGTCGTCTAGTCGAAAAATTGTCACAGCATCGAGTTCAATTAGGAGATGGCAGTCCTACAGTGTTCAGTACGAAACAATTGTTGCTTCCGATTCGTGCTCTTTGCATTGGACAGTCTTTTCTTTCGTCTGCCGAAGAGGTAGCTTTAATAGCTACAATAAAAAATTCTAAAATTCCTTCTTATATTAAATCACCACCACCTGGAAATGAAAAAGATGCTTCCCAATCCTCTAAAGATTCTGTACGAATTAGAGGTGATTTATCCAGTGGCATTCTAGAGCAATTGACTATGCCTCTACAAGATTTCACGCTATCTGTGCCTCTTGTTGACAATTCCACTGATGGGTCAGGTAAGACTACGAATGATGGCACTGGTAATGAAGCGTGCTTAGACACAAAGGTTGGTAAATATATATAATGTACTTCGTAGCATTATATCTTTAGCAATAATATCAAGGATTAGTTCATTGGTTCCAATTGTTGAAAAGAATATTGTTTTTATTTTACAGACCACATTCGTCGCAAATAATATAAATATCCTTCGAAACATGGGCGCTGGTGACATCCTCTTGGATATGTGTTTAAGTCTACCTTATATATCACGTTATACTCGCAAATATCAAGCGTATTTAAACAAAAAGTGTTTTAGTTTGCCAGCAAACGCTTCAGAAGCGCACACTGTACGCCATAGTTTACATTCTGTGGCAAGTGATATTAATATCGTGCACAACGTAATGTCTTTACCATTACTGGAACCTTTAACACCAACCAAGTTAGAAAAACTATCGACTTTGACGATGTCTTGTCTATATTGTTCAATTGCAAATGCAACTGCATCCAGTATCGTCGGTATAACGAATGCTGTGTCACCAAAATGTAGTACAAATGCTTCTGCTGGAACACAAACTAGTCAGAGTGTTAAAAATACTGAGGAGGAGTACGATACTTTAGCTATAACAGTGGTTGAAAGGAGTTTAGAAATATTTGGACTTGTTTCGAACGTCATCAAAAACAGCACACGAGCAGGTGGTCATGTAAGAAACTTTAACGTACTTTTTACTATACATACAAGCATCCTTATTTGTATTTGCTTAAACAATTAATTAACCTTTCGTAACAGATCTTGCAGAATCACTTGCTCATCGGGGTATGGTTATTAGTAGCTGGTTTGCAAGCTCAACTTTCGGTAAGCAGTTTTAGCGCCGCTGATAAGGGAAAAGAAGAAAAGGGAAAATCACCGAGCAAAGCACGCGATGGAACGGCTCGTGTCAATCTCATGAAAGTGTAAGACATTTACTTCGTAACTTCGTCTTGTATCACGGTGTTGGCGATCGATTAGAACGCAAAGATAATGATATATATTTGGATTTCAGCCAGCAAGGTTTTGGTGTACTGTCGGTAGCTTTAGCTTCTCACGCACTGACGTTAATGAGCGCTCTTTTAGAAGATGTATCGGTCGAAGCAGTTACTGATTATACAGTCCCACCTGATCCGGCGCCCTTGGATATATTGTCCACTGCTAGTGCCCTTCAAAGAGCTGTAACTTTTCTTCAAGCTGTACCGCTTAATCATCTTTTATTTTATTTGGCTACGATCAGTTACCGAAAGGTTGGTAGTAATCGATCAGTTATCTTTTCGTGTATCTCTCCGTTTCCTTTCTTTCCTAATACCTTGACAAATTCATTATAGGCTTGTACTTTGAAGAGAGTGCAAAAACATCCTTTCGAAGGTGATGCTTTAAGTCAGTCAGACTCCACAACGTATTACGAAGATCTATTGAGTTGTTCAGACAATTCTATCGACGAAGGTAAGAGAATCATGTTTATACGAAACCGAAACGTCTTTTCCTTTGATGATTAGTGTTGCCTTTCGAATTCGATACGTAATCTTCGATTCGAACATGTTAGAATTGAATAATTCGTTGGTATTTTTCGTGCGTATTCTGAATATTCGCATTATGCCGTACGCACAATTACAATAACAGTTCCTCGAAGAAACGTTATCGATTTAATTTATTCATCGTCGACACAAAAAGGAGATGATTAATAGAACGAACGCGTCTTCTCGCTATACAGAAAAAACTGTTATGTCGATAGAGGAGGACAGCGAACCTATTTTAGGTTTATGGTTCGAGGAAACTATCGCTCCGTCCGATGGGTCATCCGCGAATGGTGCGAAAGAACCCAGCAACGAAACCAGCGTCGAACGTACAATGACTACCATTGTCCCTGATAATCGCGAACCCCACGGCGTAAGGGATCTTTTTTATTTCTTCATGTCTTCCATTTCTTCTATTTACATTGTCAAATTTGTAAGTAATAGTTGAATAGAACAATTGGTTTTTTTTTCTTTCATTGCAGTACATTTCGTTGGCCACTAAAATTTTCCAATTTATGAACCAACATTTGATCGGTAGTAGAAGTTCGTACGTGCGAGAGTACGTGGTAAATGGCCTGGTCGAACAACAAATGGTCATATTAGCGGCGATAATTAGAGATTTAGATCATGAAACTGCTAAAACGGAAACTGGTAATTAATTCTAAACTTATTTTTTTCGGTGACTACGTGGACGATTAATTAGTTGTACATTCACTACGTTTTAGGCACCATCTCAGTATTCTACGGCGCCACTTTGGGCACAATGTATTCCGAGTTTTCTCAAGCTTTGAGTCGTTACACTCACAATTTATTGGCTCGAAATACATTGAGTGAAAGTTTGCAAAATACACTTCTACTTCATTTGGGCGTGAATCCTTGGTCCGGAACAGACGGCACAACTCCTTGTACTTGGCCGCTTCAAGTCTACCCAAGGACATTGAGTGTGCTGGCACAGGTGTGTATTACTTTAAAATACTTACTCCTCTAATTTCCCTTTCTGATTTTACTAATTACAGGCAGTTGTTATTGACAGGTACTTCTACTGAAACCTCAATCGGAAAAAGAAGCTGCCTGCATTAGTATATGGCATCGTTTAGTGACGACAATGGTAGAGTATGTATGCAATCCACCTTCTACGTTCGAATCGGAAAACGAAGGTAAGCAACCCTTAAGAGTAAGAGAGAAATCTACATATAACATGGGTGATGTCGATATTTGCAGATCTAAACGTGGAGCATGCTCAGTTAGTTTTGATATTATTCCACTCCCTGAATTTAATGCAAAAGAAATCGGTACTACTTGTTACCGGAAGCGGTGCAGTACGATGTAGCGAAGCAGTCAAGACTCCGATGAAAGATTTTCAGTTACTGCATTTATCGCGTTTATTATTACTCCTCGAATATATGATGAAACATCTTTATGACGCACCTCCTGCATTACTCGAACAAGTAAGTTAAAGTCTACAGATCATTCGGTAATTGTCGCTATGATAAAATGCATTTGATATCATTCATTTTTATACGTTTCTATTTCCGTGTACACCTCATCCTATCTTATTCTTTTATTTATAACTTCATCTCTTGCTACGTTTCATTTTTTTTTACACGTTATTATGCATATCGCGGTGAATAACGTCGAAATATCAAATGCAAAATTAACGTCGAGTTCGTGTATGAACGAAACACAAGATAACAGGGCCACCGAATCGAGAGACACGTTTGAGTGGTAGTAAAAGTCTTGTACATTTTTTTCATTATATAACTCTGAATTTTCTTATTCTCTCTTTGTATGTGTGTTCAAGAAATAATTTACTAATGATATCGCGGGTGATTACGACACGTAGGTTCAATGGAATCTATTTTCGGCCACGAGTTTAGTTTGCGACGCAAAAGACGGTAATAAACAAACTGCCCGAGTTTTTACACCATGGACAGAAATTGAAGATAACTATCGTAAATTTGGTACTCAAGATGAATTTTTAATGAAGCCTCGATTCTACAACCTCTCTACTACGGATTTCAATAATCAAGATACTCGGAAGTTGGATGGGTTGGTTGGTATCCCGTTTGAATTCGCTAAAAATGAATTCGTCTCGATTCTAGAATGTTTCTTGCGGATTCAATCAGCGGAATCGCATACTTTACAGGCTTGCAATTTCATTCTGGGTGCTCCGGATAAGATGAAATATCCGCTTTTGGTCGACGCATTAATAGATATTTTGAACGTTCTGAATCAAACGGATATGCAGAAGAAAGTGGGGACCGATGGCAAAGACAAAACGCCCACGTTTACTGGTCTGTGCGCGATTCGGTACTGCTTTTCCATATGTTGGCGGTATGTATCTTATTGTTTTATATATACAGTTTCGAAGAATATAGTTGAAATAATTTGAACTTGTTTACAAGATCTATTTTATCCGCCATGAAACAGATTATTACTAATGTTGCCACCTTCTACCCCGTACATGGATAAATTGGCTCTCGGTGAGGAAATTCCTGCCGGGCCGATGCTACTTCATTCTCTAATTTGGGGGCCTAGAGCGGCGTACAAGACTTTCACCAGCTGGATGAAGGTAACGCGTCAATTCCTATCGTAATACCGACAGATATTTTTAGATGTTCAATTTCTCGTATGCACAAAATGTACGTTCCATTCTTTTCCAGGATTGTTTAGTCAGACAAGGAATGTATACACAGTATGCGGAAAATCTTTTGAAAACTGTGTCGTCTACCGTCAATTCCGTCAAGTACGACGTTACAGTTGCCAAAAATTGTATCACTGCTTTGATGCCAGAGACAAATTTTAACGACAAAGTAATGCCAAAAAGTGCTTTACCGAAGCTTAGCTCCTTGTGTATTCTAGCTGCGGTTGTTGGAAAGTTGCAAGTTCTTTTCGATGAAAGTATATCGAAAAATCAGAACGAGAATATTGAAAATTCAAAGTAAATTGAATCGATCTCTTATTGTCTCTAATCTTTTTCGACTATCCCTGACGCACAATGAACTAAAGAAACGTAAATATTCTTAGGAACCCGCAAAATTCGGAATCTGGAAACACGAATTCACCCAAAATGATAATCGGTATTCCTCCCCGTGTTCTCTCCTTGACCGAATACATCTTCGCCTCATGTCGATCGAGTATACTTCACGAAATGCTCGAATCCATGGATCAAGATGTTAAATACGGTCCGCGAGATTACTCGATACTCGAGGACATTGTCGCCATTGCGGGCGCGAATTGGGCGACCGAAGCGTCTCTGAGTACTTTCTTACCAAACTCATTAAAATCGGTCCTTGACAAATGGAAATCTATCGATGTTGCTCCAATTCCTTGGGTAAGTGCAAAATCAATCTATCTTACTTGTGCAATATTAATGGAGTCGAGTTTAGCTACAACGATCACTAGGGATTAGTTCGGGACAATGACTCAAACTTTGGTTTTCATTAAAATGTTATAATTACAATATTAGAATAAATTATTTTACTACTTGTTAACATTTGTTTAAATCCCTTACCGTAATCTCAGAACACCTATGCGAACGACATTATACCAGCGGAAAGTTACATTTTGGCAACAGTGAACCATCACGTAAGTTCGCTGTCGGAGTATCCAACTTTCTCTATCAATCCATCTTTGAAGAATTTACTGCACAGTTTAGTCGCCTTCATGGCAGAGTATGTTACGTAAGTTACCATCTCGTTTCTGCTTTTCGTTCTGTCCTACCCTCGTTGTCTATGAAGTAAGTGTAAAGTAGGTTTGACAGTCCAGCTACAGCACCGGAAAATTCGGATGAGCGTTCGCGAGCGCTAGATATTCTCGTCGCTTTATCCATGGATGCTCGTACGGACTATCTCCGAGATATGGCGAGCAAAACCTTGACAATACTCCTGGGAGATAACGACAACGAAATGCGACAACTGCGGGAACATCTCTACATCTTACGTCACACGTATAATTTGATCATAGAGTATACGAACGATGTCCAAGATCCCGTAAAGTGAGTATTTGTTGGCAGAGATAAACAAAAATTAAATATTTATTAATGATTCAGTATAACGATACAAGACCGTCTAACGCGACCTGTTTCCCGTATCGATATATATTTCAGTATTACTGTGGACGAGAAAATCTTAAAACGATGTATCAAATATTGGGAACAACTACTGGAAAAGCCACTTGGTTGCAAAGCCTTGGAATTATTTTTCGCGCTAAACGCCGACAGATCTCTCGTCTCCGTTTTATTGTGCGGAACGTCTCCCCAAACGTCTCGTCAATTCGCCACTCACGTTTTACGCTTTTTCAACATGCTATTCGAAATAGGTAAAATACATTTACAACATTCCTTCAAAATTCGGGACAGAAAGGAATAAATGACATGGTACTTTTTGTACGCAGCCGAGAAAGGAAATGACGAGTCGTTGGAACGTCTCTGTGCATCTGTAACGAACCTGGCTCACGTGAAAACGAAAACGTTGCAAACCTGGTTGAAACAGGTCATTCTGGGAGCTACGAGTATATCTCCCAGCGCATCATCGACAAACGTACAAACACCTACTATAGTGGCCGCGAACGCGTAAGTATACATGTCTTGTGTATATTTCTCTAAGGATACGAGTAACAAGATGAATGTATAATTATAGGTTGGTTGCCGTTGCTGGTACGACGGAAGACACGCAGAAATTGGATGAGATCAATAACGCGCCGAACAATGAACAAGTTCAATGGGCAATTATGTTGTCAGACGGTTCCGTAAGTAATAACCAATCTGCAAGTATCACGGATGATCAACAACAGCAGCAGCAGCAGCAGCAACAACAGCAACTTCAACAGCAACACTCGATGCACGAAAATAGTCGATTTTTGCGAGCACTTACGAATTATATAGTTAAAAAAAAGAGGTAAGGTTTTCTTATTTCCTCTGTATATACTTTACGAGATATATTCCTTTTCATACATTTTATTTATTTTTCATAAATACTGTACAGCGGTGTAGACGTAGGCGTGCCAGTTACGATTCTACAAGCTCTCATACCATTGGCTTATCACATGCTATCCCCTGCGATCGAGGGTAACGGCTTCCCTGAATTGATGAACGTTATGTCTACGTTGGCTGACGCTGGTTCTGAGAAAGGACACTCCTTACTGTTTAAAGCCGCGATCGAATGGATCGAGCTATGGTAACGTACTATATTTATCCCTTCACTGTTACGAATGAAATCTAGACCTCGATTTGTTTCTATGTAGCAAGGAACAACTGACAAACAAAGATCTACAAGATTTGGATAAACCGTTAGCGTTCGTCGAAGCCGGCTGCTGCGTACTAAACTACGTAGCCGACGTGGTTAGCGCGGTTTGTCCTCGATCCATTCATTCTCAAGATCGCGCGACCAGTCCTCCTTGGGAAGGTGCTACGCCGATTAACGACGTGAATGACAGCGACTGGGTCGACGAGATTCCACACGAAGACGAAGATAGCGCCGCTGAGGATTCCGACGAGGACAATCTTTGCAACAAACTTTGCACCTTCCTCGTCACTCAAAAGGAGTTCATGAATCAACATTGGTATCACTGTCATACCTGCCATATGGTAGACGGGGTCGGTGTCTGCACGGTGTGCGCTCGTGTTTGTCATCGTGAACATGACGTCACCTATGCAAAATATGGAAACTTCTTTTGCGACTGCGGTGCGAAGGAAGATGGATCTTGCCAAGCCTTGACCAAACGCAGCCCTCAAACCTCGGAACATCAGAATAACATCAGCGGTATCGGGGCTGGAAGCTCTTCTACGTCGGCTGGTGGCTCAGGCGGTGTTGTCGGTTCAAGCTATAACAATTCCCATGGAACTTCTCTTGAGAATCGAGATCTACTTCTTGCGAGCAGTTTACGTCGGCGAGCATCTAGTCCTCTATACTTCTACGACAAACAAGAGAGACAAGGTCGCGAGAAACAAAGGCATACGCAGTTAGCCAAACAGCTAGGTAAACGATCACTGATTTTTATACAAATAATCACTGTCCAACTTGATAGTACGTTTATTACCATTTTAATTGTATATTTGGTAGAATCATCAAAAGACTGGATACACAGTTACCTTTGGAAAAGTGGGCTGGTGTCGTCGTTGGTGGATCTAACGCGTGCGCTAGTACCTGCAGTGGATGCGTCCTGTCGAAAGAATTCAGCTGTCGGATGCCACGCGCGTGCACAAGCTGCACTTAAACGTCTACACACGGTTGATAAGAAATTTGAGTACACCGATGGTTGTACTGTTGGACAATTGATGGTTCGTATATAATAAACGTCGCTATTTTTTTTTTTTTTACATTCGTCTTCTATATATTCGATGTATTCCAGCTTCCTACGTTAGGATCGCAAGAGGGTGCGTTTGAAAATGTTCGAATGAATTATTCAGGAGACCAAGGGCAGACTATCAGGCAGTTATTATCCGCACATATGATACGTCGTGTTGCAATGTGCTGCCTATCGTCACCGCATGGTAAAAGACAACATTTAGGTGAGTAGTTGCAATTTGTAATTATAATAAAAAAGAAATATCAATTCCAAGGTGAGAGGGAGTGACTTGATACAACTAATAACTCCTTCCAGCGTTGATCATTTTTTGTTTCTATAATACAGATACATTTATTTGGTAACGTTGATGCGTTTTTTCTGATTGCAGCTGTCTCACATGAGAAAGGAAAAATAACGGTATTGCAATTGAGCGCCCTACTGAAACAAGCCGATTCATCTAAAAGAAAGTTAACCTTAACGAGACTTGCTTCTGCGCCCGTACCATTCACCGTGCTATCGGTAACTGGTAATCAATGGAACGAAGACTTTCTGGCTGTCTGTGGTTTCAAAGATTGTCACGTATTAACTTTCAATACCTCGGGAACAGTGTCCGATCACTTGGTGTTGCACCCTCAGCTGGAAACTGGAAATTTCATCATAAAAGCGATTTGGCTACCTGGATCTCAAACTCGTTTAGCACTGGTCACTGCGGACTTCGTGAAAATCTACGATCTTGGGAAAGACGCGCTTTGCCCTCAGTATTATTTCCTCGTGCCAACTGGGAAAATAAGAGACTGTACGTTCATGTGCGCGGAAGATGGAATCTTCTACCTACTGATTATGTCTTCGGCTGGCTACATTTACGGTCAAGCGATGGACGAGGAAAGTTCGGCTAAACACGGACCTTTCTACGTGACCAATACTCTCGATGTGTATCATCCGGAGATAAAAGATAATGGACAGGTCGGCGGTGGCGGTGTGTCGATTTATTACTCCCACGCTTTGCAGTTACTGTTCTTCAGTTACGCGTGCGGTAAAAGTTTCATTGCGCCATTGAAATACATGAACACCGACGTGACGATTGTATTTCAAATCAACCTCGGTGGCAACAAAAGTTCCAACGGAAACAAATCGAACAACAATCAACCTCAACCGCTGTGCCAGTGGAGCGAGATACCGAATCATCCTGGACTAATATGTTCAGTTTTACAGACGAGCAACAACCCTGTGATATTGATGATTAAACCCGACACGATAATGATTCAGGAGATCAAAGTTATTCCCGCCAAGGCTAAAATAATGGATATGGTCGCGATAAGACACCCGAGCTCGAACGCCGAACACAGGACTACCCTGATATTATTGTGCGAGGACGGAAGTCTGAGAATTTATATGGCGGGAATGGAACAAACTGGTTACTGGATGTCGCCTTCCGTACAACCGATAGGCACGATGACCGCAGTTAAACCAACACGAAAGAAGAAAACAATGAAAACAGGAAAACCCTCCGGTTCCGTTGTTTTCCCCATTGACTTCTTCGAGCATTGTCAAGTGATGAATGACGTTGAATTTGGTGGCAACGATTTGCTACAAATTTACAACGTTGCGCAAATCAAACACAGGCTCAACACTCCTGGAATGTACGTTGTTTCCATAAAAGCAATGGGATTCAATGTCGAAGTCACCAACAATGACCCTGTTCTGGTTATGACAGGAATTAGAGTATTGCTTGGAAGTCAAGATGTTAAAAGAGCCCCGGTTAACCTCAAGGTAATTACATTAAGCTATATTATTAAATTTTCTAGTTTATTTCTGTACATAAAATTATATTGTTGTTTGGTTTCTTTTGCGATATCTCAGGTATTTGGTAGAACTGTTTATACGACGGTTTTGAACAAAAGTCGCTGGTTCGATGTTCCCTTTACTCGAGAAGAGAGTCTGCAAGCTGACAAGAAGTTAACTATCACTTTTGGACCCTCTCAAGATCATGAGGGTATTGTTATGGTGGATTCCATTAAGATGTATGTATGACATGAAATATGAATTTTTAAATTTAGCGAACCGTCCCAAGAGACTATTCTGTATTAGTATCTTTTTATGATTGGCATACATAAAGTTCGTGTGTTTTGGGCGTTCAGATATGGTAAAACGAAAGATGCTTTTGGTTGGCCTGAAGAAATAGAAGATACCACAGCGACTGGTCAGTCGACATCTGCATCAGTGGCGACGATAAACAGCGGTACGGACAGTGCTCTCACGGCACCTGCTCCGCTGTCCTCCGTCGACAGGTATGCGAATAATAATGATTAAAACGTATTCAAATTCTGTCTTGAATTGTAGTAAATTCGTTTATCGTGTAAAACGAAAATCTTTTATCGTTATCGTAATGCTTTAGCTCCACGAAGGACAATTCCCTTAATATCGAAAGGTAAGGAGAACTTGAATACGATTAAGTTTTCATAACTCGGAACGATAGGAAACATCGAATAATTTACTATCCCCGAACGATATCCATGCTATATTATGTATCATTTCCTATTGTAGAATGATCGCAGGTATCCTAGAAGTTCTAGAATTATCGTTCAACGTATCATCGAACGATGAGAATAAATTGCCGTTGAAAACTACGGCTATCGACGTAGCGTCACGATTACTGATACTGCCGACTCCGTCATCAGTGCAGATGCACACGACGGCGCTTCTAGCATCTCTACATCAATCCAAACAGGCGTATCATCTCCACAAGGTAAACCAGAACTATCATTTTTGTATGAAAGAATCAAGTAATGTTCTAGTTAAAAAAAATAATAATAATAAAATAAATCTTTAGGATCACGTACTATTGTCACACGTGGTTGAGTCCTTAAAATCTATGAGAGAGATCAGTGATCCGCGAGATATAGACGCGGAGAATTTTTATAGACTGGTACTCATTGTTCGGAGTATTTCCGTTTCACGTCCGCAAAATCTTGCCAACTTTACGGAGCAGTACACAAACAAACCAATAGATGAAACCGACAGTAAGAATAGACTGATTTATAAACGAATGATTTCCGTATATTCTATAATGAACCTAGCCTTATATGTTACTTACATATTGTATTTGATATTTAGTACCGATTTTGGAAGAAGATCGACAAAACGCTGCTAATCAAACTCATAAAAATGTTGACGAAAGTCATCAGCAGCATCTGGTTGTACAGCTTATGGAAATATTATGGTCCCTGCATATGGCTTACCCGAAAAACATGGCCCTTGCACCGGTAGTGGTTCCAGGACTGACCCACGCCGAAGGAACGATTCACGCGATCGTTGAAATTATTCACGCTTTCGCAACCTGCGACGTTGAGAAAAACGTTCCTTTAGCTGCGAAGCTGTACCTGCAGTTGCTGCTTTCATCCGACACTACAATTAGTTTTAGCGCTAAACAAGCTATCATCCGTGTACTCAGACCGAGGTACAAGAGGAGAAGAGTTTATATACCAAGTCCCCCTAACTGTAGCACTCCAGGTAATAGAATTAATTGCAGCAATCTACTCGTTGCAGTTCTTCTAGATGATTAATTGCATTGTAACGTGTAGGAGCAGTGATAGAGTCAGAAGAGAAGCTAGCATCGTCCGAGCAATCGCATCGAGAAATTTCAACTGCGGCAACGTCGAGCACATCAACGATAGACCGTGAAGCGGAACAACGATTGGCTGAAGTTGAACAGATCAGATCAGTGATTGATCCACTGGCCGTGATGCTCGGATCGAATAGTAATCAAGGTTCCAGCAGTGGTTCCATGATAGGTGCAGCGACGTCGTCCAATGCTACGACTAGCAGCAATCTTACCGGTGGTTCTAGCTCCATTACCGATAGCAACAGTGGACCATCGACGAGAGGAGCGGTAAACTCGTTGGAAACTTTAATCGGTGCTGGAGGTTTCCCACAGATACTGGACGTAGCCCCAGACACCGACGATGAGACGATGATAGAAATAGCAATAGCGTTAAGTTTGCAAGATCACGAAGGAGGAGGTGGCGCCGATTTGCAAGCGTTACAAGGATTTCAACAAAGTTTATCGAGGTTGGAGGTTTCGAGGCTGGGTTTACAAGGGCTGGAGAGCCTTCAGAATTTGACTGGTCCGGCGTTACAGAGTCTACAAGCATTGGCTGCACAAGGATTAGTTCAAGTCCAAGGTACCAGTCAGGTAAGCACGGGAAGTTTTCAATGTGTTTGTTTTGTACAAAATTAGTGCAACTTGTCTGTTTCCGCATGGACATCGTAGGGTCAAGAAGGTGGAGGACACTATTCGGACACAACTGCTTCCGCCGGTGGGTCAGACGACGAGGGATCGACTGCTGCTACTGACGGAAGCACGTTGCGAACCTCCCCAGCGGAACAAGTGAGTTACAATACTCTAGGCTTTCCCAACTCGCACTCGAGGCTGTTTGTCGTTTACTTTCACTACTCTCTGCTCTTGTTGCTATTTATTCGGAACGAGAGAAAAACAGCGAGAGAGGGGGAAGGGAGAGACCATGAAAAATCGTATCAGGTCGTAGTAACGTTTTGGGGAACATTTTATGTTAGGGTGGTAGTGGTGGTAGCAAGGGTAGCGAGAGCAGTGGAAGCGAGAGCGGAGGAAGTGCCGTAGACAGCATGACGGGGGAACATAATGTATCGGGAAGGAGCTCCGCGTACGGAGACAACGTTCCCGATTCTATACCTCCGAGCGGAGGAATTGGAGTCAGTCAAGTGCCACGTACCGAGTCTAATTCCGTGGGTCACGACGCGACTTTAACCGTAAGTGTTGCCGTCGTCATCGTCATCGTCATCGGCATCGGCATCGTCGTCCACCGTTATTCTTGCTACGTCGTAATTTGTTTACCTCTTGCTAATCTTCTTGATGGTAGACTCTCAGTACATTGCACCAGTACGCACACTAGGGTGATCCTTAGTCATTCACACTATGCGTGAAAAAGGACTTCGGGAATATCTCGTTGTCAGAAATTCTATACTATGTGAAGACTAACAATCGTACAAATTTATGCACAATTTATCTTGATCATTTTCGTGTCATAGGTCGCCGAACAAGAAGAAAATGCCGAACAGGAACGCGCCACCGAGCAAGAAAACGATACAACTAGCTGCGAGATCACCGCAAAACTACATACCGTGCGACTGCTGCTGCTCGACAAATTCATGCAGTTCGTGCCAAACCTAATGAACGTACCGGGTGTTTTGGCCATTCCACTTTTACAGGTTTGCTATTTTTCTGTTCTTTTGCGAAATTTTCTTTTTATCTTTCCATTCTCCTTAACGTTAAATGTTTTATTCCAGGTTGTATTAATGTTAACATCAGACTTGGACGGGCAAGAAGAAAAAGATAGAGCTTGCGTCGAACAATTGCTTCAAATATTGGTGAAAGAATTAGAAATAGATAAACCGGATACGACTAACATATGCCAACGTACCAACAAAAGAGAGGTCCATTTAGTTATCATGCGATTACTAAGTGAGTATCAAATTTAGATAATTTATATGTTTGCCATTTTTTCCCGACAACCATTTTGACCATTCCTTACATTTTTCAGGTGTGTTAATGTCTCGCTTAAAACACACTGCTAAGACGCAAACGGAAAACTCGAATTTCGTTTCTCAAACAGTAGCCGCGATACTGGGTAAAGCGGGAATAATCGATTATTGTTTGACCTTGTTGAAAGCGTTGTTGGAGTATTGGAAAACGTAAGTTCTCTATGTTTATGCGCCCGCGTAACGGAAAAAGTATTGTACCAACTATGTTTTCCTCTTTTTCTCACAGAACATCTACCGAAGAATCGGGGAATATCCTTGGTGGTCAGCTGCTTAAGGAACATTTCTCAACTTCTCCACCAGACATGTCACCATTCTTTTTGCGACAGTACGTTAAAGGCCATGCTGGCGATGTATTTGAACCATATCCGCAATTATTGACGGAAATAGTATTGCGGTTACCCTACCAAGTACACAAATATTCTGAAAACGCAGCAGCTCAACCAGCTTTCGAACAACCATGGTATTTCAATCTCTGCGAATACATGATGTCTTATCAGACGCCATTTGTTAGACGAAACGTGCGCAAGTTGCTTCTCTTCATCTGTGGCAATAAAGAAAAGTACAGGCAGTTGCGCGATTTACACGCTTTGATCTCGCACGCTCAGTCTGTACAACAATGTTGCGCCACTGGTGGATTCGAGCCTCATCAAACGCGTCCACATTCCATCAACTTACCATACGATTCGTTGGTAGAATTGATCGAACATTTGAAATGCTGCGTCGAAATTGCTACTAGTCGTACAGGAAATTGGCAACGATTTTGCTTGAAACAGAATACAGTGTTGTCTTATCTTTTCACTATATCGACTCTTTTGGACGAAGGCGTTAGTCCTACTGTGTTACAACTCCTACAGTGTGCTATTTGCTCTAACAATAAATCAAAAGATACCAAGATTAAGGATTCAAAATCTGCAACTATAGGAGCAACAAAAGAGAGACGAGAACGCGAGAAATCTGAGGACTCGGATACGGAAGCTAAATTCGAGGAAGCTCAATGCTTGGCTTTGGTCGAACAAATTCAGAAGCAAGTGTCACCAAGTTTATTGACGAAATTTATTCAAGCTTTCCTACTCGAGACCAATAATACCAATGTTCGTTGGCAAGCGCACTCTCTGATACTGGCTATTTACAAGAATTGCGGCCCGGCTGATCAAGAGATATTATTGGACTTGATGTGGCGGTTGTGGCCCCTGTTACCCGCTTACGGTCGGAAAGCTGCACAGTTCGTGGACTTACTCGGCTACTTTTCCTTGAAGACGCCTCACGCGAGCAAAAAGATGCACTCTTACATGGAACAAGCGGTCGCTGTGTTACGCGCTCAAAATCAGTTGCTCGCGCGTCATCCAAACGCCAACCTGTATGCAAATCTCGCGCAATTTGTCGAATTGGACGGCTATTATTTGGAGAGCGAGCCCTGCCTAGTTTGCAATAATCCCGAAGTTCCAATGTCGACGATCAAGCTATCCTCGATCAAAGTAGATTCCAAATTCACAACAACCACGCAAATTGTAAAATTAGTCGGAAGTCATACAATCGGTCGCATCACGCTTCGTATAGGTGACCTGAAAAAGACGAAAATGGTTCGTACAATTAATGTATATTATAATAATCGTTCTGTTCAGGCGGTGGTCGAATTGAAAAATAAACCCGCTATGTGGCACAAAGCGAAAAAGATCACGCTGGCTCAAGGACAAACAGAAATCAAGATGGAGTTTCCTTTGCCAATCGTTGCTTGCAATTTGATGATCGAATACGCGGATTTCTATGAAAACATTCAAGCGTCATCCGAGACACTCCAGTGTCCACGGTGTTCTGCAAACGTTCCGGCAAATCCTGGCGTTTGCGCCAATTGCGGAGAGAACGTATTTCAGTGTCACAAATGTCGAGCGATCAATTACGATGAGAAGGATCCGTTCCTCTGTCACGCTTGTGGTTTTTGTAAATATGCAAAGTTCGACTACACGCTCACCGGAAGGCCCTGTTGTGCCGTCGATCCCATCGAAAGCGACGACGATCGGAAAAAAACAGTTGTTACAATCAACGCGTTGCTCGAGAAGGCTGACAGAGTGTACAAAACTCTCATCTCGAATAAGCCAACTTTAGAAATGTTGCTGGTGAAAATATCAGAACATCGATTGGATCGCACTTTGGAGGACGGCACCGCCACCGCCGCCATTCAAGTGTCCAGTGGAAGCACTCAAGTCAACAGAGCCATACAGCTGCTCGCCCAAAGATACTGCGGTGAATGTAAAACGTCCTTCGAAGAGTTAAGTAAAATTATACAGAGAGTTTTGGCCTGCCGGCGAGAACTCGTGGCGTACGATCGTCAGCAACGTGGACAAACCGTCGTCGCTGGTTCCACATCGATCGACACATCCGCATCTACCGTTGCCACGGATGAGTCGTCCCAAGAGTCAGCACAACCCGTCGACATCGTAACTGCAGCAACTCCGCAAATAGTAGGTCGTTGTTACGGATGTGCGACGGCGGCCACGGAACACTGTTTGACCCTGCTGCGCTCCCTAGCTACCAATCAAGTTGCCAAAGAGGTTCTGTGCAAACAAGGATTAATCCAAGAATTAGTCGAACACAATTTACGCAAGGGTACCGTGCAGATGCAAGAGGAAGTCAGACAGCTGCTCTGCCTCGTTACCAAAGACAATCCACAATCAACCAAAGAACTCTGCTCTCTGTTAACCGGACGAATCACTTTAACTCTTCACGGTCGTGTGCCTACTTCGGATCTATCTCTAGCGGTGCGCCACGAAATGGCTCTATTAGCCGCACTCGTCCAAAAGGAAGATTCCTGCTGGGAGCAAAAGCTGCGATGCGTCATGAAATTGTTCCTGATGGCTTGCAAGGAGTCCAAAAGTCCTGTCGTAATGGAGAACATCATTTTGCCGTGTCTGAAAATACTGCAAGGACTCGTAAAACCAGACCAACCAATCTCGAAGAAGAACAAGGACAAGGGCATCGAGACGCTGGCAACCGTGCAGCCACCTGAAGGCAGTATAACTATAGACGTGAATAAGTGGCTAAACGGTGACCTGAAGCATTCGTATTCGGAATGGATTCGTCGTATGCCGAGCAAAAGAATCGAACCACCTTCTGGGGGCAAACCATTGAAAAAGGAGGAAATCCGTGTGTTTTATTTAATGGAGAAATACGGGCACAGGTGGCGAAATCGATGCGCCAGACAGCAAGATATTCAACCGTTGAAATTGGCTGACGGTGCTTGGTTAAAGGAGGTTCTGTTCAATCCGAGCTCACGACTCGCGCGACAGGTTGCCTGTAACATGATAGAGAGTCTCTGTCAGGGAAAGGAACGGAAAAAGGAAGTACTGGTGCTGCTCACATGCTATTTGGAAGAGTTGCGGGCGGCTGGTGAGAGTAGCACCGAATTCCTCACATTGTATCAAAGCTTGATCAGAAAACCACGTTGGAAGCAATACTTGGCGGTACGCGGTGTTATGAGCTTACTCGCGGATCTCTTGACTAGAGAGATCGAGGAGCTCCATCGATTGGAGGAAACAACCTTGACCAGCGATTTGGCCCAAGGTTGCTCGTTGAAAATGCTGACAGAGCTGATGGCAACGTTCCTCGAACAAGAAAACATTAAACAGCAGTATAAAGGTCGACTGGTAGGGGCAGTTCTTAACGGTTATCTTTCTTTGAGAAGATTGGTCGTCCAACGAACGAGACTCATCGATGACACCCAGGAGAAACTGTTGGAGCTTCTCGAAGAGATGACCACCGGCACCGAGGAGGAGACCAAAGCGTTCATGGCAATCTGCGTCGAAACTGTACAAAAATACAGTCTCGAAGACGTACGCACGCCAGTCTTCATCTTCGAAAGACTCTGCTCGATCATCTACCCAGAGGAGAACGATGTCGGGGAATTCTTCTTGACGCTCGAAAAGGATTCGCAGCAAGAAGACTTTCTTCAAGGCAGAATGCTGGGAAATCCATACAGCAGCTTGGAACCTGGACTAGGTCCTCTCATGAGAGATGTTAAGAATAAAATTTGCCAAGATTGCGAACTAGTCACTTTATTGGAAGACGACAATGGTATGGAACTGTTAGTCAACAACAAAATCATCAGCCTCGACCTACCGGTGAAGGAAGTGTACAAGAAAATCTGGGTACTAGAAGGCGGAGAGTGCGACGCGATGCGCGTAGTATACCGAGTAAGGGGACTGCTAGGAGATGCTACCGAGGAATTCGTTGAAAGCTTGAACGCAAGCACCGAGCAAGAAGTGAACAACGAAGAAGTATATAAAATGGCGAACGTTTTGGCCGATTGTGGCGGTCTTCGAGTAATGTTAAACAGACTAGCCGCCATACAAGACATAAATAGAGCTCGACCGCTTCTACAAGTCCTTCTCAAACTGTTCAGACTATCGGTTAAAGTGAAGAAGAATCAAGAGGTCCTGAGCAAGCCCGAGTTGGGAGCAGTAACAGTTTTCCTCGACGTACTGCAGCGGTGTCTCGTCACCGAATCCGAAAATTCCCAAGCTCAAATTACAGAGCAACTGTTGGATATTATAGAAACGATTTTGACCCATGCAGCCTCTCAACCGCTGTCCAGTTTCGAAGCTTTCTCTCGTACCCTGGGTGGACCAGAACACGTGAAGGCGCTACTTTCTTGCACTCAATCCACAGCGGTTAGACAAAGCAGCAACGTATTGGCGCATCTCGCCCGCGTTCTGGCTGCACTTACTTACGGCAATAAAGAGAAAATGGCTCTCCTTTGCGATTACTTTAAGCCAGTGTTAAATTTTTATAAATTCGACTTCGAGCACACGACAGAAGATGAGCAGAAGCTCGAACTATTCTGTATTCTTACTCAGGCCATCGAGCGCAACGCCATTGGCAATACACTCAAAGGTTACATCATAAGTATGGGAATTGTTAAGGACGCTTTTGAATACATAACTGTGCACGCGCCCTGTGTTAAGCCCACGTTGTTGCGAACGGACAGCGACGAATTGAAGGACTTTATATCTAAACCAGCACTCAAGTATATACTGAGATTCCTTACTGGCCTAGCGACGGATCACGAACCAACTCAGCTGACAGTATCGCAAGTTACCATTAGTATAATACACAGATTGGAACAAGTATCATCGGACGAGCACGTTGGCTCGTTGGCAGAGAACTTGTTGGAAGCGTTATGCACAAACAAAAGGGTGGCCGAGTTGATCGAAGAGGCTCGACAGCACACCCGCAGCGAGAAGAAACGCTTGGCAATGGCGATGAGGGAGAGACAGTTGGGTGCGTTAGGTATGCAGACGAACGACAAGGGTCAGGTGATGGCCAGTGGAACCATTCTACAGCAAATGGAAGATTTAGGCGACGAAACAGGACTAGTCTGTGTTATCTGTCGGGAGGGATACAAATTTAAGCCAAACATGGTAAGATATTTGCTATTTATTAAAAATAATGTACATTTATTGGTTACACTTTTTTATATTCAATTTTAATAATTTACATGTATCCCCATTTCCAGGTTTTAGGCATTTACACGTTCACCAAGCGCTGCAACGTGGAAGAATTTGAAACAAAACAGAGGAAAACGGTAGGCTACACGACTGTTACACATTTTAACGTCGTCCATGTTGACTGTCATATGTCAGCTGTAAGGTTGGCACGAGCTAGGGATGAATGGGAAAGCGCAGCCCTACAAAATGCGAACACCAAGTGCAACGGGCTTCTCCCATTGTGGGGTCCTCAAGTTCCAGAATCTGCTTTTGCTAACTGCTTGGCGAGACATAATACGTATCTACAAGAGTGTACCAGCCACCGAGATATATCTTACGCTTCGACCGTTCACGACTTAAAATTATTATTATTGCGATTTGCTCAGGAGAAAAGTTTTCACGAAGATACGGGAGGAGGAGGACCGCAATCGAATATGCACATGGTTCCTTATTTGATTCACATGGCTCTTTACGTAATTAACACGTAAGTAAAACTAATTGGAATCCGAAGTGTTCCTATTCTCTTCTACGTAAATTTCGTATTTTTAATTATTTATTTAACGACTTTATTCTAGGCGAAGAACCTAAGCTATGTTTACAATCTCATCATTTCAGTCTCTACAAATGATTTATATACATTATTGCATTATCGTTCTGTAGCACGAGATCGGCCGCACGAGAAGATAAAGCGTTAACTGGATATTTGGAAACACCTCCCGGTCCCAGCTGGCTCGAAAGTTGCTACGACGCTGAAGGGCCATTTTATCAGTGCACTATTACTCTTTTGCTTTTCACGCCAGCTCGATGGAAATCATACAAGCTCGCTTTCTTGAACAGAATGATCGTTCTTGCTCACCAGCGATACGTTTCGCCTTCGGCTGCTACGAAAACCATCGTCGACGTTACCGTCAAAGATTACGCGATATACAAAAGCGCCTTAATCTTTTTTGGACTAGTAGACTGTATCTACGCTAATTTCTTCAAGGTACTTTCCTCCGTTTCCCATCTTTTCTGGTTCAATGATAGTTTTGTTCCCTGATTCAGGAACTTAATTTTTGTTCGTTTCTTTCTGTCACAGAAAGTTAACGTATTGTCGGACGATCAATGGCCCTCGGTTTTGGCCGAATACATTAGGCACAACGACGAAGCGATGCTAAAAGCCTCGGAGCGCGTGCTTGCTACTTATCGTGACGAATTGGTACCTTGTGCTTCTTTTGAAGAATTCTGTGATGTCGTCGGTAAGTAAAGAAAAAAAATAGTTTTCAAAATTTCTTTTTAATTCCATTTTAATTATTGTTTCAGGTTTGTTGGAAGAAATAATGAATCCTTCTGCGTATATCAATGACATTATACGAAGTCTCGGTTAAAGAAAAAAAAAATATATCGAAGAATACGAATCCTATTGAAAGGGAAAAAGAACTCTTTTACATAAATATAAGATAGCAGTTTTTCTCAAACACTCTAATTTGGTTTCTTTATTTTTCTTGCTCTTTGCTTCGTACAGGTTGTGCCCTCGCATCTACCCTTAGTTCTTTCGAAGAGTGTGAGGCAATTCATTTGATAAATCATATCGGTTATGTTGTCGATTAATATAGATAAAAGTAACTATAATCAATATACTCGCTTTGTAATTTGTGAGTTAACGTTTGCTTTCGTTAGGGAAGAAATTCATTCACTTTACCATGCACCGTGTTATTACTCGATTCTGTAATTGTACGTTTAAAGAAATCTGTGCTTTAATAAAATACAAAATATCGATTTGCAGTTTTTACTTCGACCTAAAGTCGCTGTGCGATGTCCAACCTCCGATTAACACTTTATAAATGGACATAATAAATAAGCCATGATATACTTCGCTACTTTAAGCAAATGTATATTACATTCCAATAAATAACATTAGGTTCGAATTTATTATTTGTATAAGTTACCCATCCTTAAAGTGTCAATAACAATCGTAACATTCTTTAATCGTAAATAAAAAGGTACAAACTGCACGATACATAATCTCAGGTACGAAAATATATATTTTATTCTCGATTTGTTTACATAACTGTTTACGTGTTACAAGCATCCGTTTTGATTTGCTTGTTTCCTTTTTCTGTCTCGGTCAATATACGTTAACTGTTCGGTAATCTCTACGCACTGTTTTATTTTTCAGCTATGCAGGAAAGGCTACATGCGTGTTATACGTAGCGGAGTTGCAGAATAAAGTGACCAACTATACAATAAATGTCAAAACTATGACAGACAATTGTTTACCTAAACACAATTTTATCAACGACATTTTATATTCGTGTCCTATTATATTCTTAACCCTTAATTCAAACATTGCTATCTTCTAACTCGTCTACTCAGCTTAGTGGATTCTAAATAAAATCTACATTGATTAAGTCGCACACATTTTTTTTTATGTGTAGATTATTGCGTTTTCTGGATCAATATTCGATACCACATTGGAATCCAACGCATATGAAATTGAAATTCAACTTTCCGCAATTGTAGGGAAGACGAATCGACCGTCAAAATTACAAATACTGCTACGATCGAAAATTGAGAAAGCCTCGGAGACAAAAGATGAGTGTGAGTAGTCAACGAGTGCAAAAGCACCTTGTAAAAGTTTTAATAAAATCAATAGAGACGTGTTCTACGTATCGCTTTTCCATAATTTAATAGTTTTGTCATTTTCAAGAGCGGCTGAAGCTATAATATTGTCCGTTGGATGACATGTTGTGCAAAGGACGACATCTACGAATCAAGTAACAAACAGTGATTAGTGGATATTAGTTACCGTTAAATATTAGAAGATCGATTAATCTGAGTTTGTTCGCCATACCTGTATGTCCTTGCAATTTTTGAACGATCTCTTTGGTCTGCAAATTCCAGATATACACCATGTTGTCTTCCGAGCCCGAAACGATCCACTACGTACAGTAAGATAAAATTGAATAGAATACGGAAAACGTTCAACAATTAAATAATCGAGAACTCAATAAACATATATACCTTTCCTCCTGTGACAGAAAAGTTTGCAAATATACAGTACTTTTCATTTTTATGGCCGGTATACGTTTTCAAGCATTTTCCTTTGCTATAGTCCCAAAGTTTTAACGTGTTATCTAATGTCGCTGCTAAAATGTATTTTCCATTTGGTGAAAACTTTACGAAAGATACTGGAGGATTATCATCGTCAATCAATGTTTTTAAGCACTGGCCCGATGCTGTGTCCCAAATTCGACTACATAATCGCATAATTACATATTTATATATAGACCCACACGTCCACGAAGAAAGTACAAAACGTATGCTTACCACAATCCATCGTAACTACTAGATACGATCAATGATCCATCCCGGTTAAAGTGCACCGCACTTACGGGATCTGAATGCGCGGGTAACGTTTTGAGACATTTTCCAGTCCGCACATCCCATATTCGAACACTTTCGTCAAACTAACAATATATGTTACATCAATATTTTATGTGAACACATAATGTATGTTTACATGTACAATATTTGAGGAGTTTTTACACAAAGGGAGGATTTTACAAAAATACTTACAGAACCAGAGACTATAAGATTTGACTGTGGATTAAAGTTACAACAGAAAACATAATTACTATGACCCTTTAATGTCTTTAAGCATTTCCCCTGAAAATAAGAGAAAAATTATATAGAATTTTGTCGCATAATTCAAGAAATAATATTTTTCCATAAATGGAGACTTACAGAACTTAATTCCCATATTTTCAATGTTTTATCATCAGATGCAGATACCAATAGCCTACTGTCACTAGACCATGCTACATCTGAAATACCTAATTTATGACCAGATATGGTTTTCTCAAATTTTCCATCATAGGATCCCCATATTTTGATTAACTTATCAGCAGCTAAAATCAGAATAAAATTGATAATGAGACCCATTTAACTTGATTATTAAAAAGCAAAAAGTAACATTTAAATAGAAAATATTTATATTTACAAGAACTTGCAAGCCACTCCCCGTTGGGACTAAATTTCACAGAAGAAACTGCTTTAGTGTGACCTGCTAGAGTATATTTTAGGGTATAATTTGGTTTCTGGAAAAAATTAAAGAATACAATAACTTCAGTAATTATAAAATATAGAAAGAGTAAGAAAATAACGAAATAGAGAGTCCCGAATGTACTCAATTGTACTCACCAATGTGGAGCTGCTTTTGGTTCCAGTGGCACTTGGAGCAGTTGATGTATTATTAACGGACGTTTGATGCCCTGGTGATGGTCCCAATGGTACCATTTTCGGATGATTTCCGACCAATATATCAACGATTTATGGAGTAGCAACAGATATGTGCATACAAATAAAGGTTACGGTAGAATGTATGATTCCACGTTAAAATAACAAATTTGCCAATTCGTTCATTTCAAACGAATATATCGTGTTGGATCTTGAACTCGTAACATATCCAAAAATCCTTAGTTAGAGTATGTTTTCATTCTCTTCGAGTCGCAAACGCACATGTGATTGACGAACGTTTAGTCGGTTTTGTTGACTACCCACCGAGCGTCGAATCACAAAATGATCGTTCGTAAAACTTTCAAACTTTAATTTTTTCTTTGTTCCACTTTATCGATTCCTTCGTCTTTTTACCTATGTTTCCATCGACGAAATAGTCTTCCGATCTGTGAAAACTTTTCAACTATTTACAGTAAAGTACCTACTTGGGTACTTAGTGCTATACATGCATACGTATTTATACGTGCATAAACGAAAAACAATAAAACCGCTATGTCGTGACATTCGAGAATCAACTGTAGTCAGAGCCATCTTCCACAAACAAGTAAAACGAAAGTTAAAAATTATTGAATTGGTATGTTCCAATTTTCAAATGTTAATCTTATGTGCAATACTATAAAATGCAAATAACATCCATGTAAAATCAAAATAGTGGTGAGTTGTGCCTCAAATAAATATAGATTCGATAAAAGTTACCCTCAGGGACTGTAGCTGTGATTGGTCCCATCCCAGCTGCAGTACGGGTTTAGCGAACTCGAAATACTCGATGTACCCGAGCTTCTTGTAGACCCATTAGGCCTTACTGGACTACTGTAAAAATATAACGTACAAAAGAGAAACGAGGTTTGCTAATGTTTTTTAAAGAATAGTAACAAAGTTTCGCCAAACAAGACATTTTGTAAGTGGTGGAGCTAATGTTTAAGAAGAAAGTGTTATAGACCTGCATGGTCCATGCACTATTTGAAATAAATCAATAGAAGTTATACGAATTACTATTTACATATAGTAATTACTGTTCTGCAATAAAAGAGTCAATAAAGGAAACTGTATAAAGATATCAAATTCATATCAGATCGACCCACTATTCGTTGTATTTAGATACACACCTGGCCAAAAGCACAGACCAATGAGCTTCTGTCGCAAATTGAATGGTTTTATTTACAAAGTTTCTTCTCCCTGATGGAAGTGTAAATCTGTGTAAATCATCGATGATAGTATCTGATAGTATATCTGCGCTGTAATTGAATTCTATATATTAAAATCATTGTGATATTTGCTATGTTGAAAAGTAAAATCGATGCAATCGCATATAGAATCCGGTGCGCAGTTGCTCGCAAGATTGAATGCGAAACCGAGCCTGCACGGACTCGATGATACTTTATTTCTCGAAGGTCCTGGAAGTAACGACATTATAGAAATCAATGGAGAACGTTCAACTGGAAAGACTTTTCTGATCTCTCAAATGCTTGCAAAGTGCATCCTACCAAAATATTATCAATCCGTTCGAATCAAAGGCTGCAACGCTTCAGCCATTTTGATAAATACGGATCACCACTTTCAAGTTTCAAAATTAATCGATATAATGACTGATATCGTGGATGCTGCGTATACCGCGTCGCCCACTTCTGGCACGATCGATACAAACTCTGATAAAATAGCTATTGTGCGAAAATCTTTGCGTAATTTGTATGTCATCGATTGTTATAACAGCGAACAATTTTTTCTAACGCTACGTACACTGGACGACGTATTTCTAGACAATGCCGAAATTGCAATTTTAGCTATCGACAGTATAACGGCATATTACTGGCAAGATCGTGAAAGTGGTTGTGTTACAATTGATTCTTATCTAAAGAAACTGTTACAACTTATCAGACTACATACAACTCGATTCGATATTGCAACTGTATATACCACATCTCGTGAAAGTAATGTCAATTGCAAAGGAAAGAAATTCTTGATAAACGACTTAAAAAAGACTGTTGAATATTATAGGATACATTTACAGAAAATGCAAGACACATCAAACTTTATGTGTACACTGGAGACAGAACAAACTTTTAAAAAAATGCATTATTCTATTTTGTTGAGTGGTATAAAATGGAAAGTGGAAGAAGGAGAAGGATAAATTCTGATATATTTACAAATTTTATTAAGGGATATATCACTGAAAGAGTATGTTGTCCACTATATCCAAAGGATTTAACAACCTGGATCCTGCTAACATTATATATGGCATTTTGTCATTATTTTGACTCAATGTCATTTCGTGAATTACTTTTGCCTCTTCTGCTGTGATTCCTCCGATAACGTATATTAAAATATAAGGATTATCATGAGGATGAAGCTTTGCTTCTTCTTTACCTCTCAATAGAAAACTGGAATAAGAGAAAAATTTATTTTTATTCAAACATTATGTTATAGTTAGGCAAATTGCATTAAGCGTTTTGAAAATGCTTACTTGAAACCACCTAAAAGAAACGGAGACGATCTTTTACGAAGATTGTACAGCTCTCGACCTGCGCTCGCACAAAGTATGTCCCTAGTTATTTGTTCCAAAATACTAACTCGTCGAATCGCCTCTTGCGCGTTTGGTTTTATCATACAAAATCTAAAAGTATTCAAGTTCCCAGCATTCATTTACTAGTTTTTCTTTTACAAAGAGTTGAAGAAAATAAAAAATTAGAACTGCGAGTTTCTTATTTGAAAATTTACCTGTAATCTTGTAGAGTCGAACGTTGTTGTGCAACCAATTGAAGAATACCGATAATACGCGATGCTATCCTGTAGGAAGTTTCTCGAGCTGCGACTACGTCATTCACTCCTGATATACAAATTAACTCGCGAAAATTACTAACAATTTATGGTACACAAGTCGCGAGTTCTGTGTAACACATACCTAACAGCAATAAAGTTCGCTGGTAGGTTGATGTTGTATTAGCAGATGGATTTTCCTTGAAAATTTTTAAGTCCTCGAAAATTGCATCCGCGATCGATTCTTCTAATTGGCGTTCTTGCTGCGTGGAAAAACGGATTTGCGTTCCCGCAAGGGCATAAACGTGTATTAACAACGCTAATAGATTTTCAGTGTCGAGTCCTCTGTCAATTCGTGTTTGTATAACGTCACTCAGCTAAAACAATTAACTAATCTTTACTCGATGGTATATACGTTGTACGAACGTGACTGGAATCGAACCACTGATTACTTGCGCGAGTATACTCGAGGATTCGCGGCTCACGGAGAGATTTTGCAACACTAGTTTCTCTAAACTAGTAAGTAATTCGAGTTGACCAGCCTTCTGAGACGTTGATGCTTCGACTATCGCCAAGATACTCTGTATTCCAGAAAAAATGCAATTGAACGCGAATGAAAGATCCCGAATATGTATGTACATAGCAGAATGGAAAAGAAAGACTAGAAAATTACCTGCAACCTCTCTTTATAAGCCATAATAGAATCGATACTGTTTGTAGTACGAAGTTTATTAACAGCTTTCTCTAAACGATGGCCCGAAATTCTCGTCGGTGTCCTCAATTTTGGATTATCTTGCGTAGAAACTATATCGTTTAACGACTCATTGGCCACTGTTAACAACTTTTTTTCTTTTTCCGAAATAAAAAGATGAATTGTAGATTTATCTATGCTGGCCAAACATCCTGGTACTTCGCACGCTCGTAAACTTCCCTTAAGTTATTGATTATTAATTACATTAAACTAGTTTGATTTTATTATTACGTCTGTATAGAAAACAGATTTACCTCCACTGGTCCAACTATAGGTGACATGCTAATTGATACATCATTATTGTGCTGTGGTAATCTAGGGAATGTTCGTAATATTTTTGTAAGAAATGATTCCATATTATTGCTAGTTGGTGTACAGAGGTCTAATGTCCTGTCCATTAAAATAAGAGATAATCCAATATCTTGAGATGCTGATGAATGCTATAAAAATAAGCAAATGTCTTCCTTTATTGTGCCTGTATACATATATTTCTTATCTTACCATTTCACTACTCACATTTCGACGATCGGTACTAGCAATGTAGTTTGCCAAATTCTCTGCAAGGAGATTGCTCAGTTTCCCAAGTGCATAAATATCTAATTTGGCATTTATGCTATTAAAGAATTTATAGAAAGAATTTGCTAAAAAATTTAATTTGGAAAATGTATCTTTTGTAAAAGTTGTGTCTAAGGGTGGCATTAGATCTCCAAAAGGAGGTGTAACAAACAAATTCTTGTCTAAAAGGGCTATAAACATTGGCACGTGCACAATGTTCACAGAAGGTTCCTAAAAATAAGTTTGTTTAATTTAAAACTAAATTATTTTCAAAAAAATAATAGTAATAGTAGTTACAATAATAATAATAATAATATAGATAAATAACAAACTTGCGACAGATTTTTTGAAGACATCCAAGCTTTAATGTCCCTTTTTAGTTCGTTATAATTCAGTTTCTCTTCTGTTGGAAGGTGGATAATCTGTGGAGAATCAGTAGTGGAACAAGGAGCACTACAATATATTGTGCAACTTTCAAATACATTTTTTGCTAGAATCATCTTGATTGTTCGTTGATAAAACGCTGGATCATCGGCAGTTGACACAATAACAGCTTTCTTGGTGTCTTTAACCTCGACATACTACAAACAATAAAAGCTGTACTCGTATTAATATTTACGATGCTATTAACATTGATAAGTTAAATTCATTGTGTATACCCACTCGAAAGTGGTACATGCCGAGTTCGTGAACTGCAATTGCTCCAGCATCTTTTAGTGCCAAATAACCTTTGCCAGCTGTGTACCAATGTAAACATTCGGCTGCACAATTGTCTATATAAACAACTGTGCCACATACTTCAGCAAATATATTTGCCCAACAATCAGAGATAAATTTTCTTGTTTCGTACAAAATATCTGTCATTTTTTTAACTTCACTAGGAATAACTTTCCTGGCTTGTCATTACATGAGCATACATGAGTAAAACGAGTAAAACGTGTCGGTGTCGGAACGGAATGAATGCACATGCATAGTGACGTATACGAGCAGCTCGATTTTAAATTATCATACATGCTTACGAAATCTTAACGCAAGAGGGAGTTATAAGGACGTCACCATAAAAAATATGAAATTGAAATGTTATTAAACAGTTCTAGGAAGAAATAAGACTACAAATGATTCTCTATTACAATTATATTTGAAGTCAAAATATATACAGAAAAAGTTATCTTCTTTTTATAAACGAGTTTTCTACAGTACAATCAATTACATAAACACGATGTTTGATTTGATCTGAAAAGTAAACATATTTCGCAAAATTACTTCGACTTTTTATGGTATCATTTCATTAACAAAATATAATACATGTTTTTCATTATTTATTGAATATATGTAGGTCAAATTGTCACCGTTTAGAAAGATCGAAATTTTCGATTTTCAACTTTAAAACTCGATACATTCCTGTATAATCGAATGACTATATCGATATTTATGTTTCGATTTAAAGTACAAGGACAGCCATTTGTCGTAGAAAATTCTAACCTGAAACAGAAAATGATCGTGTGTCGATGGGGGTGTTGTTTCGAGATAAAAAAGACAACAATAAAGAACCATGATTCTGTGAGCAACGCTTAACTACGGGTTATTGGAATACGTTCATCGATTGAAGAGTGATATTCTACGCTTTGAGAAGATATAGAATCTTAACCAGAAGAAATTATTACAATTTTTCGTTTATGTTTTACATCATTCATATTCATTGGTTTGTCTTTTAACCATTTTGTAGAAATTTTCTTATGTAAGGGGATGTAAAGAAAAAGTCTTATTGGTGGACAATTATAGTAGTTCTGTTGATTCCTGTACGGTACACCATTGTCATGGTATTTGAATAATATCTTACAGAAGCATACAAACTTGTAGCAGATAATCAGGTGTTAGAAAAATTGAAAGAGAAGGACTTAAATTGTTTCATAATATTTGTTGTTCCTTTGGGTATGCTCAGTAATGTCGTCGGCAAATAGCATAGAATCTCTAGGAACATTGCAATGGGATATGATCGAATTGGCCAGTCATCTGCGTCAAGAGCGTTTATTTGTTAGTTCGGAGCAACAGAATTTGCAAATACTCAATGAGAAGGTACACAATTGTTATAGCTTATTAGATAAGAGGGTAGAAGATATATAACAAATAAACTAACATTCTGTATTCTTCACAGGTATTATATGCATCATCAAATTTGGCTCAGCAAGCATGGATTACCGCGCAGCAAAGAGTCAATCTAAATCGACTGATAATGTCTAGACCAGACTGCACACCGGCATCTTGCTGTCTCAAAGCAAATAGCTTGGAAAACTCGCGCTTCATCGATGCATACAAGTACTTACGTTACCAGGCTTGTTTGTCTTATGGAGCATTTTTAAGTGCCCTTAGAAAATCTCCTAAACTCCTTGCATCATGTTTAGTAGAGGGAGATAAATTATTACCAGAATTCGTGCAAAGTATCGTTCAATCATTGGCAGCAGGTTTATATGGTAGTTGTTTGTTACCAGAAGACAAAATTTTAGTCCTCAAATTGTTGAGGCATCTGATGCTGTTACAAATTGATCCATCGGATCCTCGAAGGTTACTCAGACATGGCACATGCGCATTCTCTAGGTTTTACTCGATCTTTCACGAGAGTGTTTTTTCTGCCAAGTTCTTCTTGACAGCTGCTTTACATAATCCTATTATACAGTTGCTAATGGAGGATGAAATGTTTCTTGACATTGACCCGGACAAGGCACCTGTAAGATTTCCTCCATCTGAGAGATTAAAGAAATTTGGAAAGGAAGGTACACCAGAGTATGAGACCAAGTTGCAGCGTTACAGACTCTGGACGATCAATTCGTTGTATCGTATAACGCAAAGATTCATAGCCAGTATACGGGAAAATATGCATTGTTTCCCAAGCAGTATTTGTTGGTTGGTCAGACAGATGGCCGGACTTTTAGAAAAAAAGGAGAATATCGATCCGAAAGAAGTACACGCGATGTGCACTGACTTGGTTTTCACGTATTTCATATGTCCTGCTATAGTAAATCCAGAGCCGTACGGTATTACCGATGCGCCCATCAGCTATGTCGCTAGATTTAATCTTATGCAAGTTGGTCAAATTCTACAAATGCTCTCTTTAATGAAGTATCAACCTGTTGATAGTAAAACGTTTGATCTTTACAAGAAATTCGAGAAGGACTCCGTTTCTTCTATAATAGATGCAATGGTGGATGGCGCAACAGAAGAACTCGAGGACGAGCCTAATGTTATCGACAATAATAAACTTCGTGGCCTTTCTCGTTCCGCCGCCTTATTCACGGAAACAGAATTGAACACGCTGATTACATTTCTGCAAACCATAGCTGCTGAAACTACAGCAGAAAACTCTTCGCGATCCTCGACATTCGACGCAAAGCAATTAATTGATATGCTCTCTCAATTACCTCCCGGTTCATTAGTCACTAATAAACTGAATAATAATGTCAACGTCGAAACGAGCAACCGACGTGGAGGCCTTCTAGGAAAAGGTAATTACACTGGTAATTACAAAGGTAATTACTTTCAATGCATTAAAGATAAAAGAAATACATCGAGGTGGAAATGTAAAAATACTAGAGAAGAAGACGTATTGAAGTTTGCTTTCTGTGGTAGGAAAAGGACGAGTAGTACGAATGCCGGCATCATCATCGTCGTCATCGTATTCGTCCAACGCGACCAACGATGGAGGAGACGAATTAAACGGTACCTCAACCCCCGAGGAAGAATCGTCTGAGAAAACTCCTCAAGATGTCCTTGTTGTTCCGTTCGGACCAAATACCGGAGAATTTGTGGGACTTCTTAGCGAACAAAAAGTACTTAATGTTCTTTCCGATATTTATGCGACAAGAATTAGCTATTTCTCAGGTATAAGTATATAACCATTGTTGATCGTTTTCCTCTTCGATATTGTAGGTTCTGTGCATGGAGCTTGGATCCAGTATGGAAAATGGATCGGTTACTTTGAATCTTTCGGATGACATAGCAAATGTACACGATAGGCGGGAAAGTTGTGGGGTTGAACGCATAGAGACTCAAGAAAAGAAGACTCGGTTTTCATTGTCTCACGATGAAGGTATTTTTATTAAACTTTATCTTTTCTATACTGTAAGTATACTAAAAGGAATAAATATTGACGTGCAATATTATTAGTTTTATTCGAAGGTTTCATTGGCAATACCTCAGACAACTTGGAGGCCGTATCAGAAGCTGCTTCAAATCATAGCGTTGCTTCCTCCCTCGAACTAGAAACAGAAGATCAAAACGATAATCTATCGGATATGGTGTCCGCCAGTGTCTCGGGTCGCGGAACGCCCAATATATCAGGTCCGCAATGCACACGTGATATATGAAGTAGTAAATACTCCTAAAGTAGAAGACGCAGAAGATGATACGGATACTTTCACGTTTCCATATATAGGTCGAGACACGCCATCGTCTCAAATCACCGAAGGAGACGAAGGACGAGCAACAGGCGAAGCACGGCAATTGGATTTACCTCCATCGAACATACCAACGAAACAAAGTCGATCAGAAATAGACGACAAGTTTTGCAAGTTTGAAATTAAAAAATTGATCGAAGGTATTTCGAAAGTGAAATAAGATAAATGAAATGTCTGGAAAAAGTCGAATTCCTCCACTTTTACGTTTACAGGAGACGAGACTGTCTCGATGGTGTCAGACACATGGTCAACGGATGTTCTAGCTTCGGATAGCGAGATGGTCGAACAGCAAGAAAAAATACTGTATCCTCCTCCTCCTGAACAAAATACTCCAGTTTTATCAACAACGTCGGAATCAATGCCGCAAGCGGGATTAGACGTAAGCGAAACTGCATCCGAGGCATGGAGTACCGACGTATTAGCTAGCGATTCTGAGAGATTAACCGAGGTTGATACAGATGATACCGCTAGCGTTGCGAGGTATGTTTTAAATAAAACGGTGAAAAATCGAGAAAAGAAAGGAAGGATTAGACGGCGAACTCTGAAAGTCATAATAAATTTCATTTACGTGTCATTCAGGTCCGATGATACTGCGAGATCCGAAATCGAAATTGAAGCACGTAGCGAAGCAGAGGCTACTGAAGAAACACTGACTCAGGCAATTCCCCGTAAGAATAGTTTCATCTTAAGTATATTTTATCTTGAAACACGACTGTTGCTATTTCAATATTCGTTCCGTATTCGTTTGTCTATAGAAAACACATCATCGAGCGAATGCACGGCAACGGGTTTTCAATCGATGTCAATTAACAGAGAAGACACACGATCTTCCGCGACCGTTTCTCCTTCCCCAACAACATCTCCCTCGACATCCTCCTCGAATGTAATTGGACAGATGGAAAACAGGTCTGATTATCAAAGAAGTGCGATAGAATACGTCGACAAAAACGCCAACAGTATCGGCAACGCTATGGATTATAGTAAATCGCTGCGCGAGGATGGATTTGTTCATCTCATAGACAAACTTCACATCGACGATGGAAAGGGTCAAATCGAACAACAGACCTCGACTCATAATAATATTGGTGTAGCAGCTGTTGCACCGGCTTTGTTGTTAGCAAATCATATCTCACCACCGGTTTTGTTGAGCACAGAACAGTCGCGAAACATCGACGCAAAATCAGAGGTTCGTTTACACCTGTTCTTGTTTCATTGATGCAGTTACAAAGCATCGTTTAATTATTTTTCTAGGAATTAGAAAACTGCATTGGTTCGGTTGGCGACGCTATTTGTCAAACTGGTCCAGAAGCTGTTGGATTGAGTACTAGCAATTTGATGTCCAGTTGTAGTTCTAGCTCTGAATCTCGAGCGAAGAACGCGAGTTCGGAGTTACCGTTGTCAGTGACATTATTAGTTAACGGAAACTGTGACTCACCAAAACCCAACGTATCTAGCGGTGCTATACCAAAAAGTATCAGTTTCGATATGACTGCGGAACGTGGCGACAAAGAATTATTAGATGATGATCAAAAGAACAAAAGAAGTTTCTTTGGAAAGCTCAAAATGTCTTTGAGAAATCGAAGAGGTAAAGCGATCCGCGTTTGCGACGACGGTACTATTGGCAGGTGTTACGAACGAGAAGTCGGTGTGGACAACGTTGACGTAGGGCGACACAGATTACGTAGACTAATGTCCGAGGATGTTACAGCGACTAGTAACATAGCCAGTGGTAAGTATTGTTTCCAACTACGCCTCGATCCAGATAGTGGGTGAAATAAATGTAAAGATAGAGATACAAAGAAAACAATAACAAAAAGAATGATGTACGAAACATCCTAGATAGTACGGACGATATCTTGGCCAAATACAGGAGAAAACCGAGCACCGCGAGTGATACGGCATCGATCGAGAGTAATCAATCTCGCACGAAGGAAGCAACAGAGGACGAGAGGCTACTGATAGATCCGAATAACATCGAACTCTCGTATGCGTTTGCCGATGCGAAAAGAAAGTTACGCATGGTACTCAGTAACGCTGATCTTCAGCATATTTCCTGGACTCCTACATCCGAGGTAGCTTCGTATAATTGTGCCAAATTCTTCTAAGTACCTGTTAACTTAATTTCTTGTCTAAATCATCATTTACTGCAGCGGAACTTTTGGTCCCAAAAAGAAAACGAACTGGTCGCTTTTCTACAACTACAGCTAGCAGAAGCTATCAATTTGCAAGATAGAGCGTTAATAGCTCATCTACACGAAACATTGCGTTGCGTAAGACTGTTCAACGACGAGGGATGCAGGAAACTGTTCAAATCGTTGCGCGAGGATTATCAAAAACGATCACCTTATGTCGCGTACTTGATCAGATGTCGACAAGGATTACTTTCCACGTTAGCTCACTTAGACAGGTACGATTTCTCATCGATTTAGTTTAGATTTGGTGTACTACATCATTCAAAGACAACTTTAACGTCAATATTATGTGATTGTGCAAAGGTTATGCGTTAGAGTGAAATGCGACCGTGATGCCGTTAACAATCATCTCGTATCCGTTTGCGTAAGGGTCTTTTTAGAAAAAAAAGAGTCGCTTCTTTTGCGTTTTTGTGATGAATTCAAGAAACTGACGTTGGCAGATGAGAAACAAGATTTAGTCGATAACTTTTTGGGAAAGGTTCATGCAAAAATGGATAACGATCCGATATGGCAATGTAAGTAATACTTGATCCGAGTTGAAATAATTATGCTGATTAACTACATAATTATAGGCGCGAGCGAGAATCAACTGGTGTTAGCCAGAGCTGTGGTGGAGAGAACTGTTATGGCGCGTGTTTATCATAACGCACTCTATCCGAATGGAGACGGTGATGTTAATCGGGATCAATTGCTTCACGATCATATTAAGAAACTGGCCAAAGTTGTGACGCCTAATCACAAAGATCTACGAATTCCTAAAATATACCATTACGAATGTCCCTGGCCGTGGGCTCAAGCTGAGCTAGCTGTAATATCAGCGTATAAAACTCCTAGAGATAAACTACAATGCGTATTTCGTTGTGCTACGACTATTATGAATCTGCTTTCAATGGCAACTGAGAGGGGAGTACCGGCGGCCGACGATCTCATTCCTGTTTTGATCTACGTTATCATAAAGGCAAGTTACATTCGTTATCATCCGCAATTAAGATGCTTTTCAAACTATTCTTCGACTACTTTTTTCAGACTAATCCGCCGTCCTTGCTTTCAACTGTACAATACGTGGATAGTTTCTATGGAAATCGACTAGAAGGCGAAGAACAATATTGGTGGACGCAATTTTGTTCGGCAATTGAATTTATAAAAACAATGGATTAAGTCGTATTTAGTAACAAGATACTGTTGGAACTGTAGAAATAGTGTATCATAATTTTCATCGTCATTATCGTCGTTGTCATCGTAATAATCATCATTGTTGTAGTCATCGTAATTATCATAGTCCTCCTCCTTCTCCTTCCCATCACCAATCGTCGTCATCGTCATTATCGGTAACATTACTATTATCAGTGCTATTATCACTATTGCACCTGATTATTTCTGCTAATGCTGCTGCGCCTGCTATTATTGCTACTACTCCTGCAGTTAATAGTTTCACTTCTATTACTCTTTGTATTATTTTTACTTTTACTAATACCAATAACATCATTATCATTTTTAACTTGATTGATTTTTAATTAATGATAATGATCCGATTATTGTTATCGTCATTATTATTATTCTTTTATAATAATTATTATTGGTATTAATGCTATTATCATCACTGCTGTTGTTGCTACTGCTATTGCTATTACAATTGGTATTGCAATTATTGTCACCATCATTGTTATATGTATTATTATTTTTCCTGTTGCTATTGTTAGTGTCTATATTAGAACTATTAACAATGATTTTTAAATGTCAACCAATCTTGCACCACTAAAGAATTGGATATTTTCGATATCTTATAAAAGCAAGAATGAAATCTTATAATACTTATGTATACATGTATAAGAAGAAAATGTTATTTGCCAACTTTTTTAATGAATGCGTCCATTTGATGTACCTATTATGTGTGAGTTTTAACCTTTAGTCAGCATTATAGAGAATGATTACTTCATAGTAAGCTAGAAAAAAATATCTTGCTTTTACGTAAAAAGGTTTTATTTTATTATAGAATAATCTATACAGTGGAAAAACACATATTGTATTTTTTCATATACTTTTTTATGTTAGATTTTTAACCTAGTACTCACACTTAGTCTATTAAACTCGTCTTAGAAGTCGAAATAGATTTGATTCTGTGTACAAACAATAGATTACAAATTGCAACAGAACTTAGCAAAATCGTTTCGAATAATATTATATCGCATTTAAATTTTGTTTAGATACGTATCAAATTTACGATTTAAGTGTATTTTGCGATTTGTTACATTTACATATTATAAACAGTCTGTTGTATAAACAATTTTATCTACCCTTCATTATCAAAATAAAATAAACATAGTATAATTTAAAATAAGCTGTACGTTTAGGTGTGGATACAAACAATGAACCCCTTGTAACAATTGGCAAATTTTTTGTTTTTTAAGCTATGCATTAACCCATCGCAAGTCTAATTGGGTTTACGAATATATTCGACTATACCCTTTAATTATACTTATACAAATATAGAAGTACTTTTCTAATTTCTCCTTTAACGATATTAAAGTGTTATATATTTGTAATTATGCCAAATATTAACTGTACTAATTACTAGTACATTAAAATCATTATTGCTTTAATGTGGGTATGTCTTATGTTAGCAGTTTTAAACAACTAATACGATTGGGGTATGTAATAAAACCTTGCGATCGTTTTGTCTGAATGAACTCGAGAATATTTTAAATAAACGTAGAATTAAAGCTGCAATGAAAACGTTAATTTGTCCATGCATTAGAAATCTTTTTTTCGGTAGCAATCAGTAGCAATCAGCCTAAATCGGCGACACGGACGCTGAAATCAGCTGAAGTATTCATAGTGGTGGTGGTGCTCAATCATACACCAGGTACATACGCAGTTTGTGATGTCTGATCGTCTGATCTATCAAAATTTTACTAAAAAACGTAGATTTGATCAAATTTAATATATAAAGAAATTACGTAATCTCTTGAGTAATAAATTACATCTACGCTTGGAGATCTTCGATGTAACGAACCAGCCAATCAAATTGCCAATTTGTCAACTCTGCACTATAGTCAGGTTCGACAATTTAATTAATTAATTAATATTAACAGATCCCCCTCACACACATACATAAAAATGTCCTAGAACTATTCGATAATAATAATTACAGGTCTGAAATAAACGAAGGGTCTACATTTTCAAAAATATAGAATACGTGGATAACTGATTCGACCTTCGAGTCTAGTTAGATTGAAGACATTTTTACAGTTATTAAAAAATTAAGTAGTACGATATCATACATATTTCATAGGCAAAAGTAAATTTCATATGTACCGCCAATCCAACTTCCAGACATTTCAGTGATCTACAAGTTCTACTTTTCTACGAATCAGAAATACCACAACAAAATTTACCAGTAGATTTCTGTTCTTTTATCTACATGATAAATGATCGAAATATCGTATTGAGTATGTAATGGTATTTTAGAGATAGTAAGTGTCAGAATATGTAAATAATGTCAGGTGATTTAAATCATTAGCGATCTGTTTTCCATTTCGCGATATATATTTTTTTTTTATTTAACGTACGTTTGTTCTCGTACTCTTCGATCCAGCATTGTTACTTTTGTGGGATTATACGATTAACGAACGATATTAATTCATTTTCACACCCTGTTTGACCTTGGTTTACGTTTTGACAAATTTGTTAGATTTATGTAATGTAAGTAATTATTTGCGTTGAATAATATTAACAATAATCGATAATTGACCTTATAACGCTCTGATTTTCACTGATACACTTTCAAATTATAAGTCACATCGAATTTCATTTGTTTCGAGTGTCTGTGTCTTTAAAAATTTGTTTTTGAATCTATTTAAAGAACATTTTATCTTGTTTTTCATCTATAACATCATTATTGTATCATGATTTATGAGACATTTTATCCTATTTAACAGGTTTTAGTAATTCCTTTAATTTCTTATAAATAATAGGAATATCAACAATGTCTGAAAGAATTCCCTCTAATCAACCACAGCCTATCGTTAAGATAGGACATTATACGCTTGGACAAACTTTGGGTGTTGGAACATTTGGTAAAGTAAAAAGTATGTACACTATTATTCTTCTTTAATTAAATTCTTATTATTCTTTGTCAAATTAATAAATCAATGGAACTTATATTTTTTGTAGTTGGAGAACATGTTTTAACAAAACATAAAGTTGCTGTAAAAATTCTAAATCGTCAGAAAATCAAAAGTCTAGATGTGGTTGGAAAAATTCGAAGAGAAATACAAAATCTTAAACTTTTTAGACATCCTCATATTATTAAATTGTAAGTAAATAACATTAGATACTATAATGTTAAACAACTATCATTTAAATTTTATCTTTTAAATTAGATATCAAGTTATAAGCACACCCACAGACATATTTATGATAATGGAGTATGTATCTGGTGGAGAATTGTTTGACTATATTGTGAAACATGGAAAACTTAAGGAATACGAGGCACGAAGATTTTTCCAGCAAATTATTTCAGGCGTTGATTATTGTCACAGGCATATGATAGTTCATCGTGACTTAAAACCAGAAAACCTTCTGTTAGATCACAATCTACATGTAAAAATAGCAGATTTCGGTATTTGGATATAGCTGGGATTTTATCGCACATCAAATAAAAGCTTGAATAAAAATGCAAGACATTCGTAAATTTTAATAAAATTTATTCCTTTATACTTCATTTATACAATTGTATTTAATGTCTTATGAAAATTATACTGAAAGAGTTTAAAAAATAATTATGAGTCATGGAGAATTATATGAATGTCTTGTACGTTAAATAAATTAAATCAATACTTATAGAATTTAATCTAACTTTAGGTTTATCAAACATGATGATGGATGGAGAGTTTTTACGTACTTCCTGCGGTTCTCCTAATTACGCGGCGCCAGAAGTAATTTCGGGTAAACTTTATGCTGGTCCTGAAGTAGATATCTGGTCTTGTGGAATAATATTGTATGCTTTACTTTGTGGTACTCTACCATTCGACGATGAACATGTATCTACCCTATTTCGTAAAATCAAATGTAAGTAATATTTATTCTTATTTCTGATATTTTTATTTCCTCTACGGACTCTCTATGAAAGGATTTTTGTTTCAGCTGGAATTTTCCCCATTCCAGAATACCTAAATAAAACTGTTGTCAGCCTTTTATGTCATATGTTGCAAGTGGACCCTATGAAAAGGGCCACTATTGAAGATATCAAGTACATTCAATTTTACACAAATAATTTTGATAGTCTGTAAAGAAATATATTAGCGTTTAAAATGATTACAATTATTGTCTTTGTTTTAGGAAACATGAATGGTTCCAAAAGGATTTACCTTCGTATTTGTTCCCGTCGCCCGTTGAACAGGATTCTTCTGTAATCGATATAGATGCAATAAACGAAGTTTGCGAGAAATTTAATGTAAAGGAAGCAGAAGTTCATTCTGCATTATTAGGTGGAGATCCCCACGACCAATTGGCGATTGCCTATCATTTGATAATAGACAATAAAAGAATCGCTGATGAGGCTGCTAAGGCGGAATTAAAAGATTTCTATGTAGCATCTAGCCCACCTCCTGTTGCTTTTAGTCCCAATGATTCTAATAACAGTCCCCTGAGACCACATCCAGAGAGAATAGCACGTACGTTTAATATCTGAAAACTATGAATAACAGAACCTATACAATTTTTAATCCTACTATATCATTATAAAATTTTTTTTCAGCATTCCGAGAACGACAAAGTTCTCAAGGGAGTACGACATCCCAGACGCAAGGTAATCGTACTCCAGTAAAACGAGCCAAATGGCACTTAGGAATTCGCTCACAATCTAAACCCAATGATATCATGAACGAAGTCTACCGTGCTATGAAAGCTCTTAGCTTTGTAAGATACTTCCTTTATTAATCCTTTGTATGGTATTAAACATTTATGGCTTATCAAATCGATAAACTTGGACATGTCTCTATTTAATATTAACGGAAACATTTGTTTCTTTAGGAATGGAAAATCATAAATGCCTACAGTGTTAGAGTACGGCAAAAAAATAAATTAGCCGACAAGTACAGCAAGATGTCGTTACAACTGTATCAAGTTGATTATAAAAGCTATTTACTGGATTTTAAGTCTTTGTCCAGTGAAGAAGGAGAGGAAATAGGACGAGGTAAAAAATTATATCGATACGTGATATTTGTTCTTTTATTATGTACATTATTATTTCAGACCCTACACTTCCGCCGCCTCAAGCAACAGGTCATCATACAATGGAATTCTTTGAAATGTGTGCAGCATTAATTACGCAATTGGCTCGATGAATTTTCTACATAACACGAGTCATTGTTTATTTTAGGATTATGTTAACTGAAACTGTTAAAAAATTTTATTTCTTGTTTTAATTACAACGCATACTATGCAATTTCTAGGATAACGGGGTCTTTTAGAGAAAATACAAATGAATATTAATTTCTCAGAGGAATTAAGTGCAAACAGAGATGATAATAAATTCATGAAAAGTGAAATAATATTTTTCTTCAACCTCGATATTTTATTCTCGTGTAAATAAATTTTAGAAATATTGACAAAATAGTTTTTTCGCGTTTTTTAGGCACAATAATGAAAAAAAATATATAATAATTATGTACTTCGTAATCAGGGGAAGTAAATCTATCGTCTCGTCAAGCGTTTTTCGGAAAAAATTGAAAAAAAGAAATGTCTTGCCTTTGAACGTATTTTTAGCATGTTTCAAAAGCGAAATTGCAAAATTTGTAACTATCCCCCGCAGCGGAATTTTAGAAGGAACAGTTTAAAAAAGAATGAGCCGGAAAGGTCGCTTCCTCGCCTAGTAGGATGAAAATAACTGATGAAAAATTAGAAATGTTTGACATGATTCTGTCTTTGTCTCTCCTCCGATTGTTGTATCTCCCCCTCTGTCACAGCATCATTGAAGAGACAAGGATCTATCTATCCTTGTTCCGGAGTTTCCTACTTTTTCCGCAACTGTCGCTGAAGTCAACTCGGAGTTTTGCTGGGTCTCCTACGCACCAGTGATGGGCAAAACCCTAGGCTTCGAATAAATCTGAACTTTGCTGATATGTTTGTCTCGTTTCCTCTTTTAAAAATTTTCCAAAGAAGGAAACGAAACAAACATATCGGCAAACTTCAGATTTATTCGAAGTCTAGGGTTTTGCCCATCTCTGCTGCGCACCCTTATCGGATCGAGTCATCACGTGATCGGTCATAGTACCGAAATGGCGAAGATTCAATAAGAACTATACAAGTTACTATTCATGTAAAATAAGTATATATATTTGCAGTGATAAAGTCAATAACAAGAAGTACGTAAAAATATAAAATAAAGTAAAAGAAATAAAAACATGTTTATCGATCCTGTATGCGGTATCTTATAACTGAAGATATAGCAAACCAATGAGATTCTATCGCAAGTCACATGATTTTATTACCAGAATGCTGGTATAATATAAATATGTGTGATTAGAATCTATCATCTAATCCCAGAAGATATCATTTTGTCTGTATGATACCGATAAGGATTAGAGGATACTTTTGATATGCCATATTCCTCTCAACAATGAGTATATTATTTACTTAAAAACAAGTGATGAACAATGGAAGATCCTAGTTCTTTTATCGAGACGTTAGATAGCGCTAAAAATACTTTTTTCTGAGAATCTTGCAAAGGTTTCCACTCTGTTCATTCTATATCTAGTTTGCAAAACTTGAACAAATCATTGGCTTCTGTTTTTATGTCATAGGTTTAAGTGGAATATGCTGACGACCATTTTCGTGAGAGTGCAAGTTCAGAGACTTTTTCGAGGACTATTTGTACGTAAATAAGTATATTATATCTTTGTGTAACTTGGGAGGAGCGGTAAAGTGCAACATATTCGACGTGAGGGGTGAAAACCTAAAAAAAACAATAGAGGAAGTAAGGGCTTGCTTCGAACATGTTTGCAATCGTTCAAACAGATACGCAACTTCGCACGAGTCTTTTTGACAAGCGATTCTCAAAACTCGATCGATGACTATTGACGAAAGGTTTTTGAACGTATTATTTACGGAGATAGCACGTTCTTCAATTTGGAGACGGTTTTAAACACTGCATTGAGCTACAACAGCTTCGAATTGCTGTTTATTTTTACTATGCAGACGTTTAAGCCACTTCGAGAACGGTGCTCTTTGATATTGCAGGATCCGCGGAAAAAGAGAGGGACTTGGGGACTTGAACCCGGGCCTCCTCCGTCCCACACAAGAGCGGTATTCGCCGCGCCATCCAGGCCCTGTTGCGCTTTTTACTTTTTCCGGGTCCTTTTCTCGCACACATAGGAGAGGCGCTCCCGATCCCACGATATATTGATCAACAAGTATAATTCAACACTGCCGATTTTGACGGATTTATCTCCGATTACTTGCAAAACAATGGCTGCTACTTTCGATCAATATGACAGGTCCAGGTAAATAACGATACGTTTTTATACGTATTACTTCACTCTCAATTTTACTCCTGATATTTCTTCGAATAATAAACCTCGCTCAATCTATTATTAACCTTTAAAGTTATGACAACTGCTATCATTTATTAGGTTAATACGAACGCCGGTTTTTATTTTTTATTTTTACTCAATCTTTAAAGATATATTTTCTATAAAGTAGATTTTGTTTGAAGTAGAATTTGTTATATAATCTTGAACCAATGTACTTCCAAACTAAGTCTTCTGTTTACATTATCATATTATAAAAATACTTATGGTATTATATACTTATAAATTTATAAATATAAACTCCTGAAGTTTTAGATCTTTCTTTTTATCACTCTGTATATTTCATATACACCAATTTAGGTTTTATTTATTTATTTTTTTTACTGAATTTGTTAGTAGTAAAAGGAAGAATTACTTTATTAAAGCTTATGATATACATTTTATTACTAATGTTTTAGTTGGTACTTTGGTGCAATGTCACGTCAAGATGCCTCGGATTTACTAATGGGTGAAAGAGAAGGTGGTGTATTTTTAGTACGTGACAGCACATCAATAATTGGAGATTTTGTTCTGTGCGTACGAGAAGACAGTAAGGTTAGCCATTACATAATAAATAAAATTCAGCAAGGCGATCAAATACGTTATCGGATCGGAGATCAAATGTTTCCTGACATACCCAACCTTTTGGCTTTTTACAAATTACATTACTTGGACACAACACCATTGATTAGACCTGCCCCTAAAAAGTTACAAAGGGTAATAGCAAAATATGATTTTGAAGGGAATGATTCTGATGATTTACCTTTTAGAAAAGGTATGTGTAATATTAGATTTCTGACTTCTCAGTAACGATTAGTAATTTAAACAAATAATGATATTGTACAATCTGTCACAGGTGAAATTCTGACGATAATATCAAGAGATGAAGAACAATGGTGGACTGCTAAAAACAGTGTTGGTCAAACTGGTTCAGTTCCAGTTCCATATGTTCAGAAGTACGAAGAGGACAATCATTCGGTTATGGAGAATAATTCACGCCCAGAAAGCGGTGGAAGTTCAACTTTGAATTCAAATTCTGTACAAGTTTCTGCTTCGCAAATGCCTTTTCTAGAAAGTGGACAAGGGACTACTCGCAGATCAAACATTCAGCGAACTTTGCCCGCATTTGCAAAAGTAAAACAAGCAAGAGTACCAAACGCATATGATAAAACTGCCCTGAAGCTTGAAGTTGGAGACGTGATAAAAGTTACAAAGACTAACATAAATGGCCAGTGGGAAGGTGAATTACATGGCAAGGTCGGCCACTTTCCATTCACACATGTTGAGTTTGTAGATAATGAGACTGGAGAAGACAATCAGGAGATTTAACAGAGGTCTTCCAAGTGTGATGAGCAATGAAGTTGACTTGGAGAGTTCTATAATGACAATTTAGATTTACATTAGCAGCTAACTTATGTACCGGTACACAGAATCAGTCCGTTTTATAATCCTCTATAGAATTAATACCCTTGAATAGACCATAATTATAATTGGAATTATTTTGATCGTTTTCTTAATATTTTATTCTTTATTTTAATAACATTTATTTTTCCGTTAAATTTCATAAATTCACGTGTTTCATAATTATTAATAGTTTCGTACTTATAGTAAATTTATATTAATCTTAAACCTGTCCTTTGTTAATAAATTTCTTTTACAATAAGGCATGGTATACATCCAAAAGAAAGCTAAACAGATACAATTAAAAATATCAAAATATTCTTCCTATTTAATATCGTATTAAGTAGAAAATGTGTTATATGTTAAATATTGAAGGCAAATATCACACTATGTTAAAGTGCAAATAACTCATATTTTAAAATATTTAGAACAAAATAAAATAATTTCACTCGTTATCATCAACATTTTCGTAATGATTATTATTATTCATGAATGCAATCGGAGTATGTTTAATGTTTACATATTATTTCTTTTGTTGAAATTAGAGCAATTTTGTTTTAATTTCTCTAGTCGTAAAGTGACATTGAAAGAATGATAAAACTATTTACTATAACTATTATTGCTGTTTTTCTTAAGAGTAACAAGAGCATTCCATTATTTTTATGGAAATTTTGTACCGGTACATATCGTGCTGCTTAGCCATAGGTTGTGCCGCATGTGGAACAACATTTTCTACTAGACCATATTCTATTTAAAGACGGAACTGTTAACCGCATTACGATTGTAATTATACATGAATCATATTAATTATATATTAATATGTAATTATATAAGTTGCGATTACCATATAAATTATAAGAGCAGAAACTGTGAATTTACGTCTATAAATGAACTGTATTATTATAATGATTATAAGTTTGCGAATTACTTGTTAATATGTAATTATACCTTTCATAATAGCATTTTAGTTTTGTAAAAAATAGTAGCAATTTTGTCGTTCCGCTTTCTACTATATACATTAATTCTACTGTAATCATAGTCATATTTGATTTAATTAATGTAAATTATATATCATTAATATATAATTATATAAGACGACCATATAGTGATTTTTGTAAGGATTACAACATCAAAGTTTTTGTTTAAAAATCGGTTTAGTTATAGAATTAGTATAAATGCAGTTATGTATGTATAAATACATTTTAATATATATTTACATATTATTATATATTTGTATAAATTGTAATTTTATCTTACAGTTCCATCAATCGTTTCTCCGATATTTTTATACAGAAAACTAACAATTTTCGATTTCTGCTCATGATGCTATGTATTAATCGCATTTAAGAATAATTGTATGTAAATTGCGTGTACGTTATGTATAACCATGTAAGAGAAAAAAAAAAGAAATAATTGTAATTTTCTGTATTTCTGTAGGTGTTTGCAAACTGGATTATTATTTTAGAAATCCAGTGCAGGTATTTCTACCTTGAAACTTCCTTTGATAACGAGCAGTAAAATTATGGTATAATTATAAATTCTTACAAAATTTAATTCTGATTACCGTTTAACTGTATTAATTCAAACATCTAAATGAAATTTGTCTAATATAACTTTTTAGAATATATTCAAAAAATTAGATATTTCTAAACTAAAATCAAAACTAGTTCACCGATTGCCAATTAGAATTTATTTCTTTTAACAAATTGTTTTCTCCGAATATCTTCGGGTGCATTTACAGTAATACAATGTAGAATTATCCTCCATTAATGTGCAAGAAACAAACGTTTATTTCGTTTATGTTTCGAACAAAATTATTCCAAAGTATTCGTATAAAAAGTGTCTCATTATTTGTCCGTACTAGTTACTTTATTATATAATGCCATTCTATTTAAGAAAAGCATAGACACTAGAAGATGTATAAGTTAACACTATATAATTAATGGTAATCAACAAATTTACCGAAAACTGCACTGATTCTATTTAAGAAAAGCATAGACACTAGAAGATGTATAAGTTAACACTATATAATTAATGGTAATCAACAAATTTACCGAAAACTGCACTGATAAGCTTTTATAAAAAATGTATTTCGTTTGTTTTCTTGGAACCAAAAATAATTTACCAATGAGAGAGACGTAGTATGCGCATGTCAGATGTTTCTAGTTTTTCCGTTACGTGCCCTCATGGTTTCTTCCCGCCAAATTTCCATTCTCATTAGGTGCCAACAAGTGGTGAGGCTAGTTCTGACAGCGATCAACAGCGACTATTGGTCGCGAAATTTGTTAAATTTTAGATGTACTGTTGTTGATAAGTAATTTAAATCTTTACTTTCGTCTTTTGTTTGTGAATCGATACAAAAACGTAACTGTTAAATAGACGATAGAGAGCCACGAGTATTTGAGAATATTTGATTAAACGAACGCATCAAAATGTACGTTAAAGTGCGAACAATAGATGGTAAACAGGAGGCAATACTGACTATCTCTAAATTGACTGAGGTGGAAGACTTTAAGGTACTTGGTTCTGTGTATATTTAGAATCAAAAGTATTCCTTTCGAAGATGGAAGGGAAATTTCAGTATTTATTAATAGTTTACATTCCTATCTATGATACTTATTACAGACAATATATCCTTGTAGCATTTGTTTCTTACTTATAAGAAAGTAGAAGTTATTAAATTTATTTATTAGTGATGTATAGTATATGTGAGAGGAAAATGTGTATAAATTTTAACAAGTAGATGGTTTATTCTTGCATATTACTTATTACGTAAAGCATAAGCAGCTTGAACGTTCTTGATTAAATATGGCGAAGTTTAGTTGGCGACATTTTATGAAAGCTTCAATTACCATGATATTATTACTCGACTTAAAATATAACGCACCCTATAGACAAATAAAAAAGCTATATTATTATATACACTGTATATAACATAGTTTGTACTTATATAGAGAATGTGTAAAATCTTGTATTTAAAATAAAAACAATTATTTTTAAGTTTACTGTAATACCAACATTATGGAAGGGTATATGTATGTTTTATTCATATGTAATAATCTTTGTCTTATTTTTCAGCACGAAATTGAAAAAGAATTTAATGTGAAAGCTGATTTGCAAAGATTGTTTTTTCGTGGAAAACAGTTAGAAAATGGTTATAAGCTTCATGATTACAATATCAACTTAAATGATGTAATTCAGTTAATGACGAGAGTAAATGTTGATGATGCAAAAATCAAAGCTACCTCTAGTAGTACTACAAGTTCTACTACTACGAGTTCTACTACTACTAATTCTAAATCTGAAACAGACAATATAGATAATTCTAACGAAGATGAGACACTTGTCGAAGCTGAAAGTTTATATTATAAAGATGGAGATGCTGTAGATTGTCTTGATCCAACTTATGGAGCCTGGTTCGAGGCAATAATATTAAAAATCTATAAAAAGGAAGATAAACTTATTTATAATGTACGTTGGGAATTTGACGACAATGCACCACATTTTAATGTACCTGAATTATCTGTAAGACCACGCGCGAGGCGCCTTATGCGGTTTGATGCCTTAAAAATAGGTGATAAAGTAATGATCAATCATAATGTTGATGATCCCAAAGAGACTGGGCTGTGGTATGATTTCACAATATCAAAAATAGATAAAAAGAGAAGAGTACAGGAACTTACAGGAACTCTTCATATTGGAAGGTAATTGTCATTATTAACATTTAACTTAATAGTGGGTAACTAGGTTTGATGTACAGTTTAAAGTAATAAAAATTTAAAGTAATTATTTTTATTTCAATATAGGGATCAGCAACTCGAAAATCGTAAAGTAAATCCAAAAAGTGAAATTTTCGCAATAGAAGAGGCCAAACTTCTTAAAGATAGAACCCCTGAAGATGAACAGCACATGATCAGTAATGGTAAACGAAGACGCGTACAAGCTAATTGTAATGCATGTTCGGATAATCCTCGCACGAAATGTAAGGAATGCGGTTGCAGAGTATGTGGTGGAAAAGAAGATGAACATAATCTTCTATTATGCGATGAATGTAACAACGCGTATCACTTACGATGTTTAAATCCCCCGTTAACGTCTATACCAGAAGAAGATTATTGGTATTGCGCAGAATGTAAAAATGATGAAAACGAGATTGTAAAGGTTAATCATCATGCAGTAAATCTACTCTTACAGTGATTTTATGACTGTATAAATGCTAATTTTTTAAAGGCAGGTGACAAATTGAAGCAGACGAAAAAAAAAACCAATGAAAATAGTAACAGTAAACGAGATTGGGGTAAGGGAATGGCATGTGTGGGAAGGACAAAAGAGTGTAGTATAGTACCACCAAATCATCGCGGACCTGTTCCAGGAGTAGAAGTTGGAATGTGTTGGATATACAGAGTACAAGTAACTAAAAATTTTAAATAATTATTAATTTTAACAATGGGTGTAACATATATAAATTGAAAAATAAATGACAGGTATCCGAAGTTGGTGTACACAGACCGCATATAGCTGGAATTCACGGACGCGAAACTGATTGCGCATATTCCATCGTGTTATCCGGTGGGTACGAGGATGATATTGACAATGGCGATGAATTTATGTATACTGGGTCTGGAGGAAGGGACTTATCAGGTAAGATATTTATTTATAAATTAATTTATCGTATTTTAATCGATACGTTATATTTATAAAGGGAACAAAAGAACGGCTGAACAGAGTTGTGATCAAACATTGACTAGAATGAATAAGGCTTTAGCAGTAAATTGCAATGCCAAACTTAACGCAACTGTTGGTGCTACAGCCGAAGATTGGAGGGGCGGTATACCCGTAAGAGTAGTAAGGAACTTCAAGCTTGCTAAACATAGTAAATACGCACCTGAGGAAGGCAACAGGTACATCAATTATTATTTTTTAAATAAATTGCTTGAATAAATAATAGTACTTACGTTTTACGTAATATAAAAATTTCTTTTAGGTACGACGGTATATATAAAGTGGTAAAATATTATCCAGATACAGGTAAAAGTGGCTTTCGTGTATGGAGATATTTATTAAGAAGGGATGATCCTGCACCCGCACCATGGACTAAAGAGGGCAAAGAACGGATAGCTGCATTAGGTTTCAAGCCAATGTATCCAGATGGATACTTAGAAGCAATGGCAAAAAATAAAACAAATAAGAAACGAAACGAGTTTACAGAACAACAAAATTCTATTGCTTCAATACTAGAGGAACCACCTAAAAAGAAACGAAAACGCGAAGCTTATAAATTAGAAATCGAACTAGAGAAATTGATTAACGAAGATCAAGGAAATGCGAAGTTGTGGGACGAATGTCGTACAGCTTTATCAAATGGAAAAGCTGCGTTTTTACAACAAGTATCGGAAAGGTATTGTTATTTTTTTACGTATGGTAACTGGTAAGATTTTATTTTTAATGCCTTTTAAATTGCAGGTTCATATGTCCTTGCTGTTTAGAAGTGGTTTTTAATCCAGTAACGACTCCGTGTGCGCATAATATTTGCCATGTTTGTTTAAAACGTAGTTTTTCATCTGGTGTACATTGTTGCCCATCGTGTCGTCATTTGTTAGACAAAAATTATAAGATGGAAATCAATCAATCTTTATCATCTTCATTGTTATTACTTTATCCAGGCTACGGGGGTGGCAGATAACATTAACTTTTCATGAAACGATTACCTTTCAAATACGAATTAATATTTACCTAGACTGTATTACGTAATATTCCTGTAACGAATGGTACTGAACTACGAGTGATTTGTTATAATATATATACATTCGTATAAGTATGGCATATGTATGCCTATATTGCTTAATATATCATAGCAAATTTTGCAGGCATATAAAATTTGCGTATGTAATCCACCGAAACAATAATGAACTTTATTATCACTAATACTTATAATAATAAAAATGACTGATGATAATATTAATAATACGAGGATAAGGATAATATTTTCATTGCAGGGAGAACAAAATTTGTAGGAAATGAAGAAAACACACATGATTAATAGTTATAGTACTTATTTTTATATTGATTTATGTAAGTTTTACTCTTGTAGTTGTACGTAGTATCAGATATGGAAATACTTCACTAAACTGCTATTACTTAATGCTTACTTCTATATTCATGTATACATATCAATGTGTTCAGATTGATTTCAGTTATAGTACTTTTAATTTTATATTCTAATAAAACAATTTGTTTCCTGGTAAATGGTTTAATATAATTTTTCACAATCATGAAATATTCACAAAAGCACTTTTTAAATGCATTATTTTAATATATAGTAAATAAATGTTTCTGCTATAACGTAATGGATCAAAATATCACCAAACACGAACAGAAAAGGAATAATTAATTTTCAGTTCCTAATCTCTGATCAATGGGTGGAACTATTTCACTGATCCATTGGAGGTATTTTTCATTTCCATTTTGAATCTGTAATAAGATGCATGCAGATGTAAGATTTGTCTATAAATTACATTGTACACATATTAGAGTACAAACAAAACTTACAGGTAAAGATATTACTTCGCAAACTTCATATGGATGGTTTTCCCTGTTTAAATAGAATTTAGAATCAGTAAAATTTAAGAGTGCAATTTCGAATTATTAAATTTATACTTACTTTACATATTTGGTCAAAGAATCTACAGTATCGGTCCTAGTTTTCATCATCTGGAACAGTAATAAATTAGAAATATATTTTAATATTATCATAATATTTCTTTTATAATTAATGTATTTATACCAGTAAGAGTTCATTGTCTTCGTTAATTTCGTTCTTCCACTCGTACCTGTAAATGATAATTGATTATTGCTTTAAAGTCACTCTTTTATGTTAATTGCATATAATACTTACACTGATGTGATCGATGGTATGATATTAACGCATGCGGCTAACTTATTTCTCACCAAGCCACTGTGAAATTATAAAGAATATAATTGTTTCGAAAAAATCCATTTGTTTTCGGATTAAATTAATACTTGCTGTGCTAATGTTTTGGCAACTTCCTGTGTCGGGACAGTAACATACACTACAGAGTGAAGTCCCGTAAGAATGCTCATATTTCTATAAGTTTGGCTACTAACACTTCTAGCAAAACAAAAAATCATAAGTAAACCAAAAATTAGTTTACAAGGCAAACGTGACATTTGTTTTGACGCCACAATGCTTGACAATGCTCTCAGAAGCGGCACTAACCGGTACCATAATCATTGGACACCACTATTGTTCGAATGACTTGAACTTAGCCTCAGAGAGAGCTAAAGCAATCGATTTTTGAACTTATAACGAAATCTAATATTCGAAGTAATTAGTTACATTTGAATGAAATTTAAAAATCTCTATAGTCTAACATTGTATGTAAGATCCAAAGGAAACAAATGGACTTTGGAAATGAAATTTCTTAAATTATTAGGAAATTATGAAAAAAAGTACGTTACTTCAAATTTGATGACACTTTTGCAACTAACTGTATTGTATATGAAAACTAGACAATCATTTATTGTTAAAATTTCAAATGTTTCTATTATATATCTACCTCAGGCAAGATAATATGGTAACCTGGTCATTGAAAGAAGTTTGTGTCTCACAAACTGAATTATCGACCTTAAAACATTACTTTAGTAATAGAAAAATCTAAGAAAATATCTTCGTAAACCTAGTGTTAAACGCTGGTCTGGCACTTTATCTATTTTTTTTGTTTAAGGTAAACATTGGAGGTTTTACAATTATCGCAAATTCGTAACTTCGACGACGAGGAGTCTATAAACATACCCATATACATGGCTTTCCACATACAATTTTGCATCGAAAAAAATGATTTGTTATCACCAAATATCCAACAAAAGACCCTGTAAGTTTCATAAAGATTCACTTAATACATTATGTTTAAAAAAATCGTAAAGAGATCCTTCTTTCCAACGACTTAAATCGGACTTCCTTATTGTTAGTGAGAAACAGGGTTTGAATAATAATCAATTACAATTTTTTAATTAAATAATTGATTTAAACAAATTTAATTCAATCAACTTAATTAATAAATATTTTGAATAAATGTAATTAAAAATTACTTAATTAAAATTGAATTAAGCAGAGTTAATCGAAAGTCGTTTAATTGACGATTGATATGAGCGAATTTAATCGAAGATCATTCAATTGACGATTACTTTAAGCAGAATTAATTCAAAACCATTTAATTGACGATTTGTTTATATCTTCAATGTTAAAAGACATTTATATAAAATTCAATTAATTATATGTATAAGTAACACATATAAATAAACATATATATATAAACCAATTTGTAGCGACAAATGCAATATACCAAATACTATTAACCTCATCAAAATGAGTTGCTTGTATACAGGGTGTCCCAAAAATGTTGTAATACTTTGAAATGGGTAGTTCGGGAGGTGATTTGAAACAAGTTTTTCCTTAGCGAAAATGTTGTCCGAGGCTTCGTTGAGGAAATATTAACGGAAAACACTGACCAATCAGAGCGCGCTGATACCGTTGGAGCGGCTGCGGTAGCGAAGGCTATGTGCTAAGCGGCCGCGCTTGTACGCCAACAAGCTACTCGACGTGCATCGAAGGACATTGGACGCGACCGCTTAGCTCGCAGTCTTCGCTACCACGGCCGCTCCAATGGTATACTTGCGCTCTGATTGGTCGGGATTTTCTGTTAATATCTCCTCAACGAAGCCTCGGACAACATTTTCGCTAAGGAAAAACTTGTTTCAAATCACCTTCCGAACCACCCCTTTCAAGGTGTTACAACATTTTTGGGACACCCTGTATATACCATAGGTATAAATTAAAGTAATATAATAAAAACATAAAGCAGCTTAAAGTAATCGTCAATTAAATGGCTTTGAATTAATTCTGCTTAAAGCAATCGTCAATTAAATATTTTCGATTAAATTTGCTCATATCAATCGTCAATTAAATATCTTCGATTAAATTTGCTCATATCAATTGTCAGTTAAACGACTTTCGATTAATTGTGCTCAATTCAATTTTAATTAAATAATTTTTAATTACATTGTTTGTAATTAATTGTCAATTAAAAACGGAAATTAATTTTAAAAGTAATTAATTACTCGCAGCCCTGGTGAGAAATGGGGGTACCCCCACCCGCCGCCTAGCGGCGCGCGACGGGCTGTGTCGCGCAGTCGCGACCGCCATTAGTTTGCATTAGTTCCGTGGAAGTTCGCGCGACAAGACGTATCGAGTATTCCGCGAATAATTAGGTATCTATTTTCCACTTGTTGCTATCTGACCGTTACTAATTACTAATACTACTCTCGTTTACTCTCTATTGGTGCTTTCATATAATATCGATAGACTTTTAACGATTAATTCAATCGGGATAATGAAAGAAGTGAAGAGAAGTTCAATCGGCTTCGCGATTTCTATTTCTCCACTCGGTGTAAATTGATAACATTTCGTTAAATTAAATTACAATCATTTGGGAATTATTTCAATTTATAATTTTGGATTGTCGTTTTATCATAAGATAGCTGTACTCGTGACAACGAATGTGCCTTGAACTAATCGTTCTCTCGTGTTACAGGTTGCCGATTGAAATTCAAACGCGGGGGTGCTTTAACCGACGCCATGATGGATTCGTCTTCAATTCGAACGAGATTTCACGAAGTGTGGCAAAATTGGTATGTAAGTATTTATATTTTTTTTGTTTCTCGTATAAATTGTCATTGATTGTAAACGTGTTGCGCGATTTCATAATTTATCACTGTCAAAATGGAACAATATTAATACGAACTTCTCTTTGATTTGAAATTTTGTAACAATTCAAAATGGCGTCATGTTAACGTACTTTGATCACGGTTGCATATTTTCTCGTATTTTACACAATAAAATAGATTCTTTGACAAATCCATTTTTATGGTGCAATTGGGTTTGCGTTCAATTTTCAGTAGCAAGTTTAAATTCAAGTAGAATACAAGTAAAATCTACGCGGTTGTACATTAAGATACTACAAGCTTTAACACTAAACTTACCACGACCGGTCAAATGATCGTTTTCAAACATTAGTATATATTACTTATATGCAATATACGTATACATTATATACAATTGTATCATGCATTATTCAATTCAGTTCCAGGTAAATTATGTTTGCATTTAATTGAAAAATAGAATGTTTTCAAGACTAATCATTTGTTCCATCTCGAAATACATAGTTACAAATGAACGTCGATATACCTATAGGTTTAGTGTTAAGTAACTAATGAACTGTGATTTTATAACTAGTCTTCCAATATTTATGAAAATCGTAATATATCTTTGGATACGACAAAATTCTCATTGCAACTAGTAACAAAAATTTTTACTGTTTAACATTTCTTATTATATTTGACCGTAACATTTCACTACTAATATTTACAGATATTCATGTTCGTTACCAGCGTTTGACTTTGGCCTGTTCTTGGTCTTGTGTTTCAATAACAAGGGGCGAATCGTCGCAGTGTCAAGAAGAACAGTATTTCAGTGTCTAATACTCTGATCGGAAAGAAAAAAATTCCAGGGAAGCACAGCCATGCTGCTTCGACCTTGTCTCCTATCCCACTCTTTCTTTCAGCGACTTTGTGACCGCGTGCAAGGCGGTCGGTCGAGTCAGTGTTTACACGTAGGTAGAAGTCTTCTTTATTTTGATACACAATGGTATCTATCGAGTAGATCTTCGTCTAAATTTTAGGCATACGCGTAGTAGAGTCAATGTTTATCGTGTATTACTGGAAGAGGAGTATTGAGCGATGCTTAACAAATGGAAGATGTAAGCATCTACAAACTCAAATCATTATAAATTGGTATCTCTAAAATTGCAACTGCAGGGACCGATCATTGCGTTCTGTGTGCTTTCACAGATTCTTCCCTCCTCGTTCCCGCTTTCGTGAACCCAGTAGAGCCTAGCAGAGCCAAGCAGATCCAAACAAAGCCCAGAAGAGCCAAGCAGAGCTACTACGATAGCTGCTAACGAAGCACACACAGATTTCAAAACAGCAATCGGTAAGTCGCATGTTTTTTTGTTCCTCTGGTCCTCGAATCATATCGTAGGACGAAAGGTCCGAAGCGACACGGGCGAATGATTCCATACGCGCTCTTTAGCGAGTATGCATTTTATTTCTGACAAATAATTCGATTTCGATTAAAGTAACTTATCTTGATAATTACATTTCTCAATATTAAGGCGTGTAATAAAGGATCGTTTGTGTGATGTGGCATGTGACACATACCTTTCATCCTGCTCCTGGGTCTCCAATGCAGCAACCTCCGCGTGGTGAGACCTGGACATTTATTATTTGAAGTATGTAATTGCTAATTGTATCACTCATACGAGCTTGGTATCGTTATCAATTGCATACCAAATAATATCAGCTAATGGCTGCAATCTTCCTCAGTCATTCCTATAACTTTAATTCGGGCTCTGTATTATTCATTCCATCAGCTTTGGAAGCTGTTATCTGACATAAGAGGAGAATTGTTCAATTTTAAAGTAGCTGAAAATACGGAGATACTAATTTCAAAAGCATAACAAAAATTGATAGGGAAATATTCATCTTTCAACATACATCAATATTAGCTTTAACTATGATTTCCGTTTATAAAGAAAGTAAAAAATAACAGATTGATAGCATAAATTATTCTTTAATATTCTGCCGACTACACTACCTTCCAATTTTATTACAATCTATAACATCAAATATAGACGGTGGAAAAACGATGGAATGAATAAGATCGTGTTCGAATCTCGTTTCTAATTGAACTACATTTCACTATCGATATTGTTAATTGTAACTACATTCATTAGTGATACTCTGTAGAAAGCTCGCGTACACTCAAAATTGAGACCTGAAAAACGCCTCCATTTGAGATCTAACTCTATTAGACTAGCGGTATACACAAACACAGGGTTATTACTTTTGTGGGGAAACTGTAACAACATCACACTATAGATGGGGAATGTACACACACATATACATTGATGACAGTTTTTGTATGTCTTATATTTAAATATAATGACAATATACATATAATACGCAAATTTTTCATTAATTATGGAAGACACGGATTTTCACCTTACTTCGTAAAATCACATAAACATTAAGTGTTAATTAATGTTTTTTTTCTTTCTTCTCTTTTTCGGGATAGTTCTTAACTATAGCTCGTACATCGGAGCTCGTTTCACACTCGATCACAATACCTACATGCGTGCATACGTAAAACACATTGAATTTACCATGTTCGGCGCGCGTCGAATTTATTTACCATGTTTTCATCTCGCTTTATTTAAATACGTGGGAAATTAGGATTCTTATTGCGTTGTACATATATATTTTTAATTTTACAACACCTACGCGGTCGTTCTCATTGATTCGCTCCGTCGATTCACTTATCGATGAACTTACGTTATTTATTAACCCATTAGTTAACCGTTTGCCGGTCTTACGTCGAGAGAGGCTCGACGAAGATGTACCGAAATTTGAAAATTTCAACCGCAAAGAGTTAAGTGCTCGGTGTTCGGCGTTTAATTTGGCAAATAATACTCCCTCGGAATGTATTCTGGCTTTGGACTGCTCGGTTCGATTCCCAACAATTCTCCCATAAATGCGATGTAAGTGATCGCCAAACGTAGAGTCTCGATTCTCGATAATCGCTTCTCGTACGCGAAAGTTGGTACCTGGGGACGGTAAGAATTATTAGCGAAATTGTTAATAGCGTTATCGATAATAAAAATTACATAATAAATGGTTAATTTCGTTAAAAAGTAGATGGATCGAATAATATCGGATAATTTTTATTTTTTGTTCCGTGTACGTATGAAGTTAGTAGAAGCGTTCGTTTTATTTTACTTTGAGAAAATTTCGTAGACCAATGCGGAGACTCACTTTTCTGCGTAACTTGTCGAAAGCTTCGTTCAAGTTGAACATCCTACGCCTTTCGCGGATGTTCGCGGCTCTTCTTTGCGAAACTGTCGCCACGCGACGCCTTGGCTTCTTCGTGGTTGATGATGGAAGATTCGGCGACCTCCCATTAGGCGTGTATCGACTGAAATCCGAGTTTGAACAGTGAACGCTTAGCAAATACCAATACTATTAGGGTGAACCAAAAGTTCGTGTGTCCTTTTACGTTGTTTCAGTTTGTGCAATTTGTTGAAGTCATTAAAATTCCTTTTTTGCTTTTTTATTTTGTGTTTTTATGTCACATCCACCTTAAAATTACTTTATATGCAAGTGTTATGCAGGGTGTCTACGTATAAATCCAGACATACGCAGGGTGTCAATTCTACAACAAATTTCTAACAAAACATTACTCGTAGACAATTTATTTGTGTCGGCTTATTCTCGAGAATTTTCACTTTTAATATTTTCTCTGCGTTTTCGACTTGACACTCTTTAAACGGCCATAACTACACCGAATTGCAGTGCAAACTTAAAACTAAGTATACCATTCGAAGGAGCGTTAAATTTCCCATCTTCCTGATGCCGAACCAAAATTTATTACGTAGATTTAACAAGTGAAAAATTAGGTCAAACTTTACATTGTGACAAATTCAACAAATTTGACATTTTCTGTATTCGTTTTTCGGTTTTAAAGACATAGTTGTTTGGCGGGCACTCTTCGGAAAAAACTTCCTCGAAGTCTCAGCTTTTGAACGGTATTGTCAAAAAAACATGTACGATGGTATTTTACGGAGAAAATTACGTTTAAATCCAGAAAAGCGTGAGTTTTTAGTTAAAAATCGATATTTTTCAACAAAAATCGACTTGTTACTTTAAAATTAACTTGACATCGGGTTTGATGTATTTTTTTTGTGACACTCCCGAGCCTCTCCAATTAGGAAAGAAACCGATTTTTTGACACCTCATACCTCTCCCAGCCGTGTGTAGAGCCTGAGTGCGAGGTGAATAATAATTTTTTTGAACATATATCCATAGAATTTTCGTTTTTAGAGATTATTTAAGGGGGTATCCTGAATTAGGAGGTCTAAAAAAAGCGGGTTTTCCTGAATTTTTTTAGGATGGAAAAAAAAAATTAATTCTATCGAACTTTTTATCCTATTTTCATACATATTTGAGTAATCTGTACAAATTTTTTCAACAAGAAATATTCAAATTGAGTCGACTGGCGACGCACATTTGTAGAGCACCTCACAATTAAAACCTCCTATCGGCGGGAAAGATGCAGGTCGTAATTTTGGTTTGGCACAAAAAAACCAAAAGAAATTTTCATTTTCATACATTTTTCTTCTATGTGAACTAAAAAAATTCACGAAAAACCGCTTTTTTTAGACCTTCTAATTCAGGATACCCCGTTAATCAAAATCAATCTCGATGTACCGATAATTGATATGGAGATTGGAACACGATCGATTTTACAAAGCAAAAAATCGATGTTTTCGGCGCAGAAGAACCGATAAGTTTTGATTTAGCAGGCGGGCATTTTGAACGGTTTTCTGCATTTAACCGTCATTTTCTCCCTAAAATACCACCGTACAATTTTTTTTGACTATCCTATTCAAAAGTTGAGACTTCGAGGAAGTTTTTCCCGAAGAGTGCCCGCCAAACAACTCTGTCTTTGAAATCGAAAGACAAATACAGAAAAAGTCAAATTTTTAAAAATTTTCACGATGTAAAGTTTGGCATAATTTTTCACTTGTTAAATCTACGTAATACATTTTGGTTTTGCATCAGAGAGATGGGAAATTTAACGCTCTTTCGAATGGTATACTTAGTTTTAAGTTTGCACTGTAATTTGGTGGAGTTATGGCCGTTTGGAGAGTGTTAAGTCGAAAACGCAGAGAAAATATTAAAAGTGAAAATTCTCGAAAATAAGGCGACACAAAGAAAATGTCTAAGAGTAATTTTTTGTTGGAAATTTGTTGTAGAATTGACACCCTGCGTATGTCTGAACTTATACGTAAACACCCTGTATATCATTTTGTAGCCTTTGAAAAGCCCTTTCATATTTAATTATTAGCTACGTTAATTTATTGATCGTTTAATTCTTTTTTTGTCTTAGTAAAGTCATGGAAAATGTTGAGATTCGAGTACTTTTACGTCACTACCAAAAGCAAAAATGTAAAGCTACCGAAGCAGCAAAGAAAATATTATATTTAGTAGATTTAAACTCTTGCTTCCGGTAGTGGCGTAAAGGTACTCGAATCTCAACATTTTCCATGATTTTACTAAAACGAAACAAAATTAAACGATGAATAAATTAACGTAGTTAATAATTAAATATGAAATAGCTGTTATAACACTTGCATATAAAGTAATTTTAATGATTTCAAAAAATTGCACAAACTGAAAAAACGTAGAAAACGCACGAACTTTTGGTTCATCCTAATAGTTTGTGGCTGAATTACTATTATGATTACTAGTAATTATTCGCATTACCTCTGGTGAAGCAACGCGCATGGTTGTCTGTACAATCCGTGATCGTTGACATGAGAATGCGAAGGCGGTGGTGCTTGATACAAAACCGAACTGTCCCACACAGGATAGCTTCCGAGTTCGCCGCTGACGTATTGCGACATGTCCGCTGTAATCACCTGTTTCATTTACTTACGTTTACTTTTATTCGCGTCGTGTTTGTTAATATGAAAGTAGAGCAACGTAACGATTCGCGACCAACGTTTACGCGTGTAACTTGTACTCGAATTTAACGAAACAATTTCAAATTAATTCGCTGGCTCTCGTTCAAATTTCAATTTCTCTGATGAAATAGAGTCTTCGCAAAATGTCGCGTACCATTTAAAAAAAAGAATTCCTTGCTTTTCGTCATACAATTTTTGGTTTCTACGCTCGATTGAAATTTCAACGTTCGTTCACAGTAACGTTCACGGTAACGGGTGGTCCACGTAACAGGGGTTCTATTAAATAATAATTCACTTTAAATCGTTTATATACCCACTGGTGCTTGATTTCCATTGATCTCCCACAACTGTTCGGTGTAGCTCATATCCCGCGTTCTGTCCAGCGGCGAACGAGTTTAGGACACTTTGCTGTTAATAAAAACAAAAAAAAAATTAAAAAAATCTATCTGTCGCGAGGTTAGATCACGGTAACGAAAGCTTGCCGACCAGTGTCACCTTCGTTCTGAGGGCGTCGATGCTGTCCACGTCAGGACGATCTCGGTGTCCTGTGATTTTGAACCTGCCCCTTTCGAAAGCAACCCCTCTGCGGGCACGTTTATTCGTCGTTCATGGACGCCTGCGTCGCGGTCCCGCGTTCCCGTTGGTTAACTTCAACCTCGGAGAACCTTCGATGAAACGCGCTCGTTGGGCGAACGACTACGGCTAGGGGTGGAGCTTGCGAACAACCCTCATGGCTTCTCTTGTTTCGCGGGGGTTGAACGACGATATCGGGATTATCGACCGTGTCGCTTCAAAGATGGATAAACTATTCGTTCGGAATTTTTGCGGCTAGTAGCTCTTCAACCTCGTCCTTTTTTAACCCTCTGTTGCGTAACCGATTGGACAAATTCGATAGAAAAAATGTATGCGAGGATTCACCGAGGAAATTTTATGGAATTCGCGTGTGGAGTCTTTTTTAAAGAATTTGAATGAAATTTGTATAAGGAGATTACCGTTTTGTTTAAAACGGTCAAGTAGTTCGATAGTAAATAGATAGGTTTAGGATCGATTTCTTGATAAAGTAGGAATGGTATGGAATGTGTCTGATTTTTTTATTTTAATTAGATACGCGTAGTTACCCTCTGGTCACCCTCGTACGAGCGACGATGCTTATTTTTAAGAAGGATCAGCAGAATCTTCATTTATCTCCCTTTCAAAGATACACAGAGTATAACACGTGTCCTCAATGGAGTGTAATCGTCCGATAAATTTATTCTATTAACACATTACGGGGTTACACTAGCATAGAAAGCAAAGGAAAACGAGGTTTTTAATTTCCGTTTAAAAAGTATCGTCTTTCGCGAATATTTGACGTACTGGAATATGTCGAAATAAAAAAAAGTTATAAATTTATTTATTTAGTTATTTATTTAGTTATAAAGTCATAAATTCATTACGATTTAGCTCCGAAATATTCCACCGAATATTTTGCCGTTTAAAAGTTTCTTTGTTTTCTTTATTTCAAACTGTTTGACAATTAGACGTCGTTTTCGACGGTACAGGTGAAAACCACGCTTCACGTAATTCTTTTCTAAAATTTCTAGCGCGTAGGAACGTCATCGCACAGAATGAAATTTTTCCCGTTTCCGCCGAGATTTATAATTTGCGCTTGTCGCACAGTTTAACTCGACGAGTGTCCATTTCGAGACAAATCGCTCCATAAATCGAGCCCCGTAACAGGATCACTCAAAAGGCAGCAACAGGAAGGGTAACATATTGTCAGACCAGGGGGTAGAGCTCCCCCAAATTAATTAAATAGATATTAGCCGATTCACTTGACGCGTAAACTTCTCCCTTCTTTCTTACGCGTATAAACATAGCGCGCGCTATCCGCGTGTCGAATTGCGTTATGTTTGCTTCGAGAGGCGGGGATGCATAAAGTTATTAATATTCCGCCACGAGACGTCGTTCTATTGGGATCATCCCTTTTCCCTGTCATTCTTCACTGCAACTACATCACAGTCGAACGATTAGCATAGCTTCGGTTTATATTTCACTGCAGGAAAGTATCTTTGTTCTAACGTTGGAGAAAGTCGATTTTTTTCTTTTAACATTTGATATTACATTTAAAAGGATTTTCCAAAAGAGGCTTTAGAATTTTATTTTTTTAATCGAACACAGTTGGTACTTTAAATGAAAGTACACACGAATGGCGATTATTGCGGACCTTTATGCCCAATAAAATCTTTGCAAACGTACAGTTGCATGCAAAAATTTCCGGCCAAAAATAATTTTTGAATTAAATTATGTATAATAAGTGTAAAATAGAAACACAAATATATCATAATAAAGAGTTTTTATTATACTATCGAAATGTACAACTCAAAAATCTGATACAACAAGTAATAATTATTTATAACAAAAATAACAATTTTTACTTCTTCATAAGTACCCGGCCAAGTACAAAACATGAAGAAAAAACACGATAACTGAAGGAAAAATGTTCAAAAATGGTTACAAGTGTAACATTATCGTCAATATTTAGTAAACATACCCTGTGGAGATATCACGGTGGCATATCGGTGAGGCATCGATTCAATAAGATTTGATGATTCTATCTTGAAAGATATTTCTCCACTCTTCTTGAATGTTTGTCCATAAAACAGCTTTATTGGTACAATTAACAGTTCCTATTCTTGGATTAAGCTCTTGCCATAAATGTTGTATAGGATTCAAGTCTGGAGATTGACTCGGCCAATCTAGAATTCGGATCTTATTCTTCGTGAAAAAGTTCTGAAGCAACCCAGACCGATGTTTTGTATCATTGTCTTGCTGAAATATCCATCTTCGTGGCAAATTTCGACAGGCATAAGGTAGCATTTGTTCCGATAGAATATCCCTATACATAGGAGCGTTCATAGTATCCTCAATTTTGTAAATTGGACCGACGCCTTTCCAAGAAAATACACCCCAAAGCATAATAGTATCTCCTCCGTGCTTCACTGTTGGTATTTGATATCGGGAATCATTCCTAGTGCCTTGTGGTCGTCTAACATAACTTCTCCCATATGGCTGACATTCGTCAATGTACTGTTTTACGTAGACTTACAGAAGTTGGATTTTTTGGACGGATTGGAGTTAAAAAACCACTGATAAATAAAAAAAATAAGAAGACCAGATTAGAGATTGCGAAGAAACACCGGAGTTGGACAGTTAAAGATTGAAAGGAAGTGCTGTTTTCGGAAGAAACTAAAATTAATTTATTTAAAAATGATGGGAGAAGGTATGTTAGACGACCACAAGGCACTAGGAATGATTCCCGATATCAAATACCAACAGTGAAGCACGGAGGAGGTAGTATTATGCTTTGGGGTGTATTTTCTTGGAAAGGCGTCGGTCCAATTTACAAAATTGAGGATACTATGAACGCTCCTATGTATAGGGATATTCTATCAGAACAAATGCTACCTTATGCCCGTCGAAATTTGCCACGAAGATGGATATTTCAGCAAGACAATGATACAAAACATCGGTCTGGGTTGCTTTAGGACTTTTTCACGAAGAATAAGACCCGAATTCTAGATTGGCCGAGTCAATCTCCAGACTTGAATCCTATACAACATTTATGGCAAGAGCTTAATCCAAGAATAGGAACTGTTAATTGTACCAATAAAGCTGTTTTATGGACAAACATTCAAGAAGAGTGGAGAAATATCTTTCAAGATAGAATCATCAAATCTTATTGAATCGATGCCTCACCGATATGCCACCGTGATATCTCCACAGGGTATGTTTACTAAATATTGACGATAATGTTACATTTGTAACCATTTTTGAACATTTTTCCTTCAGTTATCGTGTTTTTTCATCATGTTTTGTACTTGGCCGGGTACTTATGAAGAAGTAAAAATTGTTATTTTTGTTATAAATAATTATTACTTGTTGTATCAGATTTTTGAGTTGTACATTTCGATAGTATAATAAAAGCTCTTTATTATGATATATTTGTGTTTCTATTTTACACTTATTATACATAATTTAATTCAAAAATTATTTTTGGCCGGAAACTGTTGCATGCAACTGTACCTACAAACAACCTCAACCTAGATAGGAATTTATTTCAGTCTGTAGATATTATAATATGAATTTCACTGTACGCATTTTGTGGCTTGTTGCACATTCAGATTTCCTGTAAATGCATAAAAATCGAACGTACACCATGACTGTGCTGAGTTTGAAAAAAATTAAGTTGTTGATCATCCACACAATTTGTAGGAAAGAATATTACATAAACTCTTTTGTTTTTGTTTTTTTTAATTGAAATTGTTCGATGATTTAATGTCTGTGTCGACAGCCAAGACGAAATGGAGTAATTGGCCATAACTTTGTACACAAATGAAACTTTTACAGCATAATTCAACAAATTAGCTCAATATATTTACTTTCTGGCAATATATAAAAACTTGATGAAATTGTATTTGCCATTCGTCTGTGAAAGGAATTGTTCTGTTCGTAAGTGTAATACAATTTATAACAAGCTATTTGAAAATATTTATTAGTATACCCATAGGGGCACCGTATCTTTCGTGGAGAATATATTAACACACGTAACATTCGATATACATATATCTCGCCGGTTTGTACCCACTAACTGTGTCGGTGGATCTTTAATTCGAGTCTGGTAATATACGCTATATCCATAACTGCAAGCTGACGCTCTGGATCGATGCTCCGAGCGTCGGCGCCGAAATGCTTCATGGTTGAATTTCGAAGCTTTTCTAGAATGAAAGATATTCCACGCAACATAAAATTCATGGTAATATTCCGTTCTGGAAACTTGTGTAAAAACACGCTGCGAAGTAACGGTCTTAGATTCTAAAAATGTCGATCCAGACAATCGTGTGACTTTCTTCCCAGTATGGGAATAATTAGCAAACCCATTTTATACACAGTTTTTTTTTTTACTACTAATCCTGATCTGCTCTTTAAGAGAACTAACCAAGTTGGAAAAGATATTATTTTTTATCTCGATAATCTTATTTATCGAAGTACACCTATCCCTTGATTTACATAGAAATCATGGTTATTGAATGAAAAACCGTATAAGTGAAAACAAAAATAACAAAGTACGTATAATTAACACATTATTTTTGAATGTCCGTGTTTCGAATATCTACTTCCTCTGTATTTTGAAAAACTACTGTTCTGTAGTTTGAAAATGTAAGCCTAAACACTGTTAAATGCGTGATGGCTTTGTGAGAGTCGCTTGGAAGGAACAGGTTCGCAATCCGAATTTGCCCTATTCTAGGGAAATCCCCCGTGACAAATCCTTGTAATAAGGAACGAGCCATTGAAAAAGGTAGAAACCCCTGTGACGAAATCGCATAATTTCTGTCAGTGGCGTGACCCCGTTGCGGATAGCTCGTCGCGTAGGGCTCGTCCATTGTTAGGAACGCATCAGAATTAGATCAAACGAACACGTGCACGAGGGTCATGATCGCGATAGTCCGACTTCTGACACCCTTTACGTCATCGCGGATATTTGTCAACTTGTTTCTGTCTCCTGAAATCGCTCTACTCGAGACAAACGCACCAAAAAACTTTCGACCAGCTGCATCAATTTTAATAACTTCAGACTCGAAATAAATAGTCCATAAATTGTTCAATTATCAGTCTTAATGTTTACCATGTGTGAAATTTACGGTTATTGTAGTTTCCTGTCTTTAGTATCAATAAATTCTGACTGTTTCTGTCACTTACGGGATTCACAAGGCTTGCCACGACCCTTTCAACGAATAAAATTGAAACTTTTATTCGATGGCTATATTTGAGCAAATTAACCACAGTAAATTCTTATCGCGCTATAAATAAAAATACAGTTGTCTGAAATCCATTTTAGAATTTTCGTTTATTTTACTCAGAGGTTTCGTAGATACATATGTATAACTAAACGCATTTTTTGACAATTTCAATTTTGATATTTTGCGTAGTTACTAATTGTTATTTCGTTTAAAATGCAAGACACAATTTAATACGGTGTAGCTCGTTTTAAAGAAATTATATAACATTGATTTTTCTCGCTTTGCTATAACATCAAATGAGTTTGCAAAGAAAGAGAATGCTAATTTGCTAATGGTTGCAAAATATTGTAATATCGGAACTTCGAATGACACATCTCAAAACGTATTACTAACATCTATAAACAGTAAAACACTTGGTGTTCCAGTATTCGTATACTAAAACTTACAGTTACATTTACATAGGAATGTTTACTTGCTAACATATAACATTAGTTTGTAGATTTAAAATGGTGCGTTGTCTAAATCTTACCGTTGTCTAAAATGTGAAAACAAAACGGACAATATACTCAAACGGACTATATAAAAATAAATGATCTAGTGCGATGGTAACACGAAAATTCTAGCCAAAACAATATTTTGTTCGATTAAAATCTATCAACTAAAAACAATCGATACATATATGTATACGTATAAATAAATTACAATAAAATTCTCAATTCCAAATCGCTTAATTGCGAAAATGACAAACATGGCGCTCACCTATTTTATTTTCCTGGAATATCTCCTCTACTGTTTAAGTTTATAATAATATTTTTCACGAGAAACGATAAAAATGTCATTATAGATAGTAGTCCTGAAATTATCGTTGTTCTTTTATTTGAAATTCTAAGAATAGAGGAAACATTTCAAGTAATAAAATGAGACGAATCCCTAATCTGTAGACGTACTTGTACTGTTATGGATTTATTGCTAACCGTATAGATACGAAATCAATTAGGAACGCAACAACTTTAATATGGGTAGCACCATCAATATCTGTGATCATCCTAAAATCGCAATTATATATCTGGTATATCTTCATTGACGTGACGCATTTCTCAAAACATTCATAAGAAAAATAGTGTACATCTTCTGTTTATCAGATTAATTTTTAAGATACTTACATTGATTTTTGAAAATAGTATATTTTTTACAGAACAATTATTACGTAACTATTGTATATGAATTATTCAACATTTTCTAATTCTTAGTATTTGTACATTAATAATTACTTTCCTAAAATATATTTCAACTTAGCTATACACAGAATAAATAAAAAATGAATATTTGATTTCGGTATTAATACTGGAGAAAATATCGTAATACGTCGTTTAGTAGTTAGAGAGAAAATAGATGTCACATATTATTTGCAATATTGTTACAATAGGTTTCTTTAATAAAAACGTGCTGATAAGAGTCAGGAAAAATAGTACGAACTCCTCTTTTTGAATCAGTCTGAGTCATGAAAAATATCTATAATTTATTTTCGAGAAATAATTAATTTATGTAAAGCATGTTGAAGCAATATTTTAATTACTGAAATTACACAGAACGTTATCCAGACGTTCTACAAACTCAAAATTATACAATTTTTATTTTTTAATTTTATTTATTTTTTTTTTAAATGAAGTTTCTTCTCATGACTCAAAGACATTTCATTTTACATTCCAATATAATATTAATATTTCACCTATATTATCTACAAAAATACTATTATACATACAAGCACGAATTAAAACAAAATTCTCTACACATACGAAGTGATAAGTACAAACTTGGACAATCGAAAGGAGGCATGTCAACACTATTAGGTCAATTTTGGTTTCCCCTTTGTAAGAAATTCTTACTATATTTTTTTAAGTAGTTAAGGAAAATTCATATCTTTTATCGGTGAACAAAAGTTAAGGGAATAAATACATCAATATTATTGACGTACGTGTTAAGAGAAGTTATCCATTAAATACATTTTCAAAATATTATTAATTTAAAATATTATATTAATTTCATTTTAAACTCTTGTAGCATCTTCAAAAAATATGAAGTAAAAGTAATATTAAAAATGCATAGAATTTTACGTTTCACAACTAAAAAGCACAAGTTTCTTTTTAATTAGTCGTGTAATATAAATTTTCGTTTGTTAGTGTCCCCATTTCAAACTATACTGTTGATTTTTTTTTTTCTTTTTTTTTTACTCGGATATAAAGCAACAACTCTTGAACACTATGTGCAAGGGGTGTATCTAGTAGTAGTATATATTTTATTCCCTTTGTGGGGTACAACAAGGGGTGTATCTATTAGCTACCTATCTATTAAAATAAAATTTTATGATTAAAAGGCCAGTTTTACGGATGAACATCGATTAGAAAAGAAAGAAATAACGTCACGAAGATTTAGCTTACTCTATTTTTTCATCTTCGACATTAAAACCTACCGTTACGCTAGTGCTGCCTGTCAGACTACTTGCAACAGTCAAAATTGGCTCTTCTAAGTTTGCTGTGGACGAAGAAGGCGGTATTGTTTCCATCATGTTTTGCTTCCAATTTTCCAAATCTTTTCCCGACATATTCGAGAACGAGCCTAGTTTCGATGTAGATTTATAACTGAAATTTGTATCAGTTTTCGAAGCAGGGGTTTTTGGCGCCGAGACGCTCTGCGATCGCGAAAAATTTTTTCTCTTGTGACTGTTGGAGGTATGAATCTTCTTTTGTTCTTGATTCGTCTCCTTATCTTTACTTCTCTTAGCTTTCTCTGCATTGGAAGATTCGCTTTTCTGAGAGACGGACGGTTTTGCTTTGTCAAATACGTTGTCTGCTTCTTTGATTCTGACGTCTTCGTCCGATATATCCATGCTTTCAACGAGAAATCTAAAGAAAAAATAGAAACCAGCGCGATTAATTCTTCGTGTAGATTCGTTTTACTCAAACATATTTCCGAATAGCACCAACCTTCCAATTTTCTTGTAACTATTAGGCTTTAGGTTCAGGGTCTCCTTTTGCTCGAATATTTCTTTAACATCTTGTTTCTTTTGCTCCTCGGTTTGCTTTAACGTTATCGTGTGGTCTTCGTCGTCGTCGATATTATCGATAGGAAGATCCTCTGTACGTATGATTTTTTGAAAATTACTACCAAAACCGGTTCCAAAACCACATTTCCGAATTTGACCGTCTTCGTTGCTGTAATAGTCCGTGTACGACACGCTACCACGGCTTTCTCTATTATCTTGATCGATATTCATGCAAAATTCATTGAAGTCGACGTCCAGACAAGGCGTTGTCGGAAACTTAGGGCCCGTGTTGTAAGACTGTGCACTGTAACGTAGAATATGTAAAACGTGAAACAATGTGTATCGTTTCTATAATTATTCTTTGTTTGATAAATATTGCTTACCCCTCGTTGCTAATTAAGCTTATGGACATACTGCACTCTCCTGTCGAAGTTGGAGCAGGAGACGAAGGTTCCGATGATAGAAACGATTGCGGTTCGCTACTCCATCCAGTACCTAAAGATTTCGTTGCTACTTAGACAAAATATCTTCAAGACTAGTGGATATTAACACGTTGACTGCCAGATGAATATTCTTGAAAATTTCTACTACGATTCAAATATCATTTAGACTACTGGAAACTACTTAATCAAACATTTAGTATGGTTTTTATGTCTGTAACTCGATCACGATTTATAAATTTCATTTAAATTTGGTTTTTTGATGCTTGAATATCGGAATTAATTTTCTTAGTTCTTCTTCTTAAATCGGATTAATCGAATAATGCTCACTGTTAGGACTAGTCGGTGACAACTGATTTCTAATGTCGCTAGTCTCTCCATCGTTCGAAGTCTTGTACTGTATAGGAGTCGGGGTGATGTATCTGCGACAAAATCATCCTATTTTTATCTCGAAACATATTATCGTAATCGAGAAAATTCGAACGAGTGGAAAATGAAATACAAAACGCGAAGTATCATGTTTATATAAGAAAAATAAAATAAAAAAAAGCTTAATACTCACAAGGGCTGTTTACTTAATTTCTTACGGTACCTGACAGCTTCCAAGTCGGAAGAGTGGTACTCGCGACTCATTCCCCCGATATTGAGATTTTGGTTAACCGATTCGTGCGTAGATCCAGCCGGTGATGGATATTTTGGAGGCGACGATGCCGGTGTTCGAAACAAGGGAACACTGGTCATCATCTCCAAGAAGGAGTCCAACTGACGTAGCGAAAGCGCGTTGTGAAGTGTCTCCAAAGGTCTTATCGGAGGCACGCCACCGAAACCTTCTATTGCTACCGTAGTAAAATAGTAAATTAGCCCAGTGAGTCTTTTTTTTTGTTATCAAAGTCTTAACCCCTTCGTGTCCGCGTTTCGAGTGAGTTATGTTCGAAAGTATAATTGGAAATTTGTTAAAAGTACTCTCGTTGACCTCGGACACGTCCATAATACATCGATACATATATCCATACATACTGTTACATCCGGCCCTGCCGGTGCCCCTTTTCATCGACCTCGCATTGCACATAGTTAGATCAGATACTTTTAGGAATGCGCTTGACAAACGATTCGGAAACCGTTTCTCGGGAACCGAATCGTGCGATCTGCGAATCAGCGAAATAGGCGTCAGCGCTCAACGCCAGCACATCCGCTGAACTTGGGACCCCTCCCCATTTCAACGGATGCCGAAGCGAAGGTTCTCGAGCCGCGGCTCGTGCCATGCGAGGATCAGCTAATATATAAACCCGTGGACACGCCCCACGGTGCTCTTTTTTATTCCGCTGTCAGTACGTTCTCATCGTGGTGATTACCGAAATCTTGTAGTCGCGGACAGGTTAACTTCACGCGTTGTCGTTACCTACGAAAGTCCGAAGTATAATCGGTTAAGATCACATCAAACCTTTATCGTCAATTGAACACGCACTCAGCGTCGCGCTTTGGTCGTTAATTACTACATTATTGTAGTCACGGATAGAGTAATCGTACGCGCGCCGCGTCGTTGCCGAAGAAAGTCCGTTGTTAATTAGTAGAGAGCCGTGTCGCGAGTGATAGTTGCCGACAAACAGATCCTTGCAACAGCACAGCCCTGGGACCACAACAGATAGCTGGCACAACCAAACTGTAAGACCGACAAGCGGTAACGTATCTACATAATTGTATACTTGATTTCCCAAAACCGATATTGTAATATAAACTCGTTATTTTGTAACAATACATATTTATATGCTAAACCTTGAAAACAATCATTGCAATCCCGAATTGCTCTTTCCCGTTAGCGAATACAGTTAAGGTGAGCTTTAGCTCTTTAATTGAAGACGAAGATCCCAAGAAAGAGTCACAGATAAGCTGGGACGTAACAAAATTGGTGTCAGAAGTGGGATGGGATCAGGCCATAGTGAGGCCAAGACCGAGGTGGACCTGGTTGAGACATATAGACAGGTCACGTATACACGTAACGGACGTCAAGGTTAAAGATATAGAGAGACAAAGCAGCAGAATAAATAGCATAGGATCTAAAATGACTATCACAGAATGGGAGAAAGTGAAAAGCACGGGTAGTGTGGAGCTGCCCAAGAGGAGCACAGATGAATTAGGGAGCTATGTATCCCGAGCGGGGATGAAAATGCAGCAGCTGTGGGAAGCCGACCCAGATTTTTGGGAGGATGCAAGAGTGTATATGGATCCAACAAGTGGATATGGAGGATTTGTTGAGTTTCTTGCAATGAAATTAAGCAAAGGAAAACCGAGACAATATATCATGAGTACACTTTTTGAGAAAGGACATCGTGTCATAGACCCTAGAATCACTGCTTTGCAAAGTAATATGAGACCTATATTAGCTACCACCTTTAAGGATGAAGACCGAGGAAATATAAAAGACGAAAGGTGTATTGATCGTCTGAGGCGGATAGCAGAGTCATGTGGAGGACTAGATTTGTTGGTTTTAGATGCTGGGGAATTTAGCTCCAGCTTGCAGACAAACAAGCTGTTTTGGATGCAACCATTAAATGGTACGTCATTTCTAGATGCCGCATCCAAGCTGATTAAAATGTTGAACAATGGAGGAAAGCTATGTTTCAAAATGAACGGTATTTCGGACGGGTGTTTTGAAGTTATACACACACTTACCAAGAATTTTAGAGAGGTGAAAGCCATAAAGCTAGCAACAACACATCATGGTTCGCCGGAATTCTATGTATTTGCTAGAGGTTATGCTCCAGATAAGTCGGTTGGGGCAGTGAGGGTACAACACCTGATGAATTTGATAATAGACGCTACCTATGATAGCTATCTGGCTTTTGCGAAGATACTCACTTACCGAGGAAGAGGAATGAGGCCGATCATTAGGTATGATTGGTATTCGCCAATTGAAAAAGCAGGTGTGGTCAGGGTAGTGGATGCCACAGATCAATTTCCTCCAGTGATTGAGATAAATTGTCATGGAACAAAACACAACTGGGATCCTAATTGGAATCATAGAATTAGGAATTTTAGGAGATTAGTAAAGAGTAGGGGACATAAATGGATTAAGGAGTCTAAGATAGGATTCAAGAATGTGTGCCCCATTGGTTCTATTGCAAGGAAGAGGACTAGCCATCCACACAAAAATATAGAAAACGGACTGATAAGTGAGTTCTTAGCCGATGTGTTTTCACTAACCCTGACAAATGGCACATTTTGTCATACACAGTCAACTAATCGTTGGAAAGAAGCTAGCCAGATCAAAAGACTAGATGTGGACCCAGGCCATATGGATCAGGCTAGTTTTAGTAAACTGATAAAAGATAAAAGATCTCAAGAGGAAGTGTTGTTTGCCGTAAACAACCAAGGAGCCACTGGGATATTGAATTTGGGACATACTATGGGCGAGTACCTTACTTCAAACCCTAACTGGTATCAAGAGAGCTTGCAATAAATTGATCAATGGATTAAAGGAGAAGATGGTGGAACTTATTTCACATGCCGTCCAAAGAATGAACCTAAGAAGAAAAACAATGCAGAAGGTGGCAAGCTGAATCACACAAAGGGAGTGACAATAGAGGAACTAGAACAATATAATGAGCAGGGGCATAGATTCATTCAATTTGCTGATGCCAAGACGAGATTGTCCCACTATATATTGATGGGTGACTTAATTATCAAAAGCTAATGAAACGAAAGTATACAAAGGAACTATCAATGGAACACCTGTTATGAGACAGGGAAGTGTTTTAGGAGCCTTATGGGATAGATATCTACCAGTGGATAAGCGTGACATAACCGCGGACATGGCAGGTAGGTTCGATGTCAGAATCCGAAACATCCGAGAACATGATATAGAAAACAGCGTGTCCGGAGCCTGCCTCGATTATAGCAGATGGGACGTGTCTGTAACAGTAGAAGAAAGACTCCTAGAAGCGATATGGATTTCAAAGTTTTATCCGGAACAATTGCAACCAGCGATAATGAATGCATGTCTAGAGATGGCATACGCCATAGTAACTAATGATGATGGAGAGGTTTGGATTAGAGGTGGGTAACGGGGTTCCGGGGAATTACTAACATCAATTGGAAACACAAAGCTTGTAGTATGCAACACTTTGGTTGCGATATCAGAGAGTACGGGGACCTCACTTGAAGAATTATGTGAAACTGTAGCAACAATCACATACAACGCAGGGAAGACCTTCAAGACTATAGAAGTTATGAGAGTATCACAAGTGTCGGATGGAGATGATACAGTAAATTCCCGAGACACCTGACCGCTGATTTCCGGCCTATGGGTATTTAGCACAGCCAATGAGATCGAAGGGGATTATGAAATTACACCTCTTAAAAGTAACCCAGGCTTGTTCTATGAAGAAGAATTACCCATTAGGATTTTCCATGCAAAATGGAAAGTAGTAACAGCCATAGGTGTTCAAGATATTCTCGACGCGAAGCCACTTATTCTACCACAAATGGAAAGAATCAAAACACTTTGTGACAATTACAGCTGAACACACTGTCCTGCGGATACAATTAGAATCGATTTAACACGAAAATTATCAGATGCAAAGCAGTACGAACAACTTTTACGTAACAGTCTAACAAAACTAATGGCCACAAAATCACGAAGATCAGCACCTTTGGGATTTATCGGTACAATTAGTAACGCCCTTTTTGGAACACTTACAGAGGACGACGCAAAATATTATAACCAGGAAATAGACAAAATTTACAAAGACCAAAAACACTTATCAGAACTATTGGGAAAACAGACGCACATTGTTAGATCAGAATTCCAAGACATTCATCGAGACCTAATAAAATTAAGGAATTCTTCCTTAATAATGGATAACAGAATAAAACAGCAGTTAACAGCAGGTCTCCTTAAATTCGATAAAGTCGAGACAGAGATGGAGTTACAAAGAGCCACAACGTCTTGGACGTATCAAATATCCAGGCACGTGAACGAATACCTTCAGGCCTTACTAATACTGACAGATGCAATAATGTTTGGTAAATTAAGAATATTACACCCAGCTATATTGTCATCCGATCAACTCGAACTAACATGTACCCGTATTAACCAATCAACACCATATGAATTTCCCCTCTCCTTAACAGAACTACGATCAGAAAGATTTTATAGAATAATCACAATCAGCACAATATATTCAAATGGAAGAATGCTAATATCAATCGAAATTCCCCTCCTAGATAAAGCACCCTTCAATCTATATCGGCTACATCCATTACCATCCTTTTTACCAATTTCACATAACATTTCCAGTGCCATTCTCATTGTACCACAAACCCCATACCTCGCAATCGATGACTCTCATAAGGAATATCTCTTGCCAACGGAAAGCTTCATACAAGGATGTAAGATTCATCCCAACAAATACATCTGTCAGCTTACATTGCCATTATACAGCCTAGAAGAAGCACCAATTTGTGAAACCGACCTTCTTATTCAAAAACGTACCATAGAATGGAAAAACTGTAACATAAGATCATTAAAATCAACTGACATATTTATCAACCAACTCAAAACTACAAACACATGGCTATACTCTGTCAAAGAGAAAACACCGGTGCAAATCAAATGCAATTACCGCGCCGCAGGCTATGAACTGATACAAGGTCCAGGAATTTTGAAACTAAAAAAGAATTGCCAGGCACAAATAAATAATTCAAGAATGATTGCATCAGAAGAAACAACGTCTAAAGTAAACTGGACATTTAAACAACTACCAAGCCTAAATATAACGCACCTGATACCACAGATTACACCTCATCACATACAAATAATATCCGATTATCAACAACAAGAAATACCGCTAGGACCATTACATGATAAAATAAACGAGAAATCCATTGCCTTACTAGAAATCGAACAACAAGTAAACAATTTAGCGACACATCACCGTACGCAAAGATTAACATCCTATTCAACCTATAGAACATCCTCGATAGGGATACTAATTATCATAATTGACATAATATGGGTTGTTGCAAAATTTTATAAGAATCATTGTTCAAAACCCAACATAACAGCAAAGAAACCAACTGAACAAATAGAGATGGGAACACTAAAACATAGGAAAACAGAAAATTTAGCATCACCCTATATACAAACGACGATCTTGCCACCGTTTTGCATACCACCAATTCCAAGAAGTCCGCCTGCACTCACAGCAGATCTCACGGGAAAAATAAGAAATGTCCACCTCTAGTAAACAGCACAGGTAAAGACGTAATGTCAAAATCCAATCAGAACTCACCGTTACCATCTCCATTCATACCTAATATACCCTATATAAACCATCGCACAATTACACCATACCATTATCAAAGTTTTTTTTCGTGTGAACTACAAGGACCACTATAAAGCAAAATGGGTTACTATAGAAAACCAGGAAACGGTATGTATCTTAACGAAACTACATAATTAAAGAACAACGCCCCCCTAGTAATAACCCATAACTAATTAAGTTTCTGTTCCCTTCTTTCATCTTAAATAGCTGCTATGTCCGTGTTCGATGACACACGTATGCCGCGACTCTACCACCCCAGCAGAGAGGCTGCTCCCGCCGCCTACCCTGGACAACCTCAGGCGGAGGGAGTGCATCCAGGGACAGTCGTGAGTGGGGTCCAATGGCACCATCGTCTGTGATGGATGCCATTGGACCTTCTCGGAAGAGGAGGCACGAAAATACGCACCAGCACACGTACATCGGCTGGTGCGAGAAGGCCGTCTGGCCCACGCAGCAGCCCGCTGTCTGGAGTGCCGGAGACGGGCACTCAACCGAGGCAACCCGGAGGAGTGCCTGGAATGCATAGCAGCCATCGCTGCGACACCATGGGTCGAGCTGGCGGTGCGGCCCGTCATAGAAGTACCATCGCACAGGACCCAACCCCTTCCCCCCGGCCCCGAATAATCTCGTTATTATTTTATATTATTATATTTTTACTATATTTAATATTTTACTATATTTTTTTTTTATCCATGTACTACTTTTTACTTTATTATTTTATATTACTATGTTGTATATATTATCTTACAAAAAAAAAATATCTCTCCATTATATATTATTTGATATTATTATATTTATATTATATTATATTATATTAAAACAATAATCGATAATAAAAAGTTTTATGCTAAAAAAAAAAAAACTAAACAAGCGAGCGATAATAATCGCCTAGTTTTATATTAGTTACTCGGTTAATTACGGCGATTTCTGCAATCGACATTCGGTGAAAAGGTGCACCCTTATTACACAAAACAGCCTCTTGAGACTGTTTTTGTTAACATATAAGACGTTGTTCTGCAGTTCCGATTGGTATTTCTCCTTCAGTCTTTCCATACTTCAGAAGTACATTTCCTAAGCTTTACAATGCTGTATAGTTTTAATTACTAACGCCGTTTAATTAATATAAAAAAAATAGTAGACTTGAAATAAGGACATTTTTGGAGAGCATCTAAATAGGGAACTACAGAATTATTTATCAAAAGTATTTTATTTTATAATATAAACAACATATTCACAATAACAAATTAATATTTCGTTGGACCCCCGTTTTTTCTTATTACCTCAGCACAGCGACGTGGCATAGAGTCAATAAGACGAATACAGCGATCGATTGAAATACTTTTCCAAGTTTCTTCTATCACATCGTATAAATTCTATAAATCATTTAAATGTGAAAGCTTTTTTGTTTTAATTTCTATATCCACGTCGCGTCGTTCCAAAGGTGTTCTATCGGATTTAAATCCGGGAACTGAGCAGGCCAACACATAACTCTAACTTTATGTTCCTCCAAGAACCGTTTTGCCTTTCGTGCCGTGTGTTTCGAATCGTTATTAGCCTGAAATATCCAGTCGTCTGGCAAATTTTCTCAACTAAATGCCATTAAATGTTCGTTTAAAATGTCGAAATAAAGATGCTGGTCCATGATGCTATTAATACGGCAAATTGGACCAGGATCGTTTGTGGTCATGCCACCCCAGACTATCACAGAGCCACCTCTTCCTTTAACGGTTGATTTTAAACACTTTGGATGAAATTCTTCACCTATTCGACGTCGTACATAAGTTATTCCATCTGATCCGAAGCGATTAAACTTAGACTCGTCAGTAAAAATTACTTTCGCCCATTTCTCTCTTGTCCAGAGAAGATGCTCTTTAGCAAAGGCTAGTCTTGCCTTACGGTTCTTTTGACTAGTAAATGGTTTTTTACGAGCGATGTGTCCTCTTATTCCAAATTCATTCAAACGGCCCCGAACGGTATGAACACTAATTTCGGTTACCATTTGTTTGGAAATTTCACGATGAATATCAACCGCAGTCTTAAATCGGTCCGCTTCTGAAAGACGGTGTATCCTTCGATCCAATCGTGGTGTTATTTTTCGTGGTCTTTCATTGCGTATTTTATTATCAACAGTGCCATTTACTTTAATATGTTTAAGTGTTTGATGGACAGCGTTAATTGAGATTTTAAGATGCTCAGATATTTTACGAAGCGTTAATTTTTCATTCCAAAGGCGGAGAATTTCTAGACGTTGCACAGTTGTAATATGTTTGTCACGACCCATTTCTACGTACGAAAACTGATATACCTAACTGCACTTTACATATGGTATTACTACTTGTACTTTATAATCACATGAACTTACCAAAATATGCGTTGAAAATAAGAAACTCAGTTTTCCCTATTTAGATGATCTCCAAAAATGTCCTTATTTCAAGTCTACTATTTTTTTTATATTAATTAAACGACGTTAGTAATTAAAACTATACAGCATTGTAATGCTTAGGAAATGTACTTCTGAGGTATGGAAAGACTAAAGGAGAAATACGAATCGGGACTGCAGAACAACGTCTTATATAGTATGTCCCACGAAATCCTGGACAGCCGATTATTTCGTAACCTAATAAAGATACGAAAAAAGTTTCTGATATGAAATTGAACGGCAAGAGGGGGTCGATTTATTGGCCGTAACAATTTTTTTTTATCATTACTGTTTACAGAGATATGAAAGTTACGTTTGATTTTTCAAATGGGATTATATACTTTTTGTTTGATGAATAGATGGTACGTTTCAAGACGAATTCAGCAAGCTTAATGTAAACACCCTTTTACAAATAGTTTTTAAGATATTACGCGTAAAAGTTTACTGATTTTCGGTACAAAAAAATCTGCGAGACCATGAAGCACAGTAGGGGGTCTCGACTCTCGACCGCACTTAAAATGCTACGGGTTAGACGGTGCCTCTTGAAACCGATACGAAGAGACTGCGGTAGGAACGGCAGGCCTAAATTCTACATAATAGTTTTTTTCACAACCGTTACCTTTACGTCATGCAGAAAAATGTCGCCTATGTTCTAGTAATGAACCTCCATACCCTCCAACAGCAAACGACTTGAAGTTTATTTTTCTTACACAAGGCAATTATCAATTCAGCCAATAGAACGAATAGGGATACTCGGCCTGCGATTTTTTTTTATGGGCTCATATTAAGCAAAAAGTATTTCAAACTTCAGTAGAAACTGTTGAACAGTTAAAAGAACGCATTGTTAACGCGTGTTGCAACGTTCCAACAGATACTCTTGTAAAAGTAGAAAAACAATTTCTAAAGCGAATAAAAAATTGTATACTAAATGATGGAGGGCACGTGGAAGGGATTCCAAAATAAAATATTATTTTTATCTCAAATTAATTTATATTTTCATATTTTTTTCTCCTAAAAATCCTTTAGCTTTATCCGTTAGCTTTATTTCATTACTAAAACATGGGCGACATTTTTCTGCATGACGTAAAGGTAACGGTTGTGAAAAAAACTATTATGTAGAATTTAGGCCTGCCGTTCCTACCGCAGTCTCTTCGTATCGGTTTCAAGAGGCACCGTCTAACCAGTAGCATTTTAAGTGCGGTCGAGAGTCGAGACCCCGTACCGTGCTTCCTGGTCTCGCAGATTTTCTTGTACCGAAAATCAGTAAACTTTTACGCGTAATGTCTTAAAAACTATTTGTAAAAGGGTGTTTACATTAAGCTTGCTGAATTCGTCTTGAAACGTACTACCTATTCATCAAACAAAAAGTATATAATCCCATTTGAAAAATCAAACGTAACTTTCATATCTCTGTAAACAGTAATGATAAAAAAAAATTGTTACGGCCAATAAATCGGCCCCCTCTTGCTATTCAATTTCATATGAGAAACTTTTTTCGTATCTTTAATAGGTTACGAAATAATCGGCTGTCCAGGATTTCGTGGGACATACTGTATGTTAACATAAACGTTTTCCCTATTTATATGCTCGCCACTGTACATTCGTAATACTCGTGAAATGATTGTGGCGATAGGAATGACTATTACTGTACAATTTCTCTACGTTCAGTTTTGCATTTCAATGAATTATAATCTCAGTAATGGCGTGGTCGATGATTGTTATATTTTTTTAAATGGTTCATAATTTCGGTTTTGTAGAACATATTAAATTTTCAGCAAGTTCCTAGATTGGATTTTCATTGAAATTGAAAATCTGTATGTCCCATAAGGGTATGTGTTAAAATTACAAAATCTTGATATTAATTTTTTCATAAAACTGGGGCGGATAATTTAAATCGAGATAGACTTACATGATTCCTATGTATTCAAAGAACGATCAAGCGAAGTTTCGTTAAAATCCTCCATTAAATATATGTGCGGAAGAACCACCTTGAACGATGATTCCACGAAAAGAAAAAGCGAACTTAATACAGCGATGTCTCGTTAGACGCACAAGCTCGGGACTGACCTTGTGCAGTTATCGTAGAGTTCGTATATTGTTTGATGTTTGACAAGGACAGCGTATAAAGGGGCTGGTTTCTGTGCACTTATCCTGGACAAATTTGTGCGTCTAACGAGACATTACTGTATTATAACTACGATCGCGAGCACGAAGAGGTTTAAAATCGACGTAAGAGGCATCTCACCAGCAACAGCAGAGGCGTGAGCGGGTACCATGTCCTTCAGATTCGGTGCACTCGAAGAACCACTGATAACCGCGGTGCTGAAGAGACTGTTCGCCGATCCTGTCAGCTTCTTGTTGACGTTGTAACCCAACAGCTTGAAATAACTCATCTGTCCGGAGATACTGTGACGGTGGCGCCTTGCTGTGCAGGTAGGGTCAGGTTGAATGATTGAAGGTCGTGTGTCTGGAGACGAGAAGGATCGTTGAGGCTGGAGACGGGAGAACGGTGCACGTGGACACTTGGAACGATGGTTAGATTTTCGAGGAGTATCGTGACAGTCGTGGACATCATTATTATGCACAGAGGACGTATGAGAAAGCGTACTACTATGATCTGGTACGTCTACTAGGCTACCGTGCCGATGGAGACTGAAGCTGGTGAAAGAACGGCGTCTTCGTGTTCGAGAACAGCTGGACGAGGAACACTGAATCGAACAAAGCGGACCGACAAGAGGAAGAACATCGTCAGATCCGGGCAAATTGGGGCAGGATAACGTTCTTATTAGCGTACGATTACTTTCAACGACCGATCCACCACTGAACGTCCGTCTGATCACTTTTCTGTCGGGCCTCCACTTCTGTCTCTCCTTGGTCACGAGGCGCTTACACGCGAAAGGTTCACCGGACTCCGAATTACAAACACTAGGATCTCGTTTCTCGAGAAACGCAGAACGTTGCCCTCTGCGAGGTAGCGAGCCAAGATCTAGATCGAAGCTCGCCAATCGACGAAACTCGTGGACATTTCCGTAACTGTCGTTGGAGGAAACGCTGCAAGAGGAACGATTAGATTCATCGTGGCGCAGACTCAGGTAACAGGAACAGTTAAAGAACTTGTGCGACAGCGAGCGAGCGAAATACGTGTCGAAATTTGAACGTTCCACGGGTGGTAGCTCTCTGCTCCGCAGGATCAGCTCCGACACGTTACAATTATAACAAAGACATCTGGGTAGATAGGGGGACAACGAACGTGATCGTTTCTCGATATCGACGCGTCCTTTTGCCGTCTCTCGGGTTCTTTCGTGGCGGGATAACGAAAGGGACGACGACTTTTGCCACGAACTGGTCCGTGGCGATCTCGTCGGATCGCTCGACTCACCGTTAAACTCGACGCAGGGAAGAATCGTTTCTGAATGGGAACGTCCGTATTTCTTACTTTGAGAACGTGGCTGGGGATGACCGTCTCCTGTATCGGTATCGAGACATGTCGAACAACGAACTGTGGGGACTGGGAGCACGATATTCGTGATATCCGAAGTCCTGCTGTTCGGTGAAATTAGGGGAGTGTTATGTAAAGTCACCAAAGGTGTCGAAGCGAAGGTTGCGATCGTAGGGACGGGTAACTCCGGTGAACTGAAGGAGTGCGACAAAGCCAACGACTTCCCCGTAATAGGCACGTGCAGCAAAGCCTGGCTAGATGTTTGTACCCGGCACTCTGTTGTTGCATGCTTTCCTGTGTGGACCCATGCGTGTTTTGCGAAATGAGACGATGCAGTTAGAATGAACATATGAGAATTTAGTATAGCGGGACGGGACGTAAAAAGGAGGGAAAGAAAAGAAAAAAAGAGAAATAGACTATTAAATAAACCCATTACCAACGAAATAAAAGTAATCATTGGCAAGAACCTTTGGTTATGTCCAGTCTTTAAACAACAGCCATCTTTGACGATCTTGGAAATACATTTTGCTTGAGAAAACTTGTCGTGGAAATACGCGCAGCTTTTATAGGCAAAGTTCAAGAATATTTTTTTTGCAAGTTAAATACATATCTTAATCGGGAACAAAGCGTAATTTTAACGTCTTATTATACAGGGTGGGATCGAGTAACATGTACAATAGGGTGTGTGGAAAATACGATTTTCTTTTTGAAATATGCGGGACAAATTTTTGTTTCCTGTCGAGAATATTTTTCGTTAACTAGAAAATTTGTTAGTAAAAAGAATGATGTACACAGTTTTTTAGGACACAAATTTATATATGGAAAAGTCTTGCGAGTCAAGCTTGTATGGCCAATAGTTTTCGAATTATATAGCTTGACATAAAATTTGTAATTAAAACTGGTGTAAAATTATATAGAAGATTAATTTAACGTATCTGAAATTCTAAAGGATTATTTTTGCGGAAATAACTCGTGAAATTTTTAGTTTGAATTTGAAATATAATTACTACTCGATATGTCAGATAATTTATGAAAATAAATTATGAGTTTTTTTTTCATCCTATGCTACTTTGTACATGTTATTCAACCGCATCCTGTATACATATATTTTAAACATCGAAAAGCGTTAAAACGTCTTCGAAACTTTGAGAAATTGTTTGATATAAAATACCAAATACCACTGACTTTTGTCGGTGTCTATAGTTTTTTTGAACGTAGTTAGTTCGAACGACCTGTAACAATGCTTCAAGTTAGAGATTTTTGTAATGCTAAATTGTTACAGATGACATTTTATGAAAAAAGATTCGTTACCAATGAGGGGAATAACTTAATTGAAATCTAGAGAAAACGACGTATACTTCAACCTACTCTTATTTAGAATTAGAAGGCACAAGTTTGATTAATGTTACACACCCATGGCACACGATAGCCATGCAACTAGTAGCCAACCAGACATCAATTTGAATACAAAAACACTATCGATGATTAGTATGGTTGTGAGATTTTACAATGATGGCAACCAAAGATTATTTGACATTCTTGAAAATATGTATTTTAATTCCTTTCATCGTATATCATTATCTCACCTAATCGATTTGTGAAATTTTTGATTGCCACCGGGATAAGATTTAATCGAGTAAACATTTAGAGATTAAATTTAATTTGTGCTTAGAATTTTTAACATCGAGAGAGTAATGAAACGATGACATTACAGTAAACGATAAATATGTAAAATTTTTACGTAATAGAGGCTACTTGAGATTGAATATAAAAGTGATATGCTTGAAGAAATATCGGAATATTACGCGAAATTTAATAAATAATTAAAAAAAAAAAAATTAAAAAGAAATGTGAATTGTAAACATGAAAACTCTGCAAGTAACATAAAATGAAATACAGTATACAATGACATCCACACGTTAATAAGTACATATGAAGAAAAAGCAGATATGAACATAAAATATAACTAAGCACTGTTAATTGCGAGTCTCGATGGAACAGTGAGCTTAGGAATGAAGGAGTCAGGAAGACAACTGAATGAGTCACATTACATCTGGTATTGATATGTAACTCAAACAGTCGCCGACATAAATTAGTTGGCTTCCACGCGCACAACTATCGCTGAGCAAAGAGTTATTTCAACTGGATATTCCTATATCAGTCTATTTTGATCTTGTCTGTTTAATTAGTTCTGTTACTTAAGCTGTGGCTCGTCAATCACGTAGTAACTGAACAATCTGTCGGTACTATAATACTTGAAAAAGTAAAGTAAATGTCACTCACACACTACATTACACGTAAAAATCAATATAATACAAAAGGATATGGTATTCATAATACATAAAAATAATGCAATATTAAGGAATTTGGCGTGACACTAAAAAACTACCATATAGCCAAGAGATCACGTATGTATACTTAATGCTAAAGTGTCTATGAGATACGCTAAAATAATTGAAATGTTTCGTCAAAAGGAATACTGTAATATCGATAAATATGTGGGGATGCTACATTCATAGAGAAATAAGGTGCAAATCACAGCAGTCTACGGCGCAACTATATGTGACTAACGCAGAAGCGAAGTTCAATGTTGTCAATGTAAATACCATAAACGAAAACGACAAATAAATTAAAATATATATATTTCCTATTAAACTGAAAAGATATGAACTATCCAAACTTGAGATATTATTGAAATCCTGTAAAAATCAATAGTAAATAGTCGTTTTCAACTATCATGACCGGTCCAAACAATTGTGGTCTAACTCCCATTATGGCATTGTCGATGTCTCCACCTTCTAACTCGCATTTACTCCACCTTCCTAGACTGTGGAAATTCTAACCATTTCCAATATTAATCGCATCCAGACGACCTTGAACGTTTCGATAGGTTTTCAATTCTCGATTGTTCCTGAAAGTTTTGGTCCATCTTAAACTGTCGACAAACAGAAACTTCAATTCTTGCAACAATCGACCAAGACTTTCAACATCGTCTAGATTCGAATCTAATATCGAAGCCATGACTAGCCAGGATTTCCATTTCCTTGGGGAAAAGACCAGCAAAGGTTTAGACTACACTCCTATTGACCTAAACGCATTTGTCCATATGACAGAAGAACATCAAGGTCCGACGTGATAGCGTTAAAAAAGGGAAATGTGCCTGGTCATTCAAAACAGTTGAAAATGACTATGGGATACTACGAAACGTAAATGCACTCTTTTCAACGTTTTCCTGCTGAAATTATAACAGGAAGTCAGAATGACATACCTTCTTTGTTGACCGCGTCCAAGCTCTGATACTGCAGCTTGTCCGCAGCTATAAAAAGACATGAAAAACACGACGCTTTGTGATAAAATTTGATTGCGAATTTCAGTTGACCATACATTTCCAAAAAGTGAAACATTGGAAACGAAATCAATGAAAATTCTCGTAACGCAATTTTATTCTGCCAGTACTTGACCACGATTTGTACAATGACTATTTACAAAAGTACTTGTTTTTAACTTTTTCTTAACAACGAGATATATATATCCGTTGTTCTAAGCGAAAGGTTAAGTATTTGTATATAGGTGTCACTATCATGCATAACCAAAGATATTAGCTTTGATTCGTTATTGCTAGTATAAAATGTATACTACCGATTAGCAGTGAAAAACACTTACCTTTCTCAGACTTGTCTTGTCTTTGATGATCGTAACTACGTGCTCGTGGCTCGACAATTCCACCTCTCTCCGCATCGCGTCGTTGACGTTGACTAGCAGCTAATTGACTACCAAGTCTAGCTGCCTCGTGGCCCGCTACAGTCCTAGCACTGATCGAATTGTTAAACTAGTAAAGAAAATATTTATGTTTCGAATAAACTTTTATATACCTTATCGGAATTGGTGCTGAACTTTGCAAGAAACCACTGTCGAAAGGTTCATCCATCATATTAGGATCTAGGTCCATCATATCAACAGCTCTGCTAGTTGTTGGACTATCCATCGTTGAATCTCCAACATCTGTTTCCACTAGTGGAGGAGGTGTATCCTTCAAATTCGTATAACGCAAACAAATCTCATTACGATTTAAATACTGCTATATGTTTGGGTTTTAATTAAAATTCACGGTTGTAGTTAGTAGTAGGCAGTTAAACGTTGCGCGTTGTGTTTCTCGACTCTTATACTTTCGTGTAACTTATACAATTCGTTTCCACTTTATAAATCAGCCCTCAGAAGCTGTAACTGCGTTTAATCGTAGCTACGGTACGGGTTGAGCAATCCCGAGGTACCCGAGCTATAGGGGGCCTAATGGGCTCCAACATACTACTGACATCCCTAATGTAGATGCCAGAGAATAATGAATACTTTATTGTAGATCAAAGTTAATGTTCCGTTTTAAGGGTGGTTGTTAATGCCACGTAGAACCGTGAATTTTAAATCGCAGTAAATATTATGAAGTATTTGCAAAGAAACTTATACACACAGATTGTGTTGGTGCATTCATGAAATCATCTTCCAAAATTCCCAATTCTACGTCTTCTTCTTCTATTCGTGCACTGCATTGAGAAATAGTGTCTTGGGCAGATCCACCGCCACTTTCACCCTGAAAATATAACGAATGTAGTTTTTAATACATTTATAGTCACTGCGGAAAAATGCCAATTACGTAATTTACTTACTATATTATGACTACTTTCGTTGCGCGAGTGAGGTCTAAAGCCCGGGCCTGGTGGTAAATTTTTTTGTACGCAACAATTAACACCGGGACTAAAATGCAATTCAACGTGAAAACGTTCTTCGCTGCTCGGATCTTTGGTTGGATCTTCGTATAACATAACTACAATTTGCGACATATAGTTTAATTCGGAAACCATACTAACATACTCCATAGCACGACGCCACTGTTCATCTTTTATTACCTGTTGTAGTAAAAATGTTTCTACATTGTCTATAGCAAAAGAAAACTGTAAAAAATGATAAATGTTACTTACGTCGAGTAAACCACCGTAACGTAAAACTGTTAACAATGAATGCACGTGACTTTCACTTGTAAAATAAAGTCTTGTGCGAACATGTCGACCAGGGCTCGAAACACCATGAGAATACCTAAAATATTTAATCGTTCCAATATACAAGGCGTATTGTAGCATACCTTAGGTCCTATTTTACCTTGTTCAAATATATATGTATATATATATTACAATACGAATTTACTTCTACCTTGGATTAAGCCTATTAACAGTTTCTTCTCCAGATTCTTCTATATTTCTTTGCAAATCGGCTCTTATTTTTTTCAAAAGAGGAGTACAGATACCTTGTCCTATTGTAAGTTTTTCTTGCACTGTTAATCCATATTCCTAGTACGAATAGATAAGTTGAAATATGTAGGTTGATTGTATATATAGTATATACTAAAACTACCATTATTAAAATTCTGACCTGTGGTATAACAATATCTGCCAAGTATTTGGAATAAATATATAATTCTTCCGCATGCTCAAATTGCAGTGTATGGTTATTATGTTGCAAATCGTATTTTATACAATCGTAAATATCCGGAATTTTTGATATATCAAATCTCTTATGTTTGGTACAGAAGTCCTTTTCGATCTTTCCCCATCGACGACCCATTAATTCCCACGTTTCACCGTGATAAAGAATCGCATCTAAACATATTATACAAATAACAATAACTTCGACGTACAATGACACGCAAATAAATACCTTTAGTTTTTGGATCATCTTTTTTAATGCGCACGATATCCATTAATTTTTGGATTAAAATATGGACGTGTTGGCAACATCGAACAGGATTTTTAACAAAATCCATAGCCGCGTTAATACTCAATGCATTTCCAGGATTTATTTGTTCCCGATCCTCGCGCGTAAATTCTCTGTCCTGTTGTAATAATTCGTGGAGTCGCGTTTTTACCCTATCAAAATACGTTATTACGATTTACTAGAAAATTTAAAAATTATATCGATTTTTCGACTCGAACTATTCATACAAAATTTCCTTACGTACATATTTTGATATTTACTACTGTCACAATCGTTGTCCAAGAGACCATTAGTATTAGCGCTTTTAACCATCTGTACTAGTATGGGCGTTAATTCTCCCTCTAACGCGAGCAAACCTTTCGCAAAGGCAGCTGCAGTCATTTGAACTCTTCCTTCGTCGCTTGCATAAATTTTCAAGTCGTGACGAAAAGTTGAATGAAGTCGAAGTAAACCCAAACCTTGAGCACCAGCATAATCACCTAAGTATACATACAAAAAAACCATTATAAAGAATAAAAATAAAAATAAAACATGTCCTTTAAGTTTAAACAAACGTAAAGTATGATTATGATTCTGGGAATGATCTGTGTTCTGGTAAGAAGATCATAACGGATAGTTATAAAAATCATTAATTATATATTAACACTTTAAAGGTCGCACATCTATGCAGTAACGGTAACATCACACACATGTTGCGTGAGCGGCCGTTAAAGTGTTAATGTACATACATGTAGCTTATGGTGACGAAATATTAATGTTCACATTTTACGATTAACCATTAATCACTATCCATCGATGTATTATGTTTCGTTAATGCTATACAAATTTTGCAATTAATCAATGTGTTCATTTTTGGTTTGATAAAACGGTGAAGATACCAAAATCTATTTACGAGAATATGTAATAGTATATACGGATAGGTTTACATTGTATACGTGTCATTTATACGTGATACTGTATGAACAGTGAAACAGAACTAATAGAGCTATTAAAAAATAGAGTAGATAGACATTTAATACTACAAAATGTATAAAAGCGGCTACCACTGAATTGTGAAGCAATTCATTGCAATGTGGAATACACATAGAACCAGCATAGAAACAGCATTTCTTTGAAGTGCTTTATTCTTAATACCATTCAAATACCGTCTTAACATCTTTATTTATATACACATATACCACTACTATTTCTATGCATTTTGACACAATCTACGCACAACTACAAACAAGCGTTGATTCAGAATAAACAGTTACCGTGGTTTGGTAACATCTCTGAGTCTTCCTCTGAAATAATATTTGAAATTATCTATGAATTAAACGTTTTTATAAAAAGTAAGATGTTTACTATCCTTGAACTAAAACAATGGGATTCGCAATTTGATGTGAAATGTGATATTAAAAATATACCATTACTTGCGTAACATCATTGGCATCGAGTAAATACTTTAAGTTAATCAAATGAAATGTCTAATGGTTACACAGCTCTATCTCATGAAATATTTTATATACGTTTATATATACATACATATACACTGTGCGACATTTTAGCAACAACGTAGTATGCATACGGTCGGTTGAGAATTTCAGGCGTAAGATAGTTCCAGCCGAAGTTCAGCCAACAGATGAAACTTATTAAATAAACAATTTTTCGCGACATATGACATTAACTTAAAAGTGAGTATGACAAGCGTATGAACATAAGATACGAACCACTAAGGTGTCTACCTTGACCACCGGGGTACATGCAGCGAAATATTCTTCCTAATTCTTCTGCTTGAATACGGCCGGCCGGTGTTAATTCTCCACCCCATTTCAAGATCAAGACAAGTGATGGCTCGCCAAGTCGATCTAACACAAGAAAAAAGACAAAAACTTTCAAATTTGTTCATTATTCCCTTCATACACTCTGCAACAATATTAAAGGGACGCTTTAAAATTGCCTCAAGAATAACGAATATCTAAGTTCCGCAATTTTGTGAAAAAGTAATCATGCAACAATGTAATAAAAAAATGTTTAAACTGAGACCTCGAAAGCTTAAAAACTTTATTTCTATTATTCTATATTGTTATGCGGCTACTTTTCACAAAATTCAAGTGATTCGAAGGTGATACTTCAATTTTGTTGCAGAATTTATAATGTGACTAAAAATAAGAGAATGTTACTCTTTGTACCGTCATCCGACGAACTTCCTCTTGGTCGCCCCCTTGGTTGATATTTCATTTGTACTTTGCGGTTTATTCCTGAGAAGTGGCCGTACCTACGATATAATGTTAACTGCTTGCAGTATTTTCAGATTAAAATAAAAAGTTCCTCGGAAACATAACACAATATGCCTGCTTATTAAGACTTAGAATGTTGAGTGAAACAGCATTAAACGGGATACTTATAGTGGACGGTACTGAATTTAAAGAAGCACCTATATCAGTTTAACATTCCCCTGTTTCTAATAATTTTAATAATACATATTTGGAAAAATATTATCATACAGGTTTAGCGGTTTAGCGTACTTACATTTCTAAAACACTCTTTAATTGTTCAAGTTTCCCTTGTTTTTCTTCTAATTCTGGCCCTGCAGCCCGATGTTGAATTTCAGCTAACAAACTACGCGCGGTGTCTAATATCTCTTGTAACTGCTTAGGTCGTTTCAATTTAATGTGACCGTGTTTGTAACCGTCGTATTTTGCAAATATTTCAAAAAATCTGTTTCGAATGAGAAATAGTGAATAGCGATATTTTTTTAAAATATATTATCCAGAAAAACTATTGAAAACATAATTACTTTGGATGACGAACTTCCACTTTCATTTTTTGTTTCGGAGTCCTGTCGCCGTGTCTTATAACAGCAACAACGCAACGTAATTCCATCCTAAAATACACACAAAAATATTGTTAAAATCATAGCACTTGGAATAATGACATGGAATATGAAATAAAATTAACATACATTTTTCCAAATGTAGTAGGTACGATAGGTGGATCGTCTAACTGGAAGGGAACACTCCAAGGAATATGTAAAGTAGGTGCTAACTCCCTCAGAATCATATTTCCTAAAATCTTAGCACAGTCATCGTAATATTTATTTGAGTTTTTTACAAAACTAAATCCATTTACATCACACACGAATGACTGACCATTTGCTCTGTAAAATATTAATAACTATGTATATGCTATTTACATAATTTTATGCTACTAATTACCAATTATTGATATTTCCAACATTTTTTTTCCCTTAATTTCGTTACAGTTGAATTTCTATGTACCTGAGCAGGTCGAAACCACAAACAGTTTGTTTAAAAGCCAAACACACTTTTCTACTAATCAGTTTCTCGGCGTTACTTAATATAACGGGATAACGAATTTCTTTTCCTTCCGAATCTCTTTCGACTTTCCCGTCTAAAGCAGGACTTTTTCTTGCTTCAGCATGAGCGTAATCAGGACCCACGGTATAAACTTTAACATCTGTGCCATCGGTAGGCATAAAATCTTCATAAATATAAGACCCTGTTTTACGAACTCGAGATTCTGGCGAATATACGCTACTACGACTTCCGATCTATATAACAAAGATAAAAATGAGTTTACTATCATTCTATAATTATCATTTTAATGATTATGCCTATATAAAATAGCACCTTTCTAAATAGTCTTTGACTGCCACCTCCTGCAGATGTAGGATAATAAATGTAAATATTATGATCCTCAGCAGATACTGGTTTTTCTACAAACGGTTTATTGAATGTAACACCATTAACTTCCACGTGATCTTCCGACTCCACCAATTCATGATCTACAATGAATTCTTTCTTACATGTATGTAGCATAAAATTAAATATATGTTAAATAGCATGTATATTGTATACGTTTTGGATCAGAAGAATCTCTGTCCAGGACGGCATATCTTGGAATTTCAATACCCTCGCTGCTTAAAATGGCATAAACCCTTCTACGATCCTATGAAATACAAAATTCAAATAGATATGAATAAAATGTTTTTTGCTCTTGCAGTTTACAATATTTGGAACTATTTGGAATTAGTATTTGCTTACCTGGATGTCATATTGCATCGGTAAATTATTGATAATAAAAGGATTTCTAAGATTAGCATAACTTATAGCTTTATCAAGAGGAAAGCCCTTACTGTGGAAACTTATTAAACAATCAACAATTGGCCAATCCTCTACTGATTCCTATAAACGTATGTTTTCATGAAACAACAAATTAATAAATCTTATCTTTTTCTAGACCTACCTTTAAAATAACTTCTTCGGGAAATACTACTATTTTAATGTATTCAAATTCTTCTAGTCTTGTTAAAATTTCCTTCATTGGTTTACTTTGTGATTTCTTGGCCATCGCACAGACTCCAACCAGAACTTGCTTCCCTTCCCCTTCCAAATCACTTCCACCCATGCATTCATCATCATTGCTGCACCCGTCCGACAGTTCGGCCTAAAAGAATTTTTCTATTTAGTTTAAATGAATTATTCTTATAGTATATATATTATTATAATAATATAATATAATATATTATATTATTCTTATTATTTTTGTATTTTTATCTTTTTTATATAAAGCCATTAATTTATATACTAGCTTATATACACAATGAATTTGCAAAACACAAGTCTCATTGCTGTATATTACATGGGTCTCAATTTATAAAAATTCTTTGTTCAACATTGCCTTAAATATTGTTCGTTTGATATGCTTTCAAACAGGATGAACTACCAGGACTGCCTAAAATAATAACTTTGACCATTTATTACATTCTTCATTTTACATTTAATTAGAAATCAAAGTTACATATGTATAAAAAGAATGTAATGTATGAAAAGAAAAAAAAATTAATGTAATACTATTGAAAAAATTCACTATTAGAAATATAAAAATGAAATTAATTTATTTAATTTAAAATATGTTGTAAAATCTAAAATAATCTAAAATAAAAATAGCTTCAAGTAAAAGAATTAAATTTTCTTTTAATACATACAGACATATAGTTGGTTTGTTGCAAAAAGATAGACAAGTATTGTTACAAAAATATAAAACTTAAAACAAAAGTTATACTATAACTTTCTAATTAAAATTGTATTCGTGTTATATACAATTTAGATCACATTTTTTATCTTATATACTTAATATGGATGCATATAGATAACGATAAAAAAAGTATAGATAAAAAATGTTATATATATACATTTTTTCATATATACAGATAGATAGATAAAAAATATATATATCAAGAAAAAAAATATATCATGAGAAAAGCAATATCTTCAGATAAAGTCCTGTGCCTGTTAATTTGCTGAAACATATTACAACGTACAAAGCACTCATCACAATAGCATTGCGTATCCAAGCCTGTGATATCTCCAACGTTAGAGGCAGGTGTGGAATTCTTTTCCTTATTGCTATTACGCCATTTTTTAAGGCGCCACCAGTCTTTTAACCATGTCCATTCCATAACTATATTTTATTTAAATAACACTTTACCAACAAAAATTCACTACTGTATTACTTCACATAGATGAATAAGAAGTAATTGTGTCAAATTTGGTTGTTTCAGTCACTTTATCATATTAAAAATTACACTACAATTTAACTTAGTTGCATATTGCACTTACAAAAATATATACACCAATCAACAATTTAAATATTATTATCATACATGTCACTGCTCTACCCACAGCATTGATATGCTTTAAAATCAAACAGTTTATTTAGAAATATATAGAATTCTTAGTATTATATATTGCATAGAACAACTTCTAGCCACCAAAATTTTTACATACATCTGAGATGTAGCTAACGTTGTAATTAAATCTATTTTATCTTATCATATCCTACCCTTGGACTTTCATTGTCTCTAAATATTCTGGACTTCCTGAAAATATGAAACAAAATTAAACACAAAAGACTTGTCAATTTTGCAAAATGACAAAAAATATTGTTTATATTAGAGCAAATAATTTGATAATAATAAAAAGTTTATAACTTTCGTATACAATAATCCTTATTCGTACACAAAAGATTATTTTATTAGTATAAACTTTGTTAACTTTCATGTTCGTCGATTAAATTACTTCACGATTTTTCTAAAGGTAACATTACTACTTGGCAATCGTGTGTTTAACTGAGGATGAGTGTAAGTAAACAGATACTGAACTCTTTGCTTAAAGATAAAGAGGGAATTGTCTCTTTGAAAAATCACATTCTGCGCAGTCTATATAAAGTAAAATTGTATCACTTCCTACAGTTCTCTGTAAACTACCTGAATTAAAAAAGTAAACATATTTTAATACGACAGAAAACTTTTTTTAACAACAATGTTTATAAAGTTAGTAGTATATATGAAGTTATCAAGAAGAGTACAGTAGTGATAGATGTATACATATAAATAAGAAAATAACAAAGAAAATTAATTAATATAAACATGTATAACAATAAAGTATTAATGACTACAATAAAAAAAAGAGTAATGCACACTTAGTTCAATAAAAACAGTGTAAGTTCATTTTTTCAGATTGTTGTGTTATATATTCACATTTAGTAACGTACAAAATATAATGCTTTAAAAAATAAGTAAAAAGAAACACTACCATTATTTGCCAATACGGTTCTGCTTCGTTATCACAATCGAAGATATAAACATCAGGAACTGTTGTAGATGATGAAGAATTTGTGTTTTCCATCATAGATCCAAGTTCAAAATATAATTAACTACATATATTTACAAATAATAATTAAAGCATATCAAATAATATTTAAATACTTAAGTATTTTCTATGCACACTTACAAACTGGAACCAAACTAAAATCAGTGTAGTGTATTACATGTAGATAATGAATTATAATACATTTAAAGTAACATTACCATTATTATATATTTCAGTTTACTCTTGAGAAATTCAACCAATAATTGTTTTGTTCTATTTGTTTTAGGCATAAACATACATATAATTTTAGCAGACTTTTAATATATTCAAATTGATGACAATGACGTTCTATTTCAATTCACAATGATCACAATGAATTGCAATGAATATAGCAAACATATAGAGCACATTGAATATAAAATCACACACTCATTTATTTTTGAATATTTAGGCTAACGAATTTTAAATAATTAGAAATGTAATTCGTATTATACGAAACTAGAAATTACATTGCACAAAACCTAGAATTTATGCATTATACAAGAATTTGCAGAACAGTGCAAAATGCAACTAATACAGGTTTCATGCCAATTTATTTTTAGACTGGTATACTAAGAAAATGGTTTTGATTCTATAAATCACTAAATTATTAGGAAGCAGGCAACAAAATGATAAAGATCAAATAATAATGAAAGCATAATTATATTTGGTAATAAAATATGTTTATGCCTTATGAGATAAATTGGTTAAGATATAATAATACAAAACAAACATGTGTACTGGAATATGAGGTGTAGATATTTATAATGAAATATGTATATTTACAATTACATATGCATTATAAAAACTAACAGTAAATAACTAATATCTTCCATTATTTCTTGAATTGTTTCTAATAAAGAAGCTTTATTATGTAGTTTCATAATATCATAAGTAATTACAAGGTGAATTTCTGTGTAAATGAAATAATTTTCTAACCTTTGGCTGTATGCATTTATCAATGTATATCAAATGTAATAAACATTACCATACTTATAATGTAAAAACATGATAAACTTTATATACTATTGTGTATTAATTTACACAACAGATTGTAAATCTAAAGGAATTAAAACTTGTATAAGAAGTACTTTTAAATTATAATACATGAATCATGTTTCCATAAAATTATTTATTTTCAATAAAGCATTGAACTTACATTATTCATTTATTTTTTATATTAGTCGTAGTAGCTGTAAAAATAAACTAAACCATATAAAGTTTAAACATGTTATACAATTGTTTTCCAATGAAAATTTAATTTAAAATATGGCATTAACTTAATTTTAATATTAATACAATGTCTAAGGTACTGATAAGAATATATACTTTAATCAATTCAAACTTGCTAACTTGCTAAGTGCTCTATACATTAATATATAGAATATAACTCACTCTTTTTGATGAACGATATATAGAAGAAGCAACAGGACCCACAAGGGTTGGTTGTACTGTATTTATATCCCCTACATAGAAAATTGGTCGAGTGGCATTCCGTAGACCCTATTAATGGATTATTATCTGATTAAGATAATTCTAATATTATAAAGAAACAAATTGTCTAACACTATGGAGTTAATACTACACTTAGCATTATACATTCATTATAATGACTATCCTTTCTCCTCAATAATTGTATAATGTTAACACTAAAACTGATTAAAAAGTAATGAGTACATTATCAGAAACAAAAACGTGTCAACGTATTTTATTTTTCAAATAATTTCTTTTGTAAAAATATATCTAATAAAAGGAAAACAATAACAAACGATCATTTAATATACAAAGTAAGTCAATAGTTAAGTTTTAATCAATAAATATGTAGGATTATTGTTTACCTGATAACCATGTTCCAATTCAGTGTAAGACATGTCAGAACAGGTTTCATTGAGAAAAGAAAAACTGTTTCAGTTTTGATTTAAACAATTTACTCCTGAAATAATTAAAGATTTCAGATTTCAGACCTTGTAATTCAACTGTAAAAAAAAAAAACAAAGAAACAAGTGAAATGACAATAGAAAAATTCGATTCATAATTAAAGCTATTGTAAACTTCTTTACTCATTGCATGATTACAGTTTTACACTACAATAGAAACTGTAATATATTAATAATATTAACTTAATGTTTCCCAAGTTTGCAAGTACTCCTATTTTATACGACTAAAAGCATAATTGTGGAAAGTACGGTAACCTCGACGGTCAATATTATACTTGAACATACTTGAACAAATCTGATTTCAATTAATCTGTGATATAACGAAAAGGTTGATGCATTTAACATACCAATTAAAGATGAAATATTATTAAATATATTTCAATTTCATAACATAACGCAGTGTCATTTGCTTATTTGATCATTTTTAAATTTATATCACTGGGTTCATACAAACTCACCGATCTTACGTCGTATTAATTTCCAATTTCTATATCAAGCGTGACAATAAAGATTTAATCTAGCCACTTCAAATTTCTGTTCGATTTTGAATTCTTTTCTGCGTTCTCCAATTTTCGGACATATTGTCAAACTTAAATCTCGATTCCTCGTATCGCTAAATAATCGCGTATCCGGTTAGTAGCATAAATCGATATTACATAGTGGACCGCGTACTAAAGTAGAACAGTTATTAAAATTGAATACACGAATTTTTTAATCCATACAAAATTTAATGTAATATATGATCAATTTTGGGTATTATATTTAAAGTTTTAAGATAGTTTATATATTTTATATAGTACACCAATTTATTTCAAGTTTACTTATAAAACATTATTACATACTTACATCATAATAACTTTGTAAGATGAACTTTTTTACTTATTTTGCATGGCAAATTTTGTAGAATTGTTCCAACGATAATACATATTTACTTGAGCAACATAATGGTGATTGACTTGTCAGGTAACAAATTTCATACTTTTCACTTCTAATTCTTTGATTTGAAATACATAGATACATGAATTCTAATAACCACTAAAATTGCTGGTTGTAAATAAAGGAACTTTCAAAATAATGAAAAAATATTTTGCTGTTGTATAGATAAATAAAAAAATAAGTGACATGTATTTGGAAGTACTTACAAATATTAAATAGGCATCATACAAAATAAATAATAAAAAATGTACTCTTAACAATTTAATAACAACTCTGACTAAAACTAGGATATAATAATTTTAAATTAGTAGTAATGTGTTCATTTTATTAATACCCTTTGTTTAACGTCTGTTTTTGGTACTGGCAAAGTATTGATACAGTTTACTTTAATTTAAAAACATTGAATAAATTATCGTTACCTAATGTTAGTTAGTATCGTATATATTGCGTATTTTATTATGTTATTGCACTAATTTTTATTTACTTTATAAAGTAATTAATAATAGTTCAGTTTACAAAATTACAAATAAAAAGTTTGTCTTTGCAAAACAGAAGGACGTTTTATGTATACGTGTAAATATATACACACGCGAAGATAATCTTATACTTAACACAATTTATGGACAAACCTACACGTTATGGCAGTATAAACGTGAAAATTTATATGCAAAATTTGTACTAATACCTTACGCGTTTAATTGTTATATTATGGTAAAATTTGCTGCCATTAATTATTCAAAACATTTCTTTGAGATAAACAAATTTCAATTTTTTGTGTTCTGTCCAACCAAAGGAATGATATCACTTTTTTTTATTTAACATTTATTATTCAGTCATTTATTTCCTATTTGTTGTCAGCTCACTAGCTAGACACTAGTCGTTATTGCGACTTCATCTATACAAGTTTCCGTGACCGTGCTCGTGCCTCTGTGCGAATTGTTGTATATTCAAACCAGAGAATATTAGGAATTAACGTTGTGTCACGTAATAGTAGATACTCTGATATCCGCCTGAAAATACAATAGCACGTGTAGTACATGTGTTGCAAGCAATATATCACAACTTTTATTATTAAAACATTAACCTACCACAAAACTATTATAGGAAAGATAGGTGTAAGTACTACAAGTGTTATTATGAACCACACTACTCCCAATATGATTCCTATGAATGCACCAAATAGGACTTGAGAATTAGTATGATATAATAAATAGACCCTACTGTATGTTACTAAAACTGCAATAATTATACAAGCAGCTATGAGAATGATCCTCCATAATCTTTCTGATAGGCTGCTATTATTATTATGATGTAACCTAGAAATATAAAAGAGTAAAATATAACTCTGTCATGTATGTTTACATCGAAACAAATTACCTGATGCATATAAAAAGTGTGATGTATGCAGCAAAAAACCATATGAATTGTGCATGCGTTGATGGCATACCATACTCAACAGAAACATCACGTTTCATTGGCCTTGCTTCGCAAATTGTATGTTTTAGTATAAAATTTATACCCTCGTTTATTATAATGCCGCTAAAAAATGCAATCTAAAAATGAAAATTAGCTTTGAATACGAATTACAAATGCGTTTATTATTTTCAAAATTTATACTCACTGTGTGTAGATCTCTTCTAAAGAGAATTAATGTTACAAACCCAGTTATAATAACAAATGGTATTAAACTTATTAAAGCTAAGAACTTCCCAAACAAATCACCTGTAAATATAAAATTTAAATTAGGATACATTTAACACCTAAACATGCCTGTGCAAGCTTCGAATAAACCGAGATAACTTAACAGAAGAAAACACGGCTAAAAAACAAAAAAAATTCAAACTGTAGAACATAAAAGTAATTCAGTTTGAATTTTATTATTTATTTTATAAAGAAAATACTTTCAAAATGAAATAAACAATGTATATCGGTAAAATTGACACGCAATCAAAACGTGGAAATTAGCTGAATTCAACAGTTAACGAAAGATTCAACAAAAAAATTTACCTTGGGGATATTCGACTAAAGTAAGAGATAAAGGAACCCATTCTGGTTTCTGCATAGCATCTACAAGATGTGATTTCACGCCGTAAAACGATTCGTCTTCTAACGATGCCATGTTATCGAAATTTTTGAAGTGACCATAACTCAAACCAACTCAGACTCTCAGACAACTCACCGCGCAGCAACAATCATAGAATCCGCGAAATAGTGGTAGAAACTGAGTAGCAATTTCATTGTATATACAATATACCGAGATTTCGCATTGCCTGATAGAATGCGCTTAAAAATGTGTTCTTGTTTTACTAGACACATTCATTTGACCAATCAGCACAGGCTGTGTTGTTTATACGTCAGTCTTATTCAGCAATAAGTTCCGACGCTGATCTACGTTAAATTGTAATTATTGTAACCGTTTCAAATGATTTTCTTAGAATTTAAAGTAATAACGCAATGAGAAGTGGTAAAAGTACAAGTAATTCGTAATTTCTGCATAAAAAATGAGATGTAGAAAAGAATATTTACGTCTTCCCATTGAATGTTTTAATCGTTTCGACCATAGACCTAAGGATGGAACGTAATCATGCATGGAAATCATGCAGTGGAAGTGTAAACCAATCAAATTTAGGTATAATTTACCTCGACGTTCTCTCGAAGGCTTCCGCTCGAGACAATTTTGTCCAGCCACATTTAAAATTACCGTGTCGTTATTATACAATTTATTACATAACAATTCGTCCTCAGGGACTGTAGCTATGTTTGATTGTGGCTACAATACGGGTTTAACGATCCCGAGGTACCCGAGCTATAGGAGGGCCAACGAGTCTCAATTCAATAGACATGTGATGTAAGAAATTACTTAAAAAGCATGGTAATGTAAGGATGATGTAAAACAATGCAAATGTGATATGGAAAAAATACAGATGTGCAAGACTCAGCAAGACTGGACCAATAGGTACAAGGGGCGAGTTTATACAATTCTTACTTAAACGACTATAATTATAAAAGATGAAGGTGAGAAAATATGAAACGAAAATTTCCGTTCGTACGAACTTTATTTTTTATCACATACAACATAGCATAAACAGTTTTACTGTGCTGCTGCTGTAGATGGCGCCGCAGTTGAGGCTTTGGCTTGTTCCTCGCGAATACGATCTTTCTTAAGTTGTCCCATGAAAGAAACCTTGTCAGCTGCGGTCTGGAAGCGACCGTGTCCAAATTTGGAGCTGGTATCGATGAATTTCAGGTTGATCTTCTCCAAAGCAGATTTTTTGGTATGTACCAAAAGGGACTACAAATATATATTTTCTTATATTATAAGCACGATGAAGTACAGAACAGTTTAAAATTCTTATTACGGCTGTCAGTCCTATCATTATATATCAGTGAATTTTCATAATAAATGAATTCGGCTCGTTAATTATTCATCACAGGAGGTTAATACTATGTAATTAAAAAAAAAAAATGGCCATGACTATTACCTTGCGCAGCGTGATTACACGCTTCTTTGGACCCATACAACAACCTTTGATCATAATGAAGTCGTTGTTTACTTCACCATAATGGGGGAAGCCACCCATGGGAGTAATGGTCTTCTCGGTACGATCATACTCCGTCGATGCATTATTCTTTACGATCTGAAATAGTTATTAAGCTTCGTAACGAGTTCTTATTTATATGTATGTATTATATATAAAGTACATATATGTAGCTTGCTTTGGAGACCCAGAGCATAAGTAGTATGTCCTGGGTACTATGACTACAAGTCATTTCTCTACGCCTCCTATGATATTATTAATCTTGTTTGAGAAAAAGACTAACATAGGGAGAAAGCGATCTTTAATTTACAAGATAGTATAGATAAATACCTTGCCGTCTTTTGTGTGAATGCCCTGTCCTATTCTGTAAATTTTCTTATTCATCTCTGTGCGATGATGGTATCCCTTTTGACCCGCACGCGCAACGGTGAACGACACACGGCTTGGATGCCAGGCTCCAATACAAGCGACTTTTCTCAGACCTTTGTGTGTTTTACGCGGTAGTTTCTTTGTATGCCATCGCGATGTAACTCCTACAAAGAGGTACGCATTCGTTAGAACCGTATTTACTTAAATTCAGCATACGCGTATTTTGAACGATTGAAGACTTCAGCAGGAAGGCAGCATGAGAATATCGTCAAAATAATCAGGTAAACACGAATCATGCTTTTTCATCATATAGTCAGAGTGTCTCAATTTATAGTTTTGAAAAGCTATATTTAAAAAAAAAAAAAAAAAAGTAGAACATACCTTTATATCCCTTTCCTTTTGTAACACCAATCACGTCAATCATTTCATCAGGAGCGAAGACATTGCTAACAGGTACAGGTTTCTCAAGATGTTCGCGTGCCCACTGAACTTTCTGTTCAATCGTTCCACCATTTAATTGGATCTCCATAATATGAGCTTTCTTCTGACGTTGTTTCAACAGTTTCATCTATTTAAAGACATCTGATTAGAAAGTAAATTTTTTTTGTTAAATTAACTCACTTAAACAAGTATATTTCCGAAAAATCACCTGAGTATGAGCAATGATTCGTAAAACTTTGCAGTATTTGACTATCTTTTTCAAATCTGCTTCAATAGATTTACGACCAAGATCATCTTGCCATTTTTTGGAAGCCTTTGTAAATGCCTTCTTCTTGCTCTTGTACCTGTAGAAAAGTAACCATAATGGCTGTTTCTCTGTGCATATCTACCATTATCAGCACCCATCTGTAACGTGTCAGTCTCTTCGTAACGAGCGGAGGCTATACACAATTTTCAGAATAACCTTCCAAAGAATATTTCACTTTGTGGTTAAATCCGAATATTTGCTCTCATCAAAACGAGCGGAGAGCTGATTTGAGGTTCATTTTAATATACGTTGTATAATATACTCTTACGCAACAAATATCGAAGGTACCAAACTGTTAAAACAAAAATTGTTTCTCACCAATTCTTATAGAACCTCCTGCGACAGTCTTCCGAAAGATGTTCCGCCCAAACTGTTGTAAGAGCTCGTAGTCCGTGAGGAGTTTCTATGTATCCAACTATGCCGACCACAATCATAGGTGGTGTCTCAAGAATAGTAACTGCTTCTACTATTTCTTTCTTGTTCACCTCTACAAGTATATAACAAACCAAATTATAATGTGTTTCATAAAACATGTTGGAATAATACGCATTGAATGTTAAAAACTGTGCTAGACATGGTTTGTCTCAATGTCATCACCCAATGGGTTACAAGGAGATTATGGAATATGCCTAGCCTACATGCTTTCTGCGTGAACAGGGCACATAGTTATTCTTCGACACTGCGGTAGAGACCATACTGCACAATATCAAGCAGCTCTTAAACCGCGACCAATGTTGACCAACGCATTTCTGCGTCTATCAGACAGAGGCCAACGTGTCGATCGATTATTACAAAGCATGTTTCCTAAACAGTGCATGGAATCAATCATCTTACAAGTTTCTTGTCTTAAAAGAAGATAAATAATCAGTAGATTGCAGATTTTTGTCATTTATAGAAAACTTGAATGTGCAAGAAACTACAAAATGCACACAGTATGCAATAATATAAAAAGATATTGAAAATAAATTCAAACTAAAATATTTGTAGAGTAAAACAAAATCCTATTTGCGCTCAATTTTTGTAGGTACGTTTGCAAATATTTTATTTTGCATAATGACCCGCAGTCTATTAATTAGAATATCTAACAGAAAAAATGCTTTTGTGTCTACTCACTCGATCCTGGACGATCGGCTTCCCTGACCACATGAGTCATACCGGCCTTATAAGCAACAAAAGCTGTTAAATGAACAGGCTTGCTTGGATCATCCTTAGGGAAGGCCTTAACTTTTCCGCGATGACGCTGGGATCTTTTCTTGGGATAGAATCCCATAGACCCATGACGGGGTGCACTGAACTTCCTGTGCGACTGTACAGTAAATTTTATGTTAGATACACGATAGAAGCAAACGAAAAGAATTTTCGAATAATTTACAAATCAGACCGCCCTAGAATTATCCTCATGGTTAATTCAGTTGAAAACCATAAACTGTACACATCTAGAATCATCATACGAAGCAAACGGATAAAGTTCGACCACATGGCCACCATACGTGAATTTATTTTTAACGATTGCACGAGACTTAATTCATTTGTTATGGATCAATAATGAACTCTATAACAACGATGACTACTTTGTAAACAAATTTGATGAAAATACTTAAGAGTAAATCGACAATTTCCAGCAAAAATTTATCGAGACGTGTGAAAATTTCGCCGTTACAACTATTCGACAAACGTACTTACCATTATCCTCGCAACGATGAAAATGGAGGACTTCCTCCCTGAAATTTCCTTTTATACCCCCTGAGAGAACCAAGGTCTACAAACATTCCCTGGAAAAAGTATCTAGATTTAAGATCTAGACATGTTTTGTAACTTCATTCGATATGTTTAATCATAATTATGATTGAAATATTATGCTAATCCTCCGTATCATTTTTGTTTAATAATATATCCTTTATGCGAAATAATGAATTCAAATATTAAATTTTACCGTACGATAAAATTGAGAAATATTATACTTTGTTAAAACAAAAAAGGAATAAAATCCAAATGCGTGAGAGAATATTAAATAAATTAGTAGAGTGTATATTTACAGATGATAAAAAATCATAATTATATAGTATATATAGAACATCGGTAACATTTCACGAGCTACTTTCATGGTCCTTGGTTCTGCTTAGTTCTTTGAACCACGGACTCTAGAATCTGGAATCGATTCTTTTTAGTGAATTGAATTATTTTATATTTGTTTCTTGTGAACTAAATTGTATAAAAAAATGGAAGATGAGCCAAATACATTCATTCGATTTATGCACAGTTTATTCGCGTTAATAGATAGACCGGTCGTCTTTTTCCGAGGTATTATCTAATCAACCATTTGGTTATGTTGTTATTCCAATAGATTTAAAAGGCACAAATAGATTTTGAAGATCAATGAAAATGCTTATTATATTTAATAGAAAAGATCGTTGTACCGAATCAGAAAAAGTATCCATGGTACCATCAACAATTTCGTCGTGTTCCAACAATCGAAACGTGTGACATCGAGGACATCGTTTGTCGAATAGAAGCAGATTCTCAATTCAAACGCGATAAGTAAATTTGTTTTCTAGGTGTACTCAAGCAAAACGTTGTTATAAATTATTAATTTTCTATTATTATATCAAAGACTTTTGGAATCGGTCTTTTTCGTAAGATTTTGCTTATGTTGTATTATAATAAAATTAATTGTCAATAGGATGGTTGATGAGGAGATTGTAGCTATTCTGAGACAACGTTACGAAGATTGTGCATGGGAAAACTACGAAGACAAGGAACTTTGTTTGGATTTACATAAAACTTATGAAGATGCTGCTGAAGCATATTTTATAAAATGTAAGAGTCTGCAATATTTATATGAACATTTATAAAATTTAGTATAAATGTATAATTAATTTATCAAAAATCGAATAGAAATATATTCGAATAAGCACTCTGCATAAAATATAACATTATTATTTTATATTGAAATATAGATGGTGATCTTGGTATTAAGTGCGATGTAGTTAACGCATTTATGAAACAAAAGCATCGTATGATCTGGGAACGACGACATGGCCCAGTTGGTAGTGGTATGAACGAAAAGTTTGCTACGGTATAATATTAAATTATGTAGGTTATTGATGTAACATATATCTCATTTTGAGATAAAAGTTGTGTTTACATCATTGTATAGAAAGTTCATATAAGGGACAAAATAAATATGAAAAATTTGAAATTGTGCCTTCCTTTTTCTTAAAACTAAAGGTTTTTAATTTCTATGCCTAGTCTATAATCTAGAAATTCTCTTTCTTTTTCATTAATGTCTTATTGCAACAATATATGAAGACATCTATATGTATTGTATACGTATAACAAATTATTTTATTAAATACTTGTTTAGAAGATTCCATCGATCATGTATACTATACATTTTTGTTTACATTCGTTATTACAATAAAACTGTCTGATACAATTATTAATTACAAAGCTTTATGTATTTTGACATTTCTTGCATAATGTACAATTCAATTTTCTATTAGTCGGAATGTTATCTCAAACTAGTTGTGTAAAATTCACTACAAATTGTATCCGAAATAATAAATATGTATGGAATTATCCATATAAGTGCATAATGTTACAAATTTTGACTTCGTGTGATTATTTTTTTAATAATAAAAAAAAAAAAACGTATTATGACTAATAGAAAATTCAAATTGTCAACTTCATACAATTTAAAAAACAAAGTAAAAATGATCACTTCCATGTAAATAAAAAATATAATAGAATCCATCCTTACATAATAAATATATAACATGTAACAAAATTATCTCGTATGTTCCAAATAAATTAACAGTTGTTTAATGATCGCAGGATACTATTTAGGAAGCCTCATAAAAATATTAATACATGATTGTCGAGTAACGATCGTGAATGTTCCAGCACATTAGATTCATTGATAAGATTTATTGCCATTCTTTCATTCTTTTAGCAATGTACCGAACATAGAATATGATTACATAGTGGCAATTAATAATGCTTTTTAAATCTAGCAACTCATAATTGTTACAAAATGTGATTCGGGCTTCCTCACGTGTGCGAAATTCTATACACACTTCATTTTCGATAAAAATATTCCTTAATAATTACAGTAAAATATGAGATCAACAAGATCATTTACACAATTCAAAGGGAGCAATCTTTCCTACCATTTTCTTACAGTATTTATTAAATCTACTAATAATGTACTTTTGTAGATAACGAATGTCATCAATATATATTTTTTTTAACTGTTCTCGTTTGTTAATGAAAACAGAAAATATTCTAGTGAAATAGTACCGTTGTTAAAAGTAGCCATCATTAAATGCTGAAATCTGATTGATACAATTATATATTTTTTTTCTTTTGCCTTATTTTCGATAAAATTTCTATTACCTGTCACCATTTAACAGTCTTTTCAATGAATTAGTTTCAATGGAATTCATAAAGTCTGATTCCAAGTACAATATGCATTTTACATTCTTGCGATTTTCAGCTATGTGGTAATGACTATTACAATAATGGTGATAAATATTCCTTCCGTTAAAAACATTTTCTTACACACAATGAAATAGTATGACACTTCAAAATATCGTATAATATCTTTGAATTATCATAAAAGTATTCAAACCACATTCACTCATAATACAATTAAAAAAATCACATATGCTATAAAAACGAACAGACAATAATGAAGGGTAGTAACTGACACAAATGGAAAAAATAATTGTACAAATGAAAATACATGGTAGATGAATAACCGATAAAAATGAATTGTATTCTATATCATAGTTGATAACGACATTATAATTGGTTACAACAATTTAATCACTACACCTTGATTCCCAGAATACAATTCGTTCTCTGTGACAATAATTCACTATAAATCGATAGGAATGGGCTAATAAAATTTCACTTACGGCAAATCATTCGTTAAATAAAGTTAAAATTGCAACAAATATTTTGCTATTTTATTAATAATAAAAGGAACTTGATTCAAAGATTTTCTTATAACAAAAATAATATGATTCAATATAGGAAACTGGCCCAAACCTACGAAATGTAGACAATCACTGCCTTTACTCAGCTTTTTTCGTCCATTGCTTTCATTTGTACTCTCTTTCTATTCTATATCACAGTATTAAAAATGCTACATGAATTTTATATGCAATACAATAGATACATATCACTCGGTATAAACGTCGCACACTTATTCACATTTTCAAATAAAAAATCCTAGCTACTTAGTATATAGATATTTATACATATGTATATTTTCATAATTCTTGAAAATAAATTCTGTTCTTTGTCGTGTGTATCAAATCGATATATTACTACCATATTTCAAATATAAATTAGGGAGTTGTACCTACCATTTAGGGAACGGTGAATAGGTATTGAGCCAGCTGTGTGACAGCCTACCGAGATGCTACAAATCCCTTATTTATCCAATCCCAATGACACATTTCAAGATTAGAAAATGTTTCGATTCTGGCTTCTTCGCTTTTAGCGTATGTGATACGATTGTAAATTTTCGAACTTTATGCCGTTCTTTATGATTCAATCGGTTGATTAAATTGAGCAGCTAAGCGACGTTTACTTGTGAATACTGTAAAGAATAAATGTTTATATTGTGACGTTCGTGATATACAATTACAAATAAAATGGTAATGAATTATTAGAAGAACTGCAATTTATTTACACTGCTTTGTAGGAGTATTGTATTTTTCGTTATCGTTGTCGCCGTCCTCCGTATTACTGCTATCGTTTTCAGTACTTGTGAGAGTTACATCATCCGTTGAATGATTGACAGTATTTTCTTGTTTGTCCATGAAGATTTGTGTAGTTACAATATTTTCCGAAGATACGTTTTTTTTGGGAGTTAAAGACAGCGACGGAAGTGGCAATTCGGAAGGATGAGGAGCAACGACCAAGTTGCGTTTGGAGGAATAGTAAGGTGATGTACGTGGATTTAAAGGGTTTGCAGCAGCTGGTAATAAATTTTTTGTCGGTGATAATAAGTTAGACGCACTATTATCGGATACAATTTGACTCCAGGAAGGAGGTAAAGTTAGTGGAGGAACCTGTCAATAAAAGAAATACAACGAAACTATGAACTATGTCAGCCGTAAAACGCGTTATACAAACAGTTACATTTATTCATGAATTATTTTTACCTGCACATTAGTAGCATGTTCATCTTGTGGATAGGTGAACTTCGCTGGAATCATCCACACTGAGGATTCCCACTGATTCTTAGTCAAATTCTATAATTTGACAGTTGTGTTTGTAAGTTGTACGATAACAAAAAAAAAAACCACACACAAAGTAATGTTAAAAAATACCTCAGGTGGAGAATCTGGTTTAGGCGGGGGCGGTGGAAAGCCATGCGATATGATCGGAGTACGCATTAAGCTTTTAAGAAAGCTTTCACTTCCGTTCTCTTCTAATGCCCAATTACCTAATTGATCTTCCGAAGACGACGTTTTCCAGTGCTTATCAGATTCCTTCGACCACACACTGTTTTCCTCAGGATGCTTCCAAGAATGCTGACTTCCTATTGTTTGTTCTGTCCATTTCTTCACATGTTCCTTTAACGCACACGAATTATTGGGAACGTTTACGCAGAAAGAGGAATCACTTTCAAATGATTTGTTATTAGAGTCCGTATCACAATATGACGATGGTGATGTGTACGTCGGCGGTAATGGTATACCAACGGCTATTCGTAAAACAAGATCGAATGAAAATATCATTTAAGCATCAAGAACTTGCAGATAGTTACGTATAAATCATTTTACATACCAGCAAGTTTTTCATTAAGCGTTATAATCTTCTCTTTTCGATTTAATATTTTTACTGTAACCATACAAGGTAAAGCTTGTAAAAGTATAAAAATGCTTGAATACCCGTATTTCTCAGGTTTACAAATAAAACCTGTAGTTTGGAAGTAAGCTGCCTCAAACTGTGAGAGGTTCAGTGTTCCACCACAGGTCATCATTACGCGATATAAGTCACAAGCGAAACAATGTAATGGAGTAAGTTCTATTAATTGTTCACCACTCACTGTTATAGACTGAAATCATATCTATATAGTTTTACAAGTTTTTTTTTTTTTATAAAAGTATTTGATTATTAAGATTAAAATCTCACTTACCTTAACTACATAAGGTAAAGTTTTCAAAAGTGTGTCTATGTTACATGGTTCATAATACTGTGCATAGAGTTGTTGAAACTCTTTAACTGGCATTCTGTGTTGCGGTTTATCCATCAACACTCGACGACACTGTAGGGTTAATTGTTCCAAGTAATGTTCATCCATCATTACAAATGGTTCCCCACTTCGTAAATATATAATCTAAAAGATTGATAAAACTATGAATTAATATACATACTATTAATGCGTGTGTAAATGTGAATATTAAGCCTTCGTACCCGTATAGTGTCTGTAAGTTTCTCCATAAGTTGCAATACAGAAGTACAGCCAAATAATTCTGGTTTTAGAGCATAACCAAACTGACATAAGAAATTTCGTAAAATGTCTTTAACAGCAAGATGACCATGTGGTATAATTAATTTTGATAGTTGTTCAGAAAGTACACGAAGACCTCGCTTTTCTACTAGAGAAATTTGTCTTTCTCCTGAATTATCATCTTCGATCTTGACTACGTCAGGTATAGCTTCAAATAATTCGATTAATTTGGTAAACCCATAATCCGATACACGACACTGATGACCAAAATGATGATGATACGAAGGTACAAATTTATTAAATTGCATTCTACACTGAGGTGCGTGTTTTAACAATTCCACAACCTATGTACAAAACGCTTTCTTCTATTAATATGAAATTAATTTCGTAGTATTTAATACATATACTTCTACTATACCTCTACAGCAAATTTTTTTGTTCGTTCAATCTCTTCTGCAGTTTGTTCCCGTTTAGGAATTGTTATCATTTTATCACCACCATTAATTGTAGTGACAACAACAGTATTTTCCGACACTTCGCTAAGGATATCTTCCATTTCACACACACCATAATCCACGATATCCCATGCTTTAGCTGTACAATTTTTACCTTTATTTTTTCCGCCCGTTATATAGATGATTATGATTACAATTTAAGGAAATAGAAAAATTTATACCTATTACTCTAGCATATACACTTGGAAATTCTGAAAGTGCGACCTGTTTACTGGCTTTAGACTTTAAAACTCTTATTAGATCAGATGTGAAACGACGTACTTGGGCACGATGAGACAACGTTACGACGCGATTGTTTCCTTCGCCCATTACCTACGATACGTAATTAAAGTACATACACATAATAAGTTTAAATGTTTCTAACAGTTACTTTACTTACCTGTACAGTATGCGTAAGCGCTTCCAGTAAATCAATCAATTTAGTGAACCCGTAGTCAGCAACCCTACACTGTCTTCCAAAATGGTGGTGATATGCAGGTATAAATTGATTGAACAGTAATTGGCAGTGTGGAGCAGTTTTTAGGAGATCGACTAACTCACGACTAAAAAGTGCTAACTGGTTGGCAAGTGGGGGACTTACGCACTTATTTTCTACAAAAGATAAAGATACACATGTCATTTATCATTAAGTAGCTAAAGAGAAAAGAAAATTACCTTCGCAATTATTATCATAAGTTTTACTTTCTGTCCAAATAAGATATTTCACGCTACCAATACCCTGTTTTAACTCTACACATGATAAACAAGATACTAGGTGTTCCAAAGGTACCCCACTTTCCGCTACTTGTAGTTTCTCTTTGAATTCAGCTTCGTAACAATTTGGCAAACTGCAATGATCGATTGCGAATAACGTTGCAACATAGTGCATAATAATAAAATTGTTTAAATTTAATAGAAAAATACCTAGGCAGTGGTAAACTTCCATTATGCGTAGATAATAACTGACGAATACGTGGTTCAAGAAGTTTTAAAGAAATTTTTACATTTGGAAGTGAAGCTACTTTTTGTTCAGCCCATCCTTTATCAGACCAAGGTTTTAGCGTATGACTAGTGCAATATGGCGACTCAACTTGCTCCTCCTACAAATTAAAAAACATATACTTTACACTTTATGTACAATTCATGTATTTACACTAACATTCACGCTTATTATTTCAGAAAATTTTGATCGCTTTGAGAATATCATCACGGCTTCTCTGCAGTAAAAGGAACAACGGGGCTCTACTTTTACTAGAAAAACTCGAACTCGGCTTTATACCCATCATCATGCGTTTAACATTTATAGTAGTGATAAATATTTTAACGAATTTCTTGAAGAAACATTCCTCTCAAATATCTACTACTATCAGATAAACACCATGCATAATATTTAATATACCTGAGTTGTAGTATTTAAACATGGCGATGGCGTATTCCTATGATCTGGATTAAGAGAAATCATTCTACCACCAGGATCTTCCGTTATGATACATACATCTTTCATTTTGTATAATTCCGAAACGCTGATAGTAATCATAAAACGACTCTCATACATTTCTCGAAACTTGAAAAGAGGAAGTTTGTGACCCGGCACTTCTTGTAACAACATTACAATTTGTGCCCGTATAACTTGAGGACTTGCTCGACCGCTACGAGCGTAAGATATTAAAATACGTTTATATCCTAATTTACGACGGTGTAATTGAGAAATAGCGTATTGGGCGTCCGACAAAGACGGTACTTTAACGCTTGCAGCAAAGTTACCATCGGACTGTGTAAAAATAAACACATTTAACACCTAAAATATCGATATAAATAAGTTAAACATTTCATGGCAATATATTTGTATGGATAATATGTAACATAGTAATAACTTACCATCACATGTTCCATGAATATAGAAGCGAGCATATGTCTTAATTTTTTTGGATTAATATTTTGGTCTAAGTTAGTTACTTGCAGTTCAATGGGCGTGCATGTTTCATTACTCATCGAAGTTCCATTGTGAGTATTTATTGGATTGAAAAATTTCTAATGTATTAAAAATTGTTTATTATTACTCACTTACCTAATAGAAATTTAGAAAAAAAAATTTTGAAAAATTCAAGTACCTCAACTTCTTCATTTTCTGCATCACTTGGATGATAAGGAGAAGTATTTGCACATTGTTGGCTCATTGTTTGCACGCTATTCTCGTAAGGTGAAGGTGTCCTGGTACTTCGTGCAGACTTTTGATTCTTAAAAAAGGAAAAGTAAAAAATTAGAATATGTATTACTATTTGTATTCGTATTGTATAATTTATTTTGTACCTGTCCATTCCATTGATTTCGTTCTCGTGGCTGTAGATCACACATCGGAGATGGACTACGACGTTTGAATGAATTCGATTGAGAATGTCCTGTAATGCGACAAGAATAAAGGGGTTACTGTTTCTAACTTTGTAAGAATAAATAAGAATAGAAAAACAAATTACAAACCATTTCCATTGAAATTTCGCGTGGCTACATTACTCGCAACAGCGTTTTCCCGAGCCTGCGGGATATGAAGTCTTCTACTAAGAACTTTTGTCTTTTCAACCTTGAAATGATCGATTATTAATTAATAAAGAAATAACAATCACATTTGAAAGTGACATATTAAAAGTACAAACTTTATATTGTTCTTCCCACATATGACCAAATTGTTGCGAACCGGGGATTTGCCAAAACAATGGTGATTGGACCCTTGCAAGTTCGTTATACGCTCTATTGAACGTTACATTATTACTATTTGAATACGTTCGTCCAACAAAAATAGGCGGGGGTTGAATCATTCTATACAAAATTGAAATAAGAGAATATTAAGCATCGAGAAATTGATATCAATTACATCATTACTCTTTCTAATATTGTATCAGATAAGATCAAAGCTTCTAGTTTCATAGCCTGAATCAGAAAGGACGGTATCGTCTACTAGCGACTCGAAGGCTCTCTCTCGGAATTTCATCATTTGTAAAAGACTACAATTATATTATGACTGTTTGTATGAAATGAATTACGTTGTTGGTGCGGATACGGGAGTACAATGAGCATTCCATGTTGTGGAACCGAATGCTCCAATAACTGGAGTCGATGACTGATAATGCGGAATTTGAAGTGCTCTACCACTCGTTACCGAAGCACTTGCACTATACATTTGTCTCGAAGAATTAGTAACAATTTCCGATTCACTTACTGCACGGTTCCTGCTTGTAAAATTTCCTGAAATTATAAAAATATACTGTTAACAGACATTATACACGAGCACATACACACGCACACATTACTATTATTTCGATTGCTTTAATAATTTAAGATTTACATTAAAAATTACTGTATAAAATTAAAAAAAAAATATATAAATTATTATTACACATCTAATTTATTACCTTGAGATTTCTGAAAAGCCTTCTCTTCTTGAAATTTTACAGTAATTTCTGAACCTAGTACAATTTCTCCATCCATACGCTTTTGAGCCCTATCAGAAAAAATCATTGTTATTGACCAAAGCAAACTAACTGTAATTACAAGGGGCATATACATAAGGTAATCAAATATGTCTATAAATGACCTTGGAGACACACTGAATATATTTATAACGCAAATTTAGAAATCGATTGATATTCTACAGAAATTTAAACTTCTTGTTTAACTCGTACATTTTACTAAAGTTTCTAATTTATTCGACTTAATTACCATTTTTTATTGTCACATATATCAACTTACCTTGGATATAAATAACATTATTAGATTAAGTCAACATTGTACTATGGATAAATAAAACGATAAATAATAACAGTATATGAAATAAGACGTTTTAACAATAATTGTTGCAGTACACATACATAAATAGAAAAACAATATGTTACACAAATCAAAATTTTGATCTCGATACAGTGCCACTATGTACGTTACATTGCTGTTGGCTGTTTAAATTCTGTCTTATTTATGTATCTATCCCTACTACTTTTGATACAGATTTTTTTTAAATACCGAATAACCCAATAGGATGTTTGTATGTAGGGACAAATGATTGGTGATACATATGGCGGGTTATTTAAGCATAGGAATGGTACTATTATTACTTATGTTATAATTAAATTATTATCTCTATTTTTAGTAACACAAAAATAGTTTCCAAACACAAATAATTTACATTTAATGAATGCATAATACAACGTTAATAAAAAACTAGGATAACAAAAAAGTATGTACCTTTCTGCATAGATTTGTGAAGTAAAACGTACAACTGCAGTACTCGATTGGATTTCTACTACTCGACCACCACAGTTTTCAGACAATTGTTTAAGACGACGTTTAATGGACATAACGTCTTGATCTTGAGGAAGATTACTAACAAGTAAGTCATAAAATGTGGCAACCTGGAAGGAATACGAATTTTACAACGACCTAAAAATATCTACATTCTCATACAACTAAAGGTAATAATAAACAAAGATATTACGACATGCCATTAAATTAAAGAAATAATATTCATTATTTCACGGATAATTCGAACAAAAACCATCATTTTAATATACTTCAAACATACACATACACTGGTGTTGCAAAGGAATGTTAGCTATGATAGACAAGTTAATACATACACATAATTTTCAAAAATAAAGTATATCAAAATAAAAAGACACATGAAATTTATAGTACAGTACTTTATTATATAAAGCAATATCAGTTTGGAAAATTTCAGCCTTTTTCTTAATAAAAATAAATGAAAATAATATAATCTCTGTAAACGATTTAATATGAATCAGACTTTTACCTCAACAGTCCTGGACGGCAGTGATTCCATTAGTTCTGAAAAGTCATAATGCTCATTGGCACAGAGTATTAATGCTTCGGAAGTTTTCTTCATATGTAGAAGTATCACATGGATTCTTTTCCTATAACGTAAATCACTGAGATCAGCAGCAAAATTAATATCACTCGATATTAAAATTATAGCTGCTGGACTTCCATGAATATCTGCAAACCTCCTAATACATTGTTTGAGTTTTTCATCAGCAGCATTTTTACACCATGTATCAACGTGAATCAAATTAACCTAAAGTGCATAACATTGATGAATGAATTATTTTAAGTGTATGATAAAATCATTAAAAAACACATTAAATAAATTTACCTGAGCATTATTTAATTGCTTCACAATCTGGCTATTCTCTTTACGAACGTCACAAACTACAATAAATTCTGCTTCTCTGTAACCACTAAAAAATTTGTCTCGAATTACTTGTGTCGCAGCCATAGCAGACCTTCCTTTGGGAACCTATAATTCAATTTTATATACTCATGTAATACATATATCTATAATAACGAATTCTCCCATAGAAAAATAATATTATGTAGTTTAATGAACAGAAAGTTAAAAAGAAATTATTTTAATACTAACACGACAATTTTCGATGTCCCAAAATACACCAATGGGTGGAAGATATATTGGTGATGCTGGTAAATTAACTGGACTGTCATGGTATAAAAAGGAACGATCGCATTTATAATGACTAAGCAATGGTGACGAGGCAGAAGTTTCATTTTTTATTTTAATGCTGTCTTTATTAGTGTTGATGTTACTCAATGGTCTAGATATACTACTTTCAACAATTTGTGACGAAACTTTCTGCGCAGATAATACCTGTAACAATCTCTCATTTAAGCCTTCGATATCATCTTCATCATTTGCACAAAGTGCATGATAATCTGTAGTATCTTGGTCTGCCATGTGTTTTACAGGATATTATTTAACATTCAAATATATAACCTAAAAACAAAATAATACAAGTAAAATATAATGTGTGAAAAAAACAAGAAGTAGAAATAATATTCTATTACAGTATAACATACACACCAGAAGCGAACATTAACAATGAGAAGACAATGTTTAAAGAGATATTATCGTTAAATTGATAAATTTCAGTACCGCATTTTGATAATATACGTACACAATGTTATCGCTATTATCGTTAAATCTATAATAACATTATATATTAATACAATAGTACGACATAATACGATATACAAAGACTCGTATGTTACCGAAAATATTAACCATCTTAGTCTCACAAATTTCTATTGAGTGTGTAAAACTGTAAACACACAAAGCGTTGTCAAACGCAAGATAGAAGTAGAAGTAATTCGTTCAACAAGTTCTAGAAAATACACAAAACATCGCACGAATAAAAATCATAAATGTACGTACACATGCATCTCGGCTACTTCATGGCCAAAATTCGTACCACGTACAGAAAACGAACACCGAGAAAAGCCAATTAAAGCAGTAAGCAACTGCAAGCAACTAAAACAACTATCCGTTTGCTGTCTCTGAATCTGCTCTGCCGCTTCTTGCGTAGCGAGAAAGTGCATACATTTTAAAGGGTTCTTATCAAACAATGATTACATCTTCAAATCACTATACTTTGTCCAACTAGACGAAAATTTGAGGTCAGTGATAGACAAAACCCAAGACTTCGAATAAATCTGAAGTTTGCCGATGTGTTTCTCTCGTTTCCTTCTTTGGAAAATGTTCAACAGAAGAAACGAGACAAACATATTGGCAAACTTCAGATTCATTCGAAGCCTAGGGTTTTGCCCACCTCTGCAAAAAACGGTGCATTCAAAATCCAATGTCCCTACACACTTTCGTACACACGACGACAAAAGTTGCTCTCCAATAACTGCAATCATAGACACCACGGTACATATCCTGGACCGACTTTACACTTTGGTATCAGGAGAGCATGATATGCAAACAGGTGGCACGAAAAGTTCATGGTGCGTATGAAATTCTGGCAAAATTTTACTCCTGGTATCAGGAGAACATGATATGCGAAGAGGTAGCACGAGGAATATTTGGAACGTATCAAATTTTGGGGAAATTTACCATTTTAGTATCAGGAGCACATAATGTGCGACGAGGTGGCACGTTTGCGCCTACGAGCAGGCAGCCGGTCGAACAGATCTGTAAGTATAGGTTGCCTAGTTCAAGGGGCACATTTTTCGGTACGTATCGGTATTCTGACCGATTTTGCATTTTGGTATCAGGAGAACATGATGTGCGAAGGTGTGGCACGTTTGCGCCTACGAGCAGGCAACCGGTCCGACAGATCTGTAAGTATAGGTTACCTAGTTCAAGGGGCACATTTTTCGGTACGTCATTGTCATTGTCATTTATTTTAAGTGCTTAACTGTTACAAAAATATTAGTTATTGCACTACTACTTACTTCTAATATACAACATTTTAACTCTTAAATCTATTTTGTACATCTTTAATCTTATAGGTTATTGGTCATTTATCCTATACATTGGTTTTGTTCGCTTATCTAACAACAACCTACTAATACGCTCACTGCAAATTAGTTGTACTACATACATAGATCAACTAAACTTTCTTTTCAAAACTAAATAAATTCCAGGCTTATACACTTGGTTTCTTAAGTCCTACAAGAACCTCCTCATCCTTAAAACTCTATTTAGATATCAGCACGCATTGTCACAACTAATTATCACGTTGCGTTTGACATTTATTCTGTACAGAGTTTCTGTTCTCGGTAAGTATATTAGCACTATTCCGTTTTACTCTATCATTTCAGACTTACATATATATAAATGGTAGTTCATAAAGTCTTAGCTTATCCCTGTTTTTACGTTTTTTTTTGCCGTATTTTAGGGTGCAGCTAAGTTTAGATTTTAATACCCTTTTGGTATCTCAGTCTTCTAGTCTGGTATGGAGCTGTCAATGGGCTCCATATATAGTTAAAAACAACAACTTTAACCTATTATCTTACATCTAGTCATACATTATATCAGGTAGCTACAATTTTGTAAAATGAAATTATACAAATATAGTTATATAAAAATATATATAGTTTATAAAAGTATATACTTTTATCAAACATCTTTGCCTATTTCTAGTAGGAACGAAGTTATAGCTTTCAGGGCTCTCACTTTCATTGATGATACTAATATATATGCATCCTCTCTGAATGTATCTATTTCGTTTTGTATCCTATTCCTAAAATTTTCTCGTTGTACATTATAAAACACACAATCAAAAAGTACATGGTTAATAGACTCTTCGTCGATGCCGCAATCACACATACCATTCGCGATATTGTTTTTCCTCGCAAGAGACTCTCTTAAATTAAAGTGATTAGCTCTAATTCTCGAAATTACTCTGATTTCTCTCCTATTGAGTCTATCTTTAACTTTTTTGAACCACGGGTTGAAGCCCCTGACGGTAGACCTGTTCCATACTTTTTGGACAAAATTCCTCCCTTTATTATGTCCTGTTTCTTCACGATGTATTACGAATTTGTCCCATGTATCATTTTTAATCTTATTGAAAATTTCCCCTGCCGGGATTTTGAGATCAGGGTCAGGAACTAATTCTGTTGCTTCTTTTGCAACCCTATCCGCTATTTCGTTTCCGGTCACTCCTTTATGACCTGGTACCCATCCCAATATTATTACATTCTTATCATTCATAGCCGAGACCTCTCTGACAAAGTCAGTAATCCAGGGGTTGATTTCTTTAATGTAACCCATGTAGCTGTTAAAAACATTGTCTATTGCTCTTACCGCCGAAAGAGAGTCTGTTAAAATTAGAGTATTTGGTTTATCGTTATCTTTGGATTCGTTCAGAGCTTTTACTATCGCTATGATTTCTGCTGTGAATATCGTCGATTCAGGGAAAATTGAAATTGATTTTCTTTTGAATTTTCTATCCTCTAGTTCTATTACTGCTGCTCCGTTGGCTGGTTTTTCTGACATTTTGGAACCATCAGTAAAGTAGACAGCCGTAAGATTTAAATTCAGGTTGTATCTTTCTAAAAATGCATTTACCGTTTGAGCCGATGGAATTGTCGACCCGTCAATGTCCCTTCCAAGGTCTGTGTCCGCTACAAACTTTTTCCTGATGCTAACTGAGCTTTCGTAGTTATGTAAACCCCATATCAAGTTGTGGTTCTCTAAGTGATTATTATTTTTGATCTTTTTTTGTTGTTTTAATGCTTCGAAAAACGCTACCTCTGAAGTGTATAGTTTTTCATCGTGTCTGGTCCATCTCTCGTTAATAAAAGCTTCGTTGGGAAACTTTTCTCTTAATGTAAATTGAAATTCGAGAGTCGGGTTGTTGTTTGTTCCCTTTTCCAGTTGCTTTAACCAGTATTTAGTTCCCAACATTAACGCTCTGTTTTTTAAACCTATTGTCCCACTGTCTAAATACAAGATATTCAGCGGTGTAGAATTCCTGTATCCCATAGCTAGTCTTGTTGCTTGTGATTCTAACTTTCTAATTTTTTCTTGTGATTTGCTCTTCTTGTTTAATGATATATAGATCGGACCCGCATATTCATTTACGGAGAAAATCAAGGCCCTGACCAACATTAGAGCCCAATGCTGCTTAAGGCCCTTGTTCGAGTGACACATAAACTTGATAATATTTAATCTTTTCTTAACCTTGTCCACAATGTAATCTGCGTGTGCCGAAAATTCTAATTGATTATCGATTGTTACCCCTAAGAATTTTGCTTCTTTTAAAATTGGGAATTCCACGCTCCGACCATCCAGCATCACTGAAAGTGTTCCTTCATCTGTTTCTCCTCCTGCTATCATGATTTGCGTTTTGGTACTTGATATTTCTAAACCCCGATTATTTAGAAAGTTATTAAAAACTTGAATTCCATGTTTAATTCGTCCAACTGCAAAATCTTTGTTACTATCTCTGGTTATGATGGCTACGTCGTCCGCGTATTGTAAGCTTAGTATTCTTCGATTGTTAATATTTTGATTTATTCCTGAGGTATAAATGTTAAACAACGTCGGGCTCAAGATGGACCCTTGAGGGACTCCTACTCTCCAATTTACCTTCTTTGTTTCCCCGTTATTCAAGTTGACTATTACACTTCTATTCGAGAGCCAGTCCTTAAGCCACAACAGTAGTCTTCTGGGGCAGTTATTTTCTTTCAATAATCTCAATAACGTAAAAAAGTTGACGTTGTCGTAGGCCCCTCTGATCTCAATAAAGGCCAAAACAGTAGTCTCCCTTTCCCTGTTCCCATATTTCATTTCTGCAATCAGTCTATTCAAATTATCCAATGTGGTTTTCGGTACGTATCGAAATTCTGGCTGATTTTGCATTTTGGTATCAGGAGCACGAGAAATTTTGTGGTAGGTATAAAATTCTGGATTGTATTTTACCTTTTTGTTTCAGGAAAACATGTTTTTCGAAGAGGTGGCATTATTTCTAATTCTGTCCCGGTACTTACTTTTTTGTATCACATGAACATGATATTGTATTGTATGTTTCTTTATTGTGTAACAAGGAACATTGTTATTTACACATTTCCGTTGTACATGAAGTATTTTTTACATTCCGTTTGTTAACAAAATAAACTTATACTAATGTATTACAGTCTAATATTAATATTTTTGTACGTATAACTATTTACTTATTGTCTATTTGTACATTTTGTGGTTTGTAGGTGAGAGTCAACAATTATGAATATCTTATTTTCCTAACTTACAATTATAAACTTTTGTAGTCTCAACAAATAAATTGACTTATTTTCGTTTTTCTTTCTTATGCACTATGTTGTTTTACTTGCTACTTATTCTGTATTGCGCCTCTAGGGAAATTTCCCATATCACAGTTTATTTAATACTTTTAGTCATCCCTGTATTTGTTCTTATATGTTTTTTTTTTTTTTAAATCAAGGAAATAGGATTACTTTTTAGAGTTTTGATCTTTATTAAATCTAAGTTGACCAATATGGTCTCAGTCTTCATTTAAACTTTCATTGTTGTATTCCTATTTTCTTTGTTCGTCTATTTTTTACTCTATTGACGAGTACAAATTTGATTGGAACGATTCCTGACTTAGAATAAGTTATTTCTCGTAATCCTGTGTTAGTAGGATCTAGCAAGCTAATGGTTCTTACAATTCAATATTAGCTTCTTTTAAAAACGCTATAATTGCTTTTAAAGCTGAACTCTTTTCGCTATTTATTATTTGCGCTACGTTATAATTGCAGTTGTTAATTAAAATACCTATTTTATCAAACATTTTTAGACGCGGGATAATTCTAAACGGACATCTAAAGAGGACATGCTCTATTGTTTCCTCCTCCATTCTACAATCACATATTTGGTCATCGATTATGCCTTTCCTGCCTAATGATTCTTTTAAATTGTAATGGTTTGACCTTATCCTTGATATTGACCTAATAGCATACCTATCTAATATATTACCGAATTTTTGAAACCACGGTTTGAGTTTTACTTTCTTCTTGTTTTCCCAAAAATTTGAAAAGTAGTATGCTCCTTTGCTCCTACCGATTTCTTCTACTCTGTCAGTAAAGACGCTCCAGATTGTATGTTTATATTGCACCAGATAATCCAGTCTCGTGATCGGTATATCTTCTTCTGGTACTTTGTTGGTGTATTCCTTTGCAAGGGAGTCCGCTTTTTCGTTGCCAGGTATTCCCTGGTGTCCTGGAACCCAGCTCAGTACTATCTTTTCCCTCTCTTTTTGGTTTATTAGTGTTTTATATATCTTTAAAATCCATGCGTTGTTGTTATTTTTTCCCGTGTCGTCCAGTTTTTCTATTTTACTTTCTAGCCCTGTGAGCGCTGATAAAGAATCTGTTAATATTAAAGTATTTTTACAGTTCATGTGTTTGGTTAATTCTATTGCTTTATAAATGCCTATGGCTTCTGTAGTATAAATTGTTGCTTCCCTTTGAATACTGTATCCTGTTTCAATGGAGGTTCCTTGTGGTAAATTGATATAAATTCCTACCCCGTTTGCGATTTTATTTTCTTGCTTTGACCCATCTGTGTAGCATATGACGGTATCTTCTTTTTTAAGATTATGTTTTTCCATTAGAAACTGGTTGACCGTGCTGAGAGGAATTGCTCCGGTTTCCAAAATTTTCCCTGTATCTTTATCTATATCTATTTTTTTTAAATTCCTCCTTTTGTTTAGTATCTTCTCTTTCCAGTTGATGCTGCTTTCCAATGAATGGTTGGTGGATAATATTTTATTTTTTAGATGGGCTATTTCATAAAAAGATGTTTCTATTAAGTTGGGTTTAGTTCCTATACCTTTTTCCCGTTGTGTTAAATGGTCTGTGTCGTTGTGAATCGAAAAGTATTTTAGCTGGTTATCCGATGTTTTGCTGTTTGTTTCGGTTTTTTCCATTTCTCTAAGCCAGTATCTGATTGCGGCCTGTTTAGCTCTTAAATGATGTCCTATGAAACCTGTATCTGCATACATTACAGCTATTGGGGTAGACATTCTGTATCCTACCGCTGCTCTTATTGCTGCTGATTCTATTTTCCTGATTTTCTTATTTTGTTCTAGGTTTCCCTCTTTGGTGTATATTATGAAGGCTCCATAGTCCACCACCGAGGAGATAAGAGCTCGGGTGATCTTGATTCCCCAATTTTGATTTATGCCTTTCTGTCCTCTGCATAGATATTGGATGATTCCTAAACGTTTTTTTGCCTTATATATGATATCGTCAAAATGTGTTCTGAAACGGAGATTATAGTCAAGTGTGATCCCTAAAAATTTTGCCTCCGGGCTGGACTTTATTATTGTGTTTTTATTATTTATTGTAACGTTAATCGAAAATTCTTCTAATTTGGGGTTTGTTTGAAATCTTACTACCTTAGTTTTTTCTGGTACATGAACATGATACCCCAGGATGAGGTAGAATTTTTAATTCTAGCTCGGGACTTACCTGTTTGTATCAGGTGAACATGATACTCGAAGATGTGGCACAATTTTTAATTTGATTTCGGAACTTACCTTTTCGTATCAGGAGAACATTATGAGCGAGGAGGTGCCATGAATCACATTTGGCGTCAAGAGGTTTTAGGAGATTTTAGAAGGTGCTAGGAAGTGGTAGGAGGTATCAGGAGTTGTCGAAAAGTGAACGAAATATTAGTGTCAGTCACTGGTATCTTACGCGTCCTGAACGAAAAGATTTACGAGAGGTGCTTCTGTTATGCGATAACGATCTATACTTTTGACAGTTCGGTTGTCACCTCGTTGGCGTAGAGGTGTCCCCTCTATGGAGCAACCTGGACTACCCTGTTTGTCGGTTCGGTTGCCTTCTTGTAGGCGTAGTATTGCCCCTGTTGTGCGGCAACTTGAGCTACCCTGTTTGCCGGTTCGGTTGTCTTCTTGTAGGCGTAGTATTGCCCCTGTTGTGCGGCAACTTGCGCTAGCCTGTATGTCGTTCCAGTTGCTATCTCGTGGGCGCAGGGAGGCCCCCGGTATGCGATAACTGAAGCTAGCCGGTAAGTCTGTTTGGTTGTCATCTCGTAGGCGCAGACTTACCCCTGCTATGCGGCAACCAAACTTGTATTTCCAAGTCATCAGTCAACAGTCACATGCTGTTAGCTAAGGCAGCGTTCCCTATCTTTTACGAGGTCAGGAAATTCCTGAACCCGCTTCCCCTGAGAGGTTAAGGGTGCGCAGGAGACCCAGCAAAACTCCGAATTGACTTCAACGACAGTTGCGGAGAAAGTAGGAAGCTCTGGGACAAGGATAGATAGATCCTTGCTGTGACAGAGAGGGAGATACATCAATCGGAGGAGAGACAAAGACAGAATGTCAAACGTTTGCAACTTTCCAAACAGTTATTGTAATTTTATGAGGCGAGGAAGCAACCTTTCCGGCTGATTTTTTTTTAAACTGTTCCTTATAAAATACCGTTGCGGGGGACAGTTACACATTTTGCAATTTCGCTTTTGAAACTTGCTAAAAATACGTTCAAAGACAAGACATTTTTTTTTTCAATTTTTTTCAAAAAACGCTTGACGAAACGATAGATTTACTTCCCCTGATTACGAAATGCATAATTATTATATGTTTTTTTTATTATTGTGCCTGAAAAACGGGAAAAACTATCTAGTAGTTCACCTACTTTCCGTTGGTGACGCCAGTTTGTCTTTCAACTTTCTGGGTCCCATAAGAGAACACTGGAGGGAACTAAAAACACTAGCGTCGCCTGAAAATTTGTCACCTAATTACTGACGTGGTTTCTGTACCTTACGCTTGCGTCCAGTGATGGGCAAAACCCTAGGCTTCGAATAAATCTGAAGTTTGCTGATACGTTTGTCTCGTTTCCTTCTTTGGAAAATGTTCAAACATGTCGGCAAACTTCAGATTTATTCGAAGCCTAGGCTTTTGCCCATCACTGTTTGCGTCTATGTTTGGATTCCCTAAAACCATCAAGAGAAACTAACAATATTTGTTGCATTCTTGAATAATTTATTTGTACAGAGTACTGTTAATTTTGTTTACAGCTGTCCCTAATTTGTAAATGTGGGATTATAGTATTCCTTAGAAAACGCATGCACATTCGAAATCGAGACCTGAAAAACGGCAGAGTTTTACCTCTAATAAATATTGTTCTCCTGGTTCCTTCTCTATCTGCCTTGTATTTGATAATTGAAAATAATAGTGACATGTTTGTTTATGATAATATGTGATATTATTAAGACATAATAGTAATTTATAATATTTCTTTCTACAGTTGTATTGTAAACATTCAATATATTTAAAAAATAATGATGGAAGTAGACTGGCATGTATCTGGTATTTATTTTATCGATATTTAAAATCGAAATTCGAAATGCTTAATTTTTATGTATTTTATAGGATCGCAAAACCTGTGAACCATAAAACAATACAGTTTGCATACTTAGAAGAAGCAATAGATCATCCTTTAAAACCTGTTACAATTACGGTAAAATATAATTCAATTTTTTTGGTTAAAATAAGAGTTTAAGTAACAATTTTGATGTTACATTATCAATTACTTGGTTATAGTTGATTGATGGACGGACTGGAGTTAAACGTAATGCATTGCAACATACAAACAGTGGTACTTTAACTGGTATACCAATACCAACTCATTCACAAATTGCTGGGAATTCTTCGATAGATCCATTATTAAGTCATTCGTCACTTGATGGATCAGATCCTCTTTCACAGTTTGCTAGAGAAGAATTAGATCCATTATCTAAGATGGCTGCAGATGAGGTTTTTGAATTTTACTCATTTAAATGTCTGATTCATATGTTTTTATATCATGAACCATTTGTATTTCAAACTATAATCCTCATATTATAGTGGGATTACTCTTGCAATATTGCAGTTACTAGTAAGAAATCTAAAGATACCGCAGAAGAATTAGTGGAACCTTGGGCAACAAGACGTACAGCAATATTAAATAAATACACAACTTCCGAAAAGTTGTCTATTGTTACTAGTTTTCTGACAGGTGGTGAAAAAGGTACTTTTTTTATAAATAGTATTAAATCAATAATAAATTGAAATTACAATTTATGTAAACACATTTTGTATTATATTATAGTAGTTGTTAAAGTTCAACCAACTGGTGGAGTAGTTGATAAAGTACGAACAAGATTGGAACAGCTAGATGATTTTGAAGAAGGATCTGTTAGACAAATGTTAGATTTATCGCAGCAACAGTATACTGCAAGAATTGAACAATTAAATAATGAACTTGTACAAGCATGGCACTCTGATCAAAGAGTTAAAGCACTTAAAATAGCAATTCAGGTATTATTCTTCTCCATTTCATGTAATTGATTATACCTAAAAAGAAGCATATATTAATGTCACATTATTTCAGTGTGCCAAATTATTAGTAGATACATCTGTCATGGCCTTCTATCCTAGTAAATTTGTTCTCATCACAGACATTTTGGATATTTTTGGAAAACTTGTATACGAACGTTTAAAGGCCAAAGCTGAATATTACAAGTTAGTGTCACTTTGCTTTAATTACATGTAATTTTCAATCTTAGTATTTAATAATGTTTTATAGACCAGGAAGCAAAGTGCCTACAAGTTTACCTGATAATTTTACACCGGACATGGTACCCGAAAATGCAAAAGAAACCTGTAGGAATTGGTTTTATAAGATCGCGTCAATAAGAGAATTAGTTCCACGCCTTTATGTAGAGATGGCAATAATAAAGTCTTACAGTTTTTTAACAACAAGGTAAAATAGCGATATATCTATTTATACGTTATGAGAGATATTTAACGTAAATTCTACAGATGATTTGTATAGTGTTAATACTAATTAGAGGTTATTGGTTTTCAGTGAATTCAATAAAGCATTGCTACGAATAACTCAAATGATAAGAGGAATTGGTAATCCTCTTATAGCTATATATGCTAGATGTTACTTGTGTCGAGTGGGACTAGCTTTAAACAAAACATCCGATTTCGAATTTGTAAAAGGAAATTTTTACGATTTCCTCTCCACCTATCAGCAGTTATTTGGTCAATTTGTAAAAGACGAACTGGTTAAACAAAATATGTCTTTGCATTCTTATTTAAATCTCTATTCGCCAGCTTTAGATTGGATTTTGCAAATTTTGGTAGCTACAGTTCCTGAAAATCATTTAGAAGATGTGCTTTGTCAATGCAAAAAGCAAACAAACAAGTAAGTCGATTACTTCATTATATAATGGTATATTCAATGAGATGAAATGATGACACATTTCTCTTTCAGTTCTTTACTATTAAATAGCGTTTTAACAGCATTTAAACCATCATACATTGCTACACGCGCAATGGAGTTTGTAAATTTGATAATTGCTACCGAAGATGATGGTAATTATTATATGTGATTCACTGACGCATTAATATTTGTAATTAATCATTTCTTCTATAATTTTCTTTAAAAAAATTGTCCAGGTTTCCCACAATATCTATTATATCGAACTATAGGCGAATGCCTAGTACAGGAAGCTCCACCGAAAGAAGATTGTCAAGCAATTCTCAATATAACTTGGAAGTACATAACAGATTTAACAAATCCTACAAAATTTATGCATTGTGTCGAAATATGGATTCAATTTACTGCCATTCATTTCTCTGTAAGTGAATGCATTATTCTTACTAGAGATATATATTTTTCTTACAATTTATAACTTGCAGGTTAACGAACTAAATGCATTCTTTGGAAAAATAATTGATCGACTTAATCCAAACAAAAATTTTGAACATTACTATCCACAGTTACAAAATATTATCGAAAAAGTAGTGGTTCATAAACAAGATTTTGAATCGCTATTTGCTATGGTAATTGTTACTTGTTTATTACTTTATAATGTATTTTCACTTTAAATTATATGTACAAAATATTCTAGGAAACATTTTTCAGGACAACTTCTTACCTTTAATCGATTTGTTCCACAAGGAAACTATTAAGGTTGAAGTTTGTAAAACTATTATAGAAGGTTTAAGTGCTGAAGGTGGTTCGATTACAGATCCTATTATCATAAATGCTCTCATGTTTATTGCTAGAATAATGCACGATTCTGTTAGGTAAATATTACTTTCTTGTTTCGCGGATATATATGTATTGTCTCGTAATAAGCTAATAATTTCAGTGCTTTAACCGTTGAAGATGAAAAGCGACAAATTGGTCAACTTATATGTGGTCTCGTACAACGCGTCGATTATGATCGCGATTTTGAGAAACAACTTAATTTTTACGTTGAAGCTAGAGCAGCGTTCCCTAACCTCGACAGTGTTCATATACAGCTTGTACAAGTAATCGAATAATAATTTATTTGCTATACAAGATAGTATACTTGGTTAGGAAACTATGAATAACTTTTTTTTTATGTTTAGTGTGCAAATAGATTATCAGTTGATACTCGAAAGATTGTTCGCGGTCATCACACGAGAAGAACGTCAGCATTTGTACGCGCTTGTGCTGCATTTTGTTTTATCACCATTCCGTCGTTGACGTTAGTTCATACGCGATTGCAGCTGTATCTCCTATCAGGTCAAGTTGCACTTTTAAATCAGTGCTTAGGTCAAGGTAATTATTCACGTTTTACTACATCGAGCATTTCTTCCCTAATTGTAATCGAAGAAAAAATATTTTCTTAGCCGATGCGTGCTTTAAGGCTGCATTGAGCTTAGTTCCCGAAATGCCAAAAACGATAGATATAGATGGAAGACAAAAAAGCTCGCAAGCATATTTACTTTCATACTTGTCGAATTTTTTATCAACCTTATTGGTTGTACCGGTATGTACTTATATAACCTCTTCTCTCGAAATGTTTGCGATATACGGTCCATAAAAAATATGAAGTATCACTAAAATTCGTGACAATCTTATTAGGATAGTCCAGAACACGGTGTTCTATATTTAATGAGAGGTTTACTCAATGCTGTTCAGCGTTGTTTCGAGGAAAATGCATTGACAAAATCGTATTTGTATTTACGCGTACTTGACTTGTTGTCGGCAGTAACTCAGGAAAATTATCCGTACCATGTTGACAAGGTATTTTGAATACAAATTAAAAAATGACGATAATCGTGCAACAATAAGTTATGATTTTCATTGTATATACAGGTCGACTCTAATGATAAGTTGTACGGATCCGATCAGAAATTTATAAGCGAAGTTAACAAAATATGTTCGAAAATGGTAGAAGAGATTTTGTCTCATTTGAAATATCTTGGATCGACCGATCAACTCGAGAAACAGGCAGCCCTCGCGCTTGAGCTTTTTAATTGTTTTGTTATTAGAGCTGACTTACGCGATCCATCATTGGCACATATGGCCGTGAATCTATGGAATTTATCTCAACGACGTGGTTTCATCGATTCAAAAGTTAAGGTAAAAATGTGTAACAGTTTCCATAAATGAACGGTTTACGAATGAAATCTTTTTTCTTTGCAGATGAAAACAGTCGCTTATATGTCCCAAAAGAGTCATCATAAGGAGTATGAACATTTTGCTGAAATTTTAAAAAAGATGATGAAATAAATTTGCAAATGAAATATGATAATTAAACTGAGATGTAAAACATGAGTGTATGGCTTACAAGTTTCTTGGTAGTGATTTTCTTTGAGGAGAAATTAATTATAAATACATTGAATTTCATTTAACTATAATTGAATATGCTGTACATAAAACAAAACAAGTATAATTGGTTTAAGTCTTATTAGTCTGTTATAGAGTGTAAGTTTCCGATGATGTCTTTGATAATGTATTGAATTATACTATAAAATATTGATAAAATTTATTACATAAATATAAGTAATATTTATACTTTACTTATTGTGTACGCTGACTTGTTCTGTGATACAATAAACGTACTTTATAAAAATAAGTTTTAATGGAAGACTCTTTTAGTGGAAGACTTGGTTTTCAATGTTACGCGGAATGTAATTCAGAAAGTAACATACCTACGTATGTCATTATTTCTTTAATACTGATCGTAGCGCGTCTAGAAATATATCAGCGTGACTTTCTGTGAACGTTAAGGCGGGTCTTAATCTTACCGACGTGTTTCCACAGACACCGATTTGGATGCCTGCGAAACAAAATATTCCTGTTACATTCTAGAAAACGTATATTTTGTAAATACAAGAATTAAAATGTTACCTTTGGTTAAAAGTTTCTTAATCATTGTGTCTCGGAGTTCAGGCGTAGCGCAATCAAACGCGATGAACGTACCACGACCGCGAACCGAATTAATCATAGTAGAACATTCGTTCTGCAAAGTCGTCAGTTGTTTTATCATGTAATCCCCAACGCGCGTAACTCTTTCCAAAAGATTCTCCTTCATTATTGTTTCTAATACTGCCTCCAGTAATATTATTTTACTAGGATCTCCCATCCAGGTATTAAATACGCGGTACGATTGTTTAGGCCTGCAACAATTCATTAACGCGTTAAATCCATGAATCGAAAGCTGTCTCCTATTATCAAGTAATCGCGACTGTTTCGATCACTTACTTTAATGGTTCAACGTGGTAATAACCACCTAGCTGCATCTTTTTACTGAAAGTCACTACATCTGGCGGAGATTCTAAATTGAAATGTTCGTGACACCACATTTTTCCCGTTGGGCCACCCCCTGTTTGTACTTCGTCGATTAATAAAGCTGCTCCGTGCTGAAATGGTAATAAATACTGATAGAAACGTTCACATAACGGATATCCGTGTAACGTAGGCGGTACCTTTTTTGTTATACGTCGTAATTCTTGGAAAAATTCAGGAGATGCGTGATTATCGCCTCCTTCCGATTGAATTGGTTCCACTATTACACCGGCGACTGGAATTTTCTTCTCAGTTTTATACTTGTCAAATAATTCTTCAACCTAATGAAACAACATTGCAAAACGATTATTTCGTAACCGTCGATGTACAATATAGAATATTCGATTAATAATATTATATCGGAAAGTAAGTATATACTTCGGCTAAGCAACGCTGATCTTCTTTCTGATTTTCTCGGACATGTTCATTCAAGGGATATCTGTAGACAGGAAACGAGGCAACAGGCCAATCAAAGCTTGGGATATCTATTTTATGAATGTATTTGCTGTGCGTCGTCGAGAGCGATCCCAATGTTCTTCCGTGGAACGCGCCTATTATCAATATCATTGTTACTCTTTCAACCCATCGAACGTGTCTTGTATACAATTTTACTTTTAATGGGCTGGTTTAACTACCTTTGAACGAAAGTATGGAGAATCGTGGCGAGCCAGGAATTTGATTCACCATGCAACTCTCCATTTCTTCTTTCGTAAACGGTGAACCCTTTCTCTGGCAATCGGCGTACCAAATAAAAATGTTTTTGAATGCGTTCTCGTTGGAACAGGAGCCACACATCATAGTCGTGATCTGCGATAATCCTGGAGGAGCGATCTGTCCACAGATCGAACACGATAATCAACACATAACGCGGATCATTTTAAACAATTTCAATCTGCGACTTACTTCTTTTTGTAGCAAAACTTTTTTAAGTCTGGCTGGCCAATCCTTTCCGGGGAAGACGCCTAACGCGGGTCTGTTTGCCATAATTCTCTGAACAAATAAAGGAAGTTGTACTCGGAAAATTATTTTCTTGTCCGCCCCACCCCACCCCCACCAGGAAATTAACTTCTTTTCTTTCACAACATTTTCAGAATACATTAGCTATTCAAAAAATAAGATGGATCTCTATGAGATATATCTTGTTTACCTGATTAACAGGATCGGCAAGGGCTTTCAACATGGCTGGGTGGTTATAGCCTAAGGGTATCGACGAAATTTGCATATAAACATCGAGCAGAGCGTTCCCATCGACGTCCATTATGTAGTTACCTGTTGATTTTTCGTAATCCGCGAAGAATTGTACGGAAGAGGCTTGCTAAAGTCATCAATTTCATCGTGTATTCAGAGAAATTATTATGTAATTATGATAATTTTTGCTGCTAAAGACCCTGTAGATTCCCGCTTACGAGCGATTACAAGCACTTTTGTGCGAGTAGATAATTTAATAGGTACATTTTAACACGTTAACATTATGGAATAGAATTAAATCTCGATTCTAGATACAGTTATAGCGTTCATTTATATACGGGGTGTCTCACAGAAAGTGTTGCAAGCAATAGTTTCCGTGAAAGCAGCTCGTTATTGAAAGGACTTTTAATATTGTTAAGATAGTTTAGATTTTAAGAACATTTGAATACCTCGTTGAAAAGAAAATGCATGGAATTAACCGTTACACAGATTATAGAAGACTAAAAACACCGAATTCTAAATAGAGTTAGAGCGACTAAAAATAAAACACTTTCGATATCATTGACTATCACAGTATCGATAATAACATCGTCAAATATGAATTGGGTGCAGATGAATGTTATTAACAAACATTATCTTAATACTTGAAACATTTTACACGGAACATAATAAATTTAACATGAAAGCAACTGGTCGCATCGACAATCTTAACGCACTTGCATCGTATTGAGGTCCCGTAACAAACTACGTGATTGAGGACCTGGTATTTCTGTCGCGACTACCGGTTTTTTTGGTTCCTCCGATGGATATCCAGTCAGGCATCTCCTCCACGTGCTCGCACTACCTACACGGAAGCAATAAAAAAAAGATTTGTCGACTTTAGAATTTTTATTAATTTAAATTAAATTAAATTAATGAAATTAAAGTTTTTTTTTTCGCTCCGCGAACACCCATTATACAAATATTCACGTGTATCAGATACAAAGTACGAAATCTCAGTCACGAAAACATTTGTTTAAGCGTATCTATCGTTCGCGTGTATCACAGACTGTAATCAGGTTAGACGGCCCTCACGTTCAATAAACCGAACATTTAGTTTCATTGATGTCAGTTAAGGATCATTGGTTGACACACTAACGCACTTTTACACGACTTGTAACCGTTACATTCTTTTTTTCTTAATTATTTAGCATTTATTGCAATCTAAAAGAATAGTAATAATTAATAATAAGTTCTTCTTATATACCTTGGATCACGTTACAGTCTGCGTGTATCAGTATAATGAAGAATAGTAATTTGATGTTATCGACTCGAGTAAGAAGTGTCACATCAGAGCTGATTTACATTTCTACGATCTCAATCGTTATTTATTTAATATTTCGTTCAGCTTTGGTTGAGCGTACCTTCTCCTTTTACAGTACAACGACCTTTCGTATTTTTTTACATTACATTTCGATACAATTCGCGCATTCGAGAAACGAAATGATCGACTAAATTCTGGAATTTATTTCTGGAAGCACAATGCCAATAAACATGCTTACAAACGTGTAAATCATGGGTCCACGTGGAAGCATCCACAATTTGTCGAACCATACGATATCCGAGATTCCGATGAGATAAGTGGCGATATGAACGCACCAAATTGTTGATAGCGAACGCAAAGAAATAGAAAACCTGATAGTATTTAGTCGATTCCACGCGAACGAATTTCTTTTTGACCTCAGATTAGTTCGACTTATCCAAAGAGCTAAGCTAAATTTGTAATATATATATAATATAATTATAAATTAAATTCTGTTGTTTTGTTTTGCGTAAGTTTATATATATATATATATAAGATATAATATAATCCTATACGCACATTTATGTACTTACGCAAAACAAAACAACAGAATTTAATTTATAATTATATTAAGATATATATATTTTGATTAGCATTAAAGTTCTAAAAGTATTTTCAATTTTCATTGCCAAGTGGTCTCACTTTATTTTAACCGATGCGACATCTATGTCTTTGAATACGACATTAGAACAACACGTAAAAATGTGAAGAACGAGGTTTATGGAAAAAACCGAGTTATCGATCCTCAGAGTGCTCCATGCGCAGATTTACATTTTGGGAAATTCCTTCTCCTGGTATCTCTTAAATTACTCGTGTAAATATTTGGATAAGAGTCGAACCGTACGAGGAAATGGAGAGAAATGGTGATAAATACCATTGATGAATTGCCATGACAGGGTACGCCCGTGCAGAACCGTTTGACACTTGTTGGCGAGCATTTTCTGGTCGTGGCAGTATCGTGGACACGATTTCCCACGAGATAAATCTTCGCTTATCCGTGCGACACGCTCGCAATGAACCGTTCCAAGCGAAGGGTGGATCTGCACTGGACACGAAGATCTCACTGGTCCTTGCACAGGAAACCTTCGACCGCTACCGAAACTGCACGAACCTTTACGAACCGGTTGACCTCAGCCGTGAATTTTTCGCTCAACGATCTCGCGCTACGTATTCACGACTTTAATTTACAAAGCATATTTGCAAAGCGTCGTTGTCCGTTCCCGGTTTAAACGATCATTTCGGAAATAATATTATTCGAAATGCGTACCGTGGATGGTCACGTCCAACCACGTTCAACTATTGACCATAGACTTCGAGTTCTACCTTCCTTTAGGGCGCTTTCGGACGAACTCGAACGCGCACGAACTTGCACGAATATTTAAATCCAGTGGCGCGCACGCTCTCGTAGTTTTATCTGCTGTTTCCGATATGCTTATCTACATACGCGATTACATTCGCAAATAATTATTTGCAACCGAAGTATCTTCAGATAAACGATTCGGATCGACCTCATTGATTGTAGAAGATAATTATTTCGTGTGTTTTTCCGTGTTTGATCATTCTGATTTGATGCCACTATTACTTATTTTACAGATTAATTTAAAGAAGAGAAACAAGATATTTAATCCATTCAATGGAAATTTAATGCATTTTGCCTTGGACGTCAAGGTTTAAATACAGATGTGTAATCAAAGTTATTACCGTAGAAAACTTTTGTTCATCCTTTTTAATAATACTTAACACAAGCTGATATAAACTTATTTCGTAACCAATTACAATTAAGATATCTGGTAGTTGGTAGTGAATGGGTTAATTATATCCCAAAAGATTTACAGTGACGGCCATATACTTACGTACACTTTATATTTTAACTTTAAAACCTGAGTTATTTTTACAGACCTCAGATAGTCGTATCAACAATTTATTTCTAAGAGTATTGAACCTTGATGTACATATCTGCAGTAGAACTTTTACTTATTTCGAGAAAATAAGTACTTTGTAAATGTTTTGTTCTGGTATGTCGGTTTTGTATCGGACAACTACTTACGTACGCTTTTGTTTCGCACAGCTAAGCCAAATTTAAACAATATTTACCAGTATCTGCGCAGCAGTGTTTACAGTTAGACGTATTACAATGGTGCTGTGATGAGTAAAGGAAGAAATATTACGCCAGACCAACGGCGACTAGTACAACAGTTTCGGAAGAATGGAATGTCCTACCGAAAGATTTCCGCTAAATTAGAAATATCTGTTATGGCTTGTCATTACGCTATACAACATATTAAGTATCATGGAACACCAGACAATGTTCCTCGTAAAGCAAGACCTCGTAAAACTGATCAAAGAACTGATCGCAAGATTCACCGATTATTATCTGAAGCGGACAGATTCAAAACTGCAGTTGCCATCCACGATGAAATATCAACAGATCTTCATCAAGAAATAAGTATTAAAACTGTCCAGCGAACACTTGATGACCCGTGTGAAAATTTTGTTAGAGATTCGTAAAGGTCCAAGTTAATTGTCCCGAATTAATTTCGGGGCCTATTTAGGAAGCCCGTTCGGTTCCCGTAAGGCGGCATAAGGGATTGTCACGCTTTTTTAAACGAGGCCATTAAAGGATGGCTTCTCAGGGCCTTATTATTTCCCGTTTTAATCCTGATTATAGCTCCATCGGGCCCCTGAAACACCCTTACAATAGCCCTGAACACACCGTCATTGCATGTAAATCAGAAATATTTAAATAAAAAATAGGAATTCTGAAAAATGTCTTACGAATAATGACTCACGAATAATAACTCACGAAAATATAATCAATTATTATTATAAATGTTTATTTAACAATTTATTAGGTAACGTAGTTGACATGGAGTATTTATATTTATAAATACCACAGTGCGCGCGCGGTACGAGGGTGTATTTTTAATCATTTTTTTCGGGCAAACGATGAATGTTTTTCTTTTTATTGATACTTTTACTCAATATGTATTGGACCCCTCAAGAGGTATACTCCCCCCCCCCTCCTCCTCCCCCTCAAGAGGTGTGATTGTTATTCATTTTCCAACATAAACATTATCATTGATTTCTATGATCAATACCCTGACTAAACGTTTTCAGGTCCTCACAATTCGTTAAGCCCCTATTAAATTTCATTTTAACGATTTCTCCATACTCTGACTGTACCACATTGGTTCCCATAGTGGTTAACCCATCAAGTCCTTGTTTAAAATTGTTGTGGAAATCATTGAGTATCTTGTTTAAACCCCAGTGGGTCCTATAATGATTCGCCTATCCAGCCCTGACTATATTTTAAAATGGAAACCTGTAATTGCCTTGTCGGGACCTTTTAGGGATGTATCCGGGAGAATCATATCATGGATTCCATATTAAAGCCAGTTTGGGATCCGAATATTATGGAGGTTTCCCTTACTATTTTCCACGCGGGGAGTTTCAATTATACGGACGCGTTGCCAGAAAGAGATCGTTCATTTCAGAAAAAAATCGTCGGGCTAGGATTGCTTTCGCGAAAGAACATTTAAACTGGATACCCCAGCAATGGTCCAGAGTAATCTTTACAGATGAATCAAAATTTAATCGATTTGAATCTGATGGCAAAGTATACGTGAGACGTCGCAAAGGAGAAGAATTTAATAACAATTGCATTAAACCAACTGTAAAAGGTGGTGGTGGGTCGGTACTCGTTTGGGGGACTATGACAGTAAAAGGTACACGTCCTATTCATCGAATAACTGGAATCATGGACCGATACGTGTATTTGGATATTGTAAAAAATGTATTGCTCTCTATTCGCCGAAGAATGCATGCCAAAGGAATGGATCTATCAAGCGGATAATGATCCGAAACACTCAGCAAAAGTCGTCAAGACATTTTTGAGTGACAATAATATTCGCGTAATGAAGTGGCCAGCACAATCTTCGGATCTGAATCCAATAGAGATGCTGTGGATTGATGTCGACAAACATGTACAGAAACAATAGGCAAAAAATATGGATGAATTGTACACTATCGTACAGGAAGCATGGAATTCGATACCTGCTAGCAGATGTGCTCGACTTATCGAATCCATGCCGCGAAGGTGTGCTGCAATTATCAAAAATAAGGGTTTACATACGAAATATTAACAATATTATAATTATGAGTTAAAAAAACATGTGAAAATATAGACGTTATACATATATGTACTTAAGTATGTGTCCGCAGAAAACTTGGCACTTCGTTATAAAAATATAAAAAACTTTTTAATTATAGTAAATTAAGGAAAGCTATTTTGACATTTTATTACGTATATTGTAAACTTATAAAAAATGTAACTGATTTTCTTATACTTGTTTAATGTATAAGTGTACAGAAAATAATATTTAATTTTATTTATTGTACGTAAGTATATGGCCGCCACTGTATATTTCTATGGCCTTTAATTATTTCCTTTATTATCGGCTACTTGTTATCATTTTTGCGACGAGTATAAAGAATTCCTGTAGATTGAATCAGTTAGGTCGGCACCCTATGACCCACGTAACATATAAGTCAAGCGGTGACCTACGATGCTATAAGTGACCGATAAGCTAAATACAAACTTAAACAAGTAATTAAGGAATACATATAACCAATGAATTTTTATACGAAGGAAGACAAAATGTTCAACCGTGTAGGTAGGCATCTTTAACAATGGATTCTTTTATTTTTGTATAAATTATATACGTGTATATTTTTGTTTATTTACAGGATGTCTGGAGACGGCGATCTCCCGTGAAAATCGAGGGGGGGGACAAGTTTATACGCGCATCATCCTAATGTGCGTGGAAACCACGCCTTAGTCCTTTGCTCTCGGACACTGGGTAGTGGTAGTCAAGTTTTTCGGCAGCGGTGAGCCGTCCAGGAGTCGCGTGAGTATTCGTTCGCGCCAACGCATTCGAGTCGGATCGTTCGATCGGGTGGCATCGCGAGCAAACTACAACGTGCCCGTAAAACCGATCTCGGTCGATTTCAAGCAATCGTCACTCGAAACGATTCGTTCGCGTCGAAATCATCCGGGCTCGACGTTGAACGGGAATCCCCTGTTATCCATGCGACTGAAACGAATCGCTAAAATCGAGAGAGTGCCTCCGAAATTTGAATTCCTCCTAAATTCCGTAAACGGCTGACCCAGACAGTTTTCACCTACATAATCGTTCGGCCACCGATATTAGGACCCCGATCACGCGTACGCCGGTAAGTACTTTGCCATTCCGGCAGCGTCTATTACAGTTTATGTATTTATCGGACAATCCATATGTGTTAATTCCATTTGGAAGAGGGAAATCTGTTAACGGTTTCGACGTTTCAGGTAAATGCAAAAGGCTGAATGGTTAAACCAGTTTACGAAAGTATCGTGAATCGAAGGTTCAAAAACGCTACTTGTTTCACGCGTGAATATTCATTTACAATTTTACGCGTTTCTTGGGACGTTTTCTGGTTAATTCGTGATCCTATGTAATTATTCGAGCCGAATTTCGCTAACTGATTATGCCGGTTTTTATTTTTCTCTCGAACCGAGTCCTTGGGGGAATGTTATTACATATGCGCTGGGCATACTTTGTCTTGAGATTACTTTTAGTCTCTCCGGTTCTTTGCTATTTCGCTGTCATTTCGATATTCGTTCGCCATTTAAATAAACTCGCTACGGCTAGAATAAACGCTTCTTTTGTTACAAGTAGACTACAGATTTTATGCATTTATGATAGGATCGAATGTAAGAAATGTATGCCGAACATGATCGAAAATTACATGGTCTTACGCAAAACCAATTGAACTTGTATCCGTTGTCACTTATCTATTAAATAATCTATTATCTAGCTAAACTGCCATTAAACGTCTAACAAGTATAACTACTAAATCTATGTACCACTGTGTTTGTGATCTTCTCTTTAGTCTCCTTTTTTCTCATTGATTTCCTTTTCTTCTCCATTTCCCTTATCCATTCTATCACCTTTTCATCTGCGCTCTCTGTTACTATTTTTCCTCTTTTCTCTCCCTCTTCTAATGCCTGACATTCTTCTATCTACTACCTCTTTGTCCTCTTCTCCTATTTGATATCTACCTATTCCCTTCTTTCAAATTCCCACTAATTAATACAACATATTCTACATAAATTGTATATCTATCTTCTATCTTCTTCTTCTATCTATTCTATCTATCTATCTATCTTCTTCTTCTGTATAAATAAAGTTGAAGTGTCCGTCTGTTTGTTCCGGTTAATCTCCGAAACTACTGAATCGATTTTAAAATTTTGTTCGCTAATAGAAAGCTGCACTATCGTCACATAAAATAAAGAATTGGAATTGAAAAGCTACAATATCCCTGAATAACATAGGCTACGTTTTATTTTGATTAAGATACGTTTTCAATTTGAAATCTCAAAATTTGTGTCATCGTTATATAATTATCGTTCTCACAATGAGAAATATCGATTGAAACATCTGAGTTACAGAAAAAAAAGACAGTCACCTATTGATTCATGAAGGAATACACGGTCAAATAGTCAGTCGAACGCGAACGACATAAAAAATAAATAGTATTCCACGCGGAAGAAACCGCGGGGCACAACTAGTATTGAATATTTTCTATGTTGTGTACGCCGTATATGTATAAAATTCATGGTCCAGTTGTACACGTCCACCAATGTATCGTTAAAAAACGAACATCACCGCGTGAATAAGGAAAAGAAAGGTGTCTGTGTTACTTACGAATTCTTCGTAGATGAACTATTTTCATATTCCCGATGTTTCCTGGTATTCAAACAAGTTTACGCGCACGAAGGGCTTAGGTGTTCGGAGAACCCGACACTTGGCTTTACGAAGATGTATTCATAGTTTCGCGAAAGGATCGCGGTTCGAGTAATTTCGAATTCCGGAGGTAGACGCGACCATTCTTTGTTCAGCGGTAGCTTTTATCCGTCATCTATTGTCAATTGAAACACCTGTTCCAAAGGCATTTCGTCCTATACATATTCACCAGTTTTCACGATGGACATGGCGATTTTATTTTGTCTTGTGAATCGAAACGCACTCGAGATTTTCAAATGTGCTGTCAACAGTGAACGTGATAAAGTAAAATAATGTCGCGTCGCTATTATAGATAGATAACTACTTGTAAATCGTGCGAATGAACGAAGGTTCTGCATTGAGGAAGGGCGTGAAATAATTTGGACGATGGCACACATGATTCACAACATGCGCATCCAGATTCCAATCAACGACCTTCACCTTCGGCAATATTCACGATTCGAGATGCACTGTCCCCTTCAAAATCCTTTTAACTCCTTTTAAGTGTTATCTTGCGGCTGAGCTACGTGGGCGACTGCCTTTAATATACATACTTATACTGCGATACAGATGAGAGAATTTAAAGTAATGCAGCCATTATCCTTCAAACGCTTTGATTTTTTTTTTTTTAGCAATAGAATCATCTACTCTCACTTAGGAAGTGATCTGGGAGATATTTTTATTTCGACACCTCTGGCATGATTTACTATGTTATTGTGACTCGTCCATTATGGGATGAATGAAATTTCTGAGGAAGATTTAGCTGCTTCAGTGGCAATTCATCCTTGGTCTGTTATAATGCGACTATTATTCTTCAAACGCTTCAAATTTTTTTTACAGCAATAGATTTATCTACTTCCCACTTAGGAGGGATCTAGTTTCTTCAAGAAAGACATTTTTCTTTTGACACCTTTGACATGATTTGCTACGTTATGGTGACTCGTCTATTGTGGGAGGAATGAAATTTCTGAGGAAGATTTAGCTTCTTCAGTGGCAATTCACCCTCATTTTCGTAAGGCGTTCCCTCGCGTATCGGCTGTCGCGGTTTGAGGTCGACCGCGGTAATGTGGTTATAATCTTCATTCTCGAGTATAAAGTAGCGATTCGTTTAACGCTGACACCTGTCGTCGGTGCTCGGCTTACTTACGTGCGTAACTGTCACTTCATTGAATCCATACATCACAATACAATTATTTCGATTTTTCTTGACATTACTTTTTGCCTTACATAATTCCTTAATTTTCGCTTAGTTCGCGTGATCGTAACTCTACACATTACATTTAAATTAGTCTCGTGTTTGCTACTCGTCTGCTAGGGGCCCAGTCTGGGGCCCGCTGACCCTCCTCTAGCTAGGATACTCCGGGATCGCTAAGCCCGTACTGCAGCTGCCATATTCGCATGCTACAGCCCCTGAGGGTCACACTTACTACCGTTATGATCGCTAATAAAGACGTTGCTTTGTCGTTAAACATGCGAGTAACGAGGTAACAATAAGTTGTACGACAATTAAGATAATGTAAGGATTATATGAATGAAGAATTAAAGTCGACCACACGATTATTGTACCCTACTGAACTAAATAACCGATTAATAATAATTTCTAACGTGATTATATTTGAAATTTGTTTAACAATCGAGTGCCCCTAACCAATGCGTCATTGTTATGTGTTATCGAATGCAGGAGATTGAATTACGTTTGAAATAAAAGTCCGAGTCCGGATCATTTGTGTTCAGACACATGATAAGTGTTTCGGTTAGTGATTCTTTTATCTAGCAATTAATTTATCGACGCGTTCACGTGCAAAGACGTTAACATTGGATCGGTTTAATGTCAACTTTAATGTATGTTAATCTCATTCAATATTTTCGCTTCGCTTCAGTTGCGTGGATGTCAGCGAGACAGCGACAAGCGGAAACGAAAGGGTATACGAATTTTTCATCGTTCTCCTTTTAATCTACGCGACATTATTTTGTATTTTGGCGAAACGTCGAAATTATGGAAACATGATTCTCGAGATGGTATCCAGCAGGACAAATAATAAAATTAAACATAGAACAGGAACACGTTCCAATAAACTTTATGCTCTGATAGAATTTACGCTCTTTAGGTGTCGAAGGATAATTTAAAGAACTTTAAATTTCTATAACAGGAAACCATAAGAAAAAGACAGTAATAAATTCCAGAAACAATCTGTGAATGATCCAGGTTACGGACAAAAAATGAACCAATATTCACCGCCCACATTCAAAATAAATATAACAATATATACACCAACCAAGGAATTTATACGAAACGGGTTTGTCATGGTAATCGCAAAAGCAGAATTTCGTTGGACACCATCGACGTTCTTCTCTGTAATGCACGAGTGAATTTTTATGTTTACACTTCTGAAGTGTACGCATTAATTTGCGTATAAAATTGGGTTTGGACGCCTTAATAAAATTGTTGAATTAAATAAGTAACCCTGTAATCTATATAGGGAAAACGAGAAGCTTTTACTTTTAAATTAAACTATGGAATTCGTAAGATGCTTCAATGAATAGGAAAGTGTCACAGTTACCAAACGATCGCGTGTAACAGCTGATGTATGATACAATAAGCAGCTTTAGAATCACCTTTATTGTCGTAATCCGACCCGATTGGCGCTATACATACTCCAGCGTCTACTTTCTTACGCAAGATTCCGTTGCTACTAACTGATTCAAGGCCATACATCTGCAATTTATTCACGATGTCCCCTAATTCATTTGCTATAATACTTTAAAGCAATTGGAACCGGAACTCTGAGGCACAATTAAAACCACTACCAATCCTGTCGGAACGGAATTTCCACAATGATTTAAAAATAACACTGTAATCTATATTATGTGTGAATTCTGTTTTAGGCAACCATGATCACCAGATCTCGCTGCCCCGATATATGGTTCCTAGTATCCTGTTTCTTCCTGCAGGTAAGTATTCGGCGTAGAAATTAATTCTGGGGCTTCGCATTCAATCATTTACAACTGTAATTTAAATAAAAATAATTATCCTCCATGTTTGTCACGTTAATAAATAATAAATTGGGGCTTCGCATTCAATATTAAGTTTTCCAACTAATACGTGCTTTCTTGGACTGTGCGAGAGAACATTAGGTCTGAGAAAGTCAGAGAATTAATTTTTACGGTCAATAAATTCAAATAATTTTTAATTTAATAAAATTGAGTGTTAACCACTAGTTATCCTATTACGTGAAAACTCTTTTATCCGAACACTTTAATGTCCTAATAATCCCTTCAATCTTATTTGTCCTAACTAATCCCCCCCAAATTAATCCACGTTGGTTCTTCTATTCAGGGTGTCCTAAAAATGTTGTAACACATTGAAAGGGGTGGTTCGGGAGGTGATTTCGAACAACTTTTTCCTTAGCGAAAATGTTTGTCCGAGGTTTGGTTAAAGAGATATTAAGAGAAAACCCCGACCAATGAGAGCGCGCGTATACCGTTGGAGCGGCCGTGGTAGCGAAGGCTACGAGCTAGGCGACTGCGTCAATATCCTACGATGCACGTCGAGTCACTTGTTCGCGTACAAGCGTGGCCGCTTACCACATAGCCTTCGCTACCGCGGCCGCTCCAACGGTATCCGCGCGCTCTCATTGGTCAGTGTTTTTCGTTAATATCTCCTCAACGAAGCCTCGGACAACATTTTCGCTAAAGAAAAAGTTGTTTCAAATCACCACCCGAACCACCTCTTTCAAGGTGTTACAACATTTTTGGGACACCCTGTATTTACGAACTAGTATCACCATCCTCAAAGATTGTTCCTGGAACCACAGAAGTGTAACATTAATTCAGCACACTTCGGTTATATAATAAACACATCACCGCTTTTATCGATTAGTTTCAATTTCAAGACAAATTACGGTTGTCGTAATTTTCGTCCAGGCGTATAATCACGTTGGCCACTGGCGAGGAAAGTTTACAACAACACGTTTTCCAGAGGGCTCGTTTAAAATTATCCAACCGACCTGTCAGTTGCGTGATTTACTTTTACGCCATCGCGTTTCGCAACGCACACGACCTACTGTTTATTTTGTTTTAAGAAAACTGCATACTCCTTGCCCGTGGCCCTCGATGAGGGCCAAGCGATATTCCACGAAATTTCAAGAATACCTTTTAAACCAGTCGCGAGTTAAGTTATGGAAGCCATTTTTCATGCGCGCCCATAATAATGCTTCGAATCATGCTGTTACGTGAAATCCAGCACAAAAGATTCCTTCGATTTATTCTTTAATTAAAAAATCTGTATTAAAGTTGCCCGTGTTAAAATTCTTTGGATTTTTCTGATAATTAATTATGCTATATATCAACTGTAAAGCGCCCCTTGATACCATAATAGTGCTTTGAATCTTGATGTCATACGAAATTCAGCACAGAAGATTCCTTTAATTTATTCTTTAATTAAAAGTGGCTGCCTGTGTTAAAATTTTTGTGAAATTTTTCTGAAATTTTCATGTGTCTGGACAAACGTTTTTATATATGCTATATATCGATTGGAAGGCGCCTCTCGATAAGCATGATACGCTCAGGTTTTGTGGTTACCTTCAATCTTGTAAACTATTCGTCGTAAAATACTCGAGGTGTTTGGAAGAATAAAACCTGGCGATTCTAAAGGTTCTGAGTCCCATTCACGTGAACGGGCACGGACGACTGATGGATCCACCTGCTCGGAACAGCATGTGGCGTTTTGGATTTCCGAATCCTGTCAATTACAACGACAACGAACTCTTTTGCGGTGGCTACGCGGGTGAGTTACTCGATAATTAAATATATAATAAGTCAATGAGGTTTAACAAAATGAAAAATTTGAGTATCGTTACCGTTATTGTCTTGACGAGTTCTTATAGGAGCGTTACTGTTTAGTGCAATGGGTGCAGAACGAAGGTCAATGCGGAATTTGTGGTGATCCCTATCACCTGAACGAGCCAAGGCCCCACGAAGCAGGCGGTGACTATGCAAGAGGAACTATTGTCAGGCACTACACGGCTGGTCAGGTGATTTGATTGTTATTTATACGGATGCTTCGACTGATAAAGAGAATGGAACTTTTTAACAAGATTCGAATATATTAATTGCTTGCATCGGTTCCACTCGTTTTTATAAATCCGGGAATGCATTGCAGGCGAAAGAGAAAAATAAGGGGTTCGTCCTGGTTGACTGTTTTCGAAACACACCTTTTTCAGGAATTCCTTCAGAAACTGAGGAATGGAATTTAATGGCTGTTTCGTTAAACATTTACTATCTTGCTGTATCACGCTGCACTCTTTTATCTTCTATCCTCTTGGAAGTTCTGCCTGGTCCCAGGGTCGCCTAAAAAAAGTTAAAGTTAGAATAATTCTTAAGGAATGCGTGTATAAAGTTATGGCTAATGGACAGCGAGTGCTGTTTGGTGAATTTTTTAAGATCGTACCAGTGAGACGCTGGAGCACTTAGCATGACTATCTGAAGGCATGCAGAGGCGGGCAGGAATAGATAAGTTCCTGGAGGATGGAATAGATAGGTGGGAAAGGAGTGTCTTGATTATTTATCAAGTTCCACGAAACTAAAAGTTTTCCAGTAGCGATTCAAATAATTAATAGATAATCGTACATCATTGTTACGTTACGTTTGTTGGTGTTATACGCGTACAGGATATCGACGTCGAGGTTGAACTGACGGCAAACCACATGGGACGATTCGAAATGTACCTTTGCCCCAACAATAATCCAAGGATGGAAGCAACTCAAGATTGCTTCGACAGGTAATCAAAATTCCCTGTATCTCGGGTATGTTATTAAAAGCAGTAAATCTATTGACGCAAATCTGTATTCTCGAGGTATCCTTTATATGTGTCTGGAACACGGGACGTTCGCTTCGAGATACCCGAAGACACCGAAAAGAAAGCCATTTTTCGGTACAGGGTAACTTTACCAGCCTACGTCACCTGTAGTCAGTGCGTGATACAATGGAATTATTACACTGGTTGGTATCGTTGTATTTATGTACTCGACACGTTGACTGCTAGACTGATCGTTGTGAAAATGTCTATACAATTAGAAATGATATAATCTATAATAAATATAATAAATATATTAGAATTTACCAATCCTATTCAGATTTATTTTCTTCGACACTTCAGCTTCGGAATAAATTTATTTAAATTCTCAGTGAAAATTCTTATCGCCCATATGTGTGCCGGCAGTCAACGTGTTAACTATTGCATGAATAAGGATTATTAAAAGTTTGGGGATTTCACCCTCACAGTCGAAACGTGTCTGGATCGTTAACGGAGTTTCATTAAAATCGGAGGCGGGCAGATTTTGTCCTTCCTCGCGAATGCAATATGAATGATTTATAAAGAGGGGGCTTAAATTTCAACGTACGAATAATACAGTAATGCCTCGTTAGTCGTCGCGAAGTTATCGGCACCGTTTCGTGGAACCGTTCGCGCGAACCAAGCCCCCGCGTTATTTACGACTCGCGATCGATGATGAATCATCGGTTGAACAAATCGACGAAGCAAGGAAACCGAAATTTCTATATTCTTCATTTTATTATCGTACTACTGTTTTAATTGGATGGACGAGATTTTTACGATGACGATGCCACCACATAATCGTAATTAACTAATACGGCAGACTAAACTTGACGATTGGCGATAGAAATTGAGCAGAAGGGTCATTGGACTCAACGCTACTTGACTATTTTATAGAAAACGAAAATGTTGATGCACTTGTGCTTTTAGAGGAGGAACTATACAGATTTTGAAATGGTAGAGTAAAAGAGCTACTCGGAAGGTGACTACTATGTAGATAAAGCAAATCGCTCTATTGATAACGTAGGACACTCTGTCGGTCAACATTGCGACCAACTTGAGTTCTGGTCCAAGCTACAGTTGCATGCAAAAGTTTCTGGCCAAAAATAATTTTCGTATTCAATTATGTATAATACGTGTAAAGCAGAAATACAAATATATCATAATAAAGAGCTTTTATTATAATATCGAAATGTACAACTCAAAAATTTGATACAACAAGTAATAATTATTTATAACAAAAATAACAATTTTTACTTCTTCATAAGTATCCGGTCAAGTACAACACATGAAGCAAAAACACAATAACTGAAGGAAAAATGTTCAAAAATGGTTACAAATGTAACATTATCGTCAATATTTAGTAACCATACCCTGTGAAGCTATCACGGCGACACATCGATGAGGCATCGATTCAATAAGTTTGATGATTCTATCTTGAAAGATATTTCTCCACTCTTCTTGAATGTTTGCCCATAAAGCAGCTTTATTGGTACAAGTAACAGTTCCTATTCTTAGTTTAAGCTCTTACCATAAATGTTCTATGGGATTCAAGTCTGGAGATTGATCTCAGCCAATCTAGAATTCGGATCTTATTCTTCGTGAAAAAGTTCTGAAGCAACCCAGACCGATGTTTTGTATCATTGTCTTGTTGAAATATCCATCTTCGTGGCAAATTTCGACAGGCATAAGGTAGCATTTGTTCTGATAGAATATCCCTATTCATAGGAGCATTCATAGTACCCTCAATTTTGTAAATTGGACCGACGCACAGTGCGAAATAAATGGACAAAATTCAATATTAGTATATATCACAATGTGAGGCAGATTTCTATCGTAGAAAATGTGTGTCAACGTGGAAATTGTTATAAATAATCATTTATTAATTATTTATATCCATAATACAATTTTTATCTTTAAACAAACATACAGACAAAACGGCAAAAAATATCCTGAGTTCTCAACATATTTGGATACATTATTTGTTATATTTTACGAAACTTACAAGTTTTCTTGCAAATACTTGCAACGTTCGGTTTTACATAATTTTTACCGTACTATTGGTGTAGGGTCGCAATTGGAAGTTAAAAATTCTGATTTAATTGATTTATGGATTTCTATAAAAATTATTTCTCAAATCCTTGGTCAAAACGAAGCATATTTTGTTCAATAACATATAGGAGCAACTTCTATTATTTATGAGAAAAAAATTCCTAAAGAATTCGAAATATGGACTAGTAAAGCGACAATTTTACAATATTACATCATTTTTCTGTATGATAATCATAAACTCATACATACCGTTGGATTCAGAATAAAAAAAACGCTTTTACTGATCCAGAAATAAATCAAAACTTTCAAAAATTTCGAGGGGAGGGGGGTAATTAAAAAAAAAAATCGTTCTTTTTTAGATTTGTTGGTATTGGTTTATAGGCCTCTAAAAACAGTGTAATGTTTGCTTGAACATTTTTTTGTAATCTCTAATCGTTTCCGAGCAAAAGTAAAAGGGGCGGCTCGGATAAAAGGGTTAATTTCTCTCTCAAAACGCAAAATTTGCACGTACTGAGAATGGTGTAATTCATAAGAAGGTCCCACAAACAAGTATACAACGTTTCATCAAAATCGGGATTTGTTAATTTTTTGTTAAATTTGTTAATTTTGTTGTGATTTTATTAATGTTTATGGTTAATTTTAATTTTTTTTTGTGAATAAATAGCAATATATTTATATTAGTAAAGAAATTTTGATTTTTGTCCACAATTTTGCTATTTGTCCGCACTGTGCGACGCTTTTCCAAGAAAATGCACCTCAAAGCATAATAGTACCTCCACCGTGCTTCACTGTTGGTATTTGATATCGGGAATCATTCCTAGTGCCTTGTGGTCGTCTAACATACCTTCTCCCATTTGGCTGACATTAGTCAAACTACTGTTTCACGTAGACTTACAGAAGTTGGAGTTAAAAAACCACTGATAAGTAAAAAAAATAAGAAGGCCAGATTAGAGTTTGCAAAGAAACACCGGAGTTGCACAGTTAAAGATTGGACGAAAGTGCTGTTTTCGAATGAAACTAAAATTAATTTATTAGGTTGTCCCGAAAGTTTGTTTCGCGCGTTGCACTCAATTATTTTATATGGTCGTGTTTATATAAATAGACAATTTAATTTCATAGATATTCATGTTGTAACAGTAATGGAGCAAAATGAATCGTGCACAATTCAGTAATGTAACATGAAACATAAAATATTGTGCATGTATTACTTATTAATAAAGCGAAAGAAACTTTTGGGACAACCTAATATCTGGAAATGATGAGAGAAGGTATGTTAGACGACCGCAAGGCACTAGGAATGACTTCCGATATCAACTACCAACAGTGAAGCACGGAGGAGATACTATTATGCTTTGGGGTGTATTTTCTTGGAAAGGCGTCGGCCCAATTTACAAAATTGAGGATACTATGAACGCTCCTATGTATAGGGATATTCCATCGGAACAAATGCTACCTTATGCCCGTCGAAATTTGCCACGAGGATGGATATTTCAGCAAGACAATGATACAAAACATCGGTCTGGGTTGCTTCAGGAGTTTCTCACGAAGAATAAGATCCGAATTATAGATTGGCCGAGTCAATCTCCAGACTTGAATCCCATAGAACATTTATGGCAAGAGCTTAATCTAAGAATAGGAACTGTTAATTGTACCAATAAAGCTGCTTTATGGACAAAAATTCAAGAAGAGTGGAGATGTATCTCTCAAGATAGAATCATCAATAGACTGCGGATCTTTATGCATTTATAGGAAATTTGAATATGCAAGAAACTACAAAATGTAAACAATACGCAAAAATATATAAAAGATTGAAAGTAAAGTTCATGTTATAATATTTACAGAATAGAATAAATTCTTATTTAGGTTCAATTTTCGTAGGCACGTTTGCGAAGATTTTATTTTGCATAAAGATCCGCAGTCTAATCATCAAACTTATTGAATCGATGCCTCATCGATATGCCGCCGTGATAGCTTCACAGGCTATGGTTACTAAATATTGACGATAATGTTACATTTGTAACCATTTCTGAACATGTTTTCTTCAGTTATCGTGTTTTTTCTTTATGTTTTGTACTTGGTCGGATACTTGTGAAAAAGTAAGAATTGTTATTTTTGTTGAAAATAATTATTACTTGTTGTATCAAATTTTTGAGTTGTATTAGGTTGTCCCGAAAGTTTCTTTCGCGAGTTGCACTCAATTATTTTATGTGGGCGTGTTTATATAAATAGACAATCTAATGTCATAGATATTCATGTTGTAACAGTAACGGAGCAAAATGAATCGTACACAATGCAGTAATGTAACATAAAACATAAAATATTGTGCATGTATTACTTATCAATAAAGCGAAAGAAACTTTTGGGACAACCTAATACATTTCGATAGTATAATAAAAGCTCTTTATTATGATATATTTGTACTTCTACTTTACACTTATTATACATAATTTAATTCCAAAATTATTTTTGGCCGGAAACTTTTGCATGGAACTGTATACTGTGGGTAAGCAAAGCGATTTGTTTTATCGACCCACAAAGTATCCTACATTAACAACCAGGTGCTTCCCATCATCCTCCACCCTATATTTTACATTTCAGCAATGCTATCGAGCATAATTTTTTAATAAATGTTAATAGGTAATATGTGGGGCATTTGTGAAAATGGGACCGAGGCTAGCGGTTGTGGTAAGCCAGAAACGTTTCGAAATTGCGCGGACGTTAGTATTGTTACGAGTACAGCTGGTGTGCCACCGCTCTTTGTGCAGCAGGATAATCCATTTTTGCTGCACTACAAAGACTATCGTTCGCCAAACAACATATTTCCACTTGTCGTCAGGTGAGCGTACTCCGAATTTAACACTAGGTTTGAGTAGATTTCTTATCAGATTTCTATCAGCGCAGTAATGTTTTAACGATCGAAGTCGATTGACTAAAATTAATCAGGAGCCTTGAGATGTTCTTATATGGATAAAAGTCAGCATGGTTAACGAAAAGTATGAATGGTTTCTATAAAATCGTATGAAATTTGGAATGGACCCGAGTGTTAAATCAATGGACATTTACCATAAAGTGGCGGCTACTATAAAGTGACTTTAATTTTAGGTCTCAGGTTTGCTTGCCCACTTACTTGTACCGACGTATACCTGGCATGAGCGAATGGTGTCAAATCAACTGTCTCCGCTACCCACCGAACTGTCCGTCGTCCATCTGCCTATGTCCGTGAGTAATTGCACCTTGATCCATCTAGAAACTTGGAATTTTTTTTAAACACCTTCTCGCGTCACCATCGGTCACGCCGATTTCAATAAAATTGATACGGAATGGCGTTAGCGAGGAGAGACGAAGACCGAATCGAATCTGTAACGTTAGATTCGTATCGCTTACGAGCATTATAGAATACAAAAAGGTCTTGACAGTCTTGATCGGTGTTGAAAGTGTTGGTCGGCCTTGATGGTTTGATCGGTCTTAAAAGTCTTGGTCGGTTTTGAAAGTTTTCAAACAGCCTTGAAATCCTCATCGGTTTTGAAACATTTCAACGAATCTTGAACACCGTGCATAAATGAATACATGAATTTATAGATTCATAAAGTGTTTCGATCATTTCTATCCCTTAAAATGGGTTTATTAGACTGTAATATGTGATCGAATCGCAGTAAAAATTCGCTAGAACGCCCAAGAAACATATTGCGTAATCTCAGAAGGAGGATCATAAATTTTTAACTATTCAAGTTATTTGATAGTTTCTTAAGTAACGAAGTAATCGTTTGGACAATTTTAATAGGGAACTTTGCGATGCAGTCGGAGAGATATCTGGAAAAGAAGGAGCGAGCGTTTATTGCATGGACAAGTGTCTCGTCTATCCACCCAGCTGTCCCCTTCATCGCTGTCGCTGTTATTAAACAAAATTCGAGTACAATTTGCAAGAAACCATCGTACGGCGAAAGTTGCGACAATGTTTTATTTAATTTTTCACAGGGATTATTACCGCCATCGTTTATAAGTAGATTGCGAATCTTTATACAAAATAAAATATTTGCAAACGTGCCTACACAAATTGAACCTAAACACGAATTTATTTTACTCTGTAAATATTATAATACGAATTCTACATTATTACATACTGTGTGCATTTTGTAGTTTCTTGCGCATTCAAATTTCCTATAAATGCATAAACATCCGCAGTCTATTTTAAAAAAAATTCAATCTAAACGCTATTGCCTTTCAAAGGTACTCTCGATATAGTTTCAAAAATAATTCACACCTTCGGAAGAATTGTAAAAATTTGGACGATCGTTGTTCCATTATATAAAGTGAAATAAAATCTTCGTCTGTACGAATCCACGCTACTTTCTTACTCCTAAACATACACTCTAAAATAAAACGAACCAGATCGTAAATTTTATGCATTTCTGACATAAATCAATCTAATAAACACACGTCAAACACAATCGAAATGTGCAATTGAAATAACTATGCAAAATGAAATATTGTTATTATAATAACTGCAGAATACATTCAACATTTTTATGCTATTGTACGTCACGAATGCGTAAAATCCTCGGTCTAAAAACGATCGACGAAGACACAGGTGCACGATGTCACGGCTGTGCCGGGGAGAAAGAGGTAAGCCAGGGATTCAACACGACGCACAGTTTAATGTCACTATAATATTTAATATTAGGACATTCTATTGACAGCTTATAACATTACGCATGTATCACATATTATATATGCAACGAATAACATATTTCCTGCTTTTACGTGTACGCAGACACACGTGAAACGCGTACACGTAAACGCAGCTACGTTCAATGAGAAATTTGCTCGATTCTCTCTACGCGGGATCACGGTGAATCATGCGATCGCAATATGCACCGTACGTTGAGTATCATGTCTTAATTTCTCAATGAAGACTCGTCACTCGTAGTTTATGTCGGCCTCTACTGACGCGAAACGGGTCGGCTCTGCTCCGTCGGTTTCTTATTTACTTTTTTTTTTCCATTTTTCTTCTTTGATAACTATACACTGTTAATACTTTACAAAACTATTTACACTAAAGCCTCTTTGTACTCTATAACGTGTCGTCTTACTCCTAAACAATAACGATTCATCCTCGTTTCGTTCTTTTGCATGTACTTTAATCGCTTATAGTTGAACCGAAGAAAGAATCGGCTATCGGGTAATCGTTCGTTCCGATTCGGTGGTTTCGAATAAAAGCTCGAAGGATATCGTTTCGAATGCAGACATTTCAATTGAATTGGTCGACAAGGCGTAAAGAGAGTATGCTGAACGTTCGCGTTAGTTTGGGACGATAGATTCGAAGTAAGCGTAGCTTTCGAATTTTCTTCCAATGAGAAGTTCCTTTCCCTGTTCACCCACACACGATTCCTTCCTCGATTCGACCGCGCTACGTATCTTAATTTTCTCGTGTGTTCTCGTATGCGTAACAAGTAATGAGTTAAGCACCGTGAAAAAGATTGAAACGTAATAGGCGCTTTGCTGACCGCTAGCGCGATTACAAGGTGTCTAATAATGATACAGAGTTCGTCGTTCTTTTTCCCTTACGGTTTACGTTCTAATTTTTATCTAAGCAACTATTCAACAACCATAACTTGATTTTATTTTTTTTTTTTCGTTTAGAATACAACAAACCGCATACGTCTGGATTTTATCGTCAACGTCTCTTCACCGTTCGCGTTCAGAAACATCGTTTTTGATCATTTTCGCGTGCAACGTCCCGACACTTTTTCATCGTGTACCATTTTCCACTTCCTCGACTTCAACCGTTCCGTTTTTCCTGGAGAATTATGGAGAATGTATGAAAAAATACACCTTTCTCTTCCTACGAGAGTCCAAGTTTAAGTTTACAATGTGAAAGTGCGTTGGACTCTTTTGCCAAGCGAATGTAGCTTTTTTTTCTCATTTATTTATCTGTATCGATGAATCGAGCTTTGGCTGATCGACATGAACGATCGCGATATAATTCTGTTTTCGCGTTACAGTTTTTTTTTTTTTTTTTTTTTTTTAATGTTATATTCTTTCCTTCCGTTTTATCAATCCCTCGCGAGTTCGATCGAAGCAAACCAATTGTATTCGAATAGAGTTGATTTCTGGATAAATTATCGTACGATAAAAGCTTTTACGCTATGGTGGAATTAGGGGAAGAATCGATTTGGAACTTTCCTTTCTTGAACTACTTTAATTCTACAGTCTTCGTAGATTGGGTGCTATTGTAATTTAATAGCCATCGATGAAACTGAGACTGGCATTAGACTTGAATTGATGTGTAAGTAATAAATGAAATTAAATGTTATATATACAGGGTGCGGCAGAAATAACTCCCACATTTTAAAAAACGATTGAAGAAATGTGGTACGAGATACCACCAGAAACTTTTTATTTCTTAAATCTAGATATAAAAAAGTTTTTTTACTTTATGTTTTAAAAATTATGTCGTTCAAATGGTGACCTTTACGAGCGATACACATTTGGAGTCGTTCTTGAAAGTTTTCCATCACTCTCGCTAGCATTTCGGAGGAAATTCTTTCAATTTCCTCTTGGATGGCCTCCTTTAATTCAACGACCAAGGACGATGTTTGAAAACCTCGGCCTTGAGGTATCCCCACAGAAAAAAGTCACATAGACTTAAATCCGCCGAGCTACGGTCCATACAGGGTGTCGTTAGCGCGAAATTTTGCAGATGATATCCAAATGTGTGTCGCTCGTAAAGGCCACCATTTGGACGACATAATTTTTAAAACATAAAGTAAAAAAAAATTTTTTATATCTAGATTTAAGAAATAAAAATCGTTTTTTAAAATGTGGGAGTTATTTCTGCCGCACCCTGTATTACACTTGTCTGTTGAAAAAATTTATCCAAATTAAATGATAGGCTTTCGTGCTTCCAAATATTATCATTTTTAATTCATACTCGTGTAAAGTTTATCCATGTATATATTTATAATGAAACATTTGTTTGGAAATATCGAACGTATCACTTAATTCGAACAATATTTTTATTATCCAATATTATTCGGCATATTTCTTATCAGAGTTCTATTACTGATGTAATGCTTTAATAAGTGAAGTCGATTTCGTAAAATTAATTAAGAGCCATAGACAAAAATGAATTTGGATACGTGCTTGTTTCTTCGTACGGATAAAAGTGAGCATTGTGAAATTTGGAATGGGTCAAAATGATCGTAAGTCTAGAGTTAATAATCATGATATCGTAAAATGATCATTATTTCCTATTAGCCAAGTCGATTCTTTCCTGCAGACTCCTTCATAGATGACTTAAATCTTCTAATTTCTTAACTTTAATCCGCTAGATATATAAATTTTAGCGCACACGTGAAAGCAACCTGTCGATGGATTTATCTAATATGAAATGCAGATAAAATATCATGGGACGTACAGGATCGCTGGTGTCATAAATCGATTACCCACTCTACCGCCGACACGACTTAATTATGTTCTTAGAAATTAGTTGTCTGTCGAAAATCTTTCGTTAGGAGCCTCGTATGGATATTTTCGTTGGGGTTTTTAGATACACTTTCAGTCTTTCGGTGGTAAATATGGCTCGTCTGTATCTAATTGTAACGTCGTATAATTATTCAGGCCAAAGAAAACTAAACGAGGAGAAAAGCACTCGAGTGTTAAAAAACGAAGTTAATGAATCTTTCGTTAGTTTTGCAAATTTAATTATTACAGTGTTGATTACTTGTATGGAGCCATCTTTCAAGAATGTTCTACATCGAGAAATTACAGCTTACACAATTAAGTTTAGAAAAATAATAGCGCCATTGGTTGACAACTATTTCGTTTGTTTTCCTTCAAAGGCTTGGAAGACGTGAATAGTCAAGGAATCGTGTTTCCATACCGTACGAGGAAATAATAATTCCGTCCATCAAAACGATAGGTTTCAAGATCGAAAAACAAGCTGTTTAAGAGTAAGAGATCGATGGAACCGATATTTGCGTTTTCCAATCGGGTGTCTCTGAGCATTTTTCATCGTTTGTGAACACTTATAATTATAAGTATTATTGTATGTATAGCTAATACATACATACTTCGTTATTTTTTTTATTTAATATACAACCAGTTCCACGAGTATTCGTACTCTCCATGTCAATTGAAGAAATTGATCGAAATTAAATGATAGGTTTAATGCATCCAAACAAATTTTTCATTCTAAATATATACAAGTCTAGGGTTTAATTATGTACATATTTATAATGAAACATTTATTTGAAAACATCAATCCTATCATCTAATTCAAATTTGTTCGATAGATATAGGGGGGTACGATTACTTATGGGACTGCATCTACATTAAGAAAAAAAGCACGTTATTAATTGAACGAAATGAAAAAATGGCAAAGGATTCAGGACGTTCAGCGATCCCCTCGACTGTCCCTTGTGCGATATAACAAGGTCTTCAAGAAACAATCCGTAGATATATCGTACGTGTATATAAGTGTCTATAAAAACTGAGAACGAAAATAGTATTTTTTTGATTTATTTCGATGCTCATTCGTGGGTAATCGTCACGTGGTTTATCGAGCGGGATTTCATGTATTAACGTAACTGAATAGATCATCTCCGGTTCACGAATCATCGCAGCTCGTAAATAAGATCTAGTCTTACGACAAAACTATCATCGCTAATGCGTCACAGTTAACTGAATAATCTCAACGTCTACAACCGTACTCGTACGCATCTCCTTAGAAACTGTAATATATTTGTCATCTTCATTTTATTACCAACTGCCTATCTACAATAAGAATGTTTATAATAATTAAGTTGAGCTCCCGAATTAACAGTAAGTTCGTCGTGAGTACTTTGAAATTTCTTAGGACTAGCCTCGAGTGCCCGAACCGCGTTACAAGAACTACTTTTGCTGCCGTTTATAAACTAACTCTTCTTAAAAATATCGCAATTTTTCATCGCACCAAGACGAAATCAACACGAGGAATCTCGCTTCGAGTAACGAAATATTCATTTAACCGACCATCAGGCTAACAGGACTTCTCGATAGGTAACTAAACAACTTAAGAGGTTGATGTATGAAAGAAGATTTTAAGATGGAGCTCTAGGAATAGGGGTGCAACCAATGAGTTGACTCCGTACAATAACATGAGTCGAAATAGCAAAATAAAATTTGCTCTCATCTTGGTGCCGTCAACGTGTTAAGATATTAATAACTAAATAACGTTTCAACGATTTCAATCAAATATCTTTTAACAAACTATCAAAACCAAATAAATTGCAGATGCGATTCTTTACTTTGGGGAGCTTCCAAATAATAAGTATCGTATGTATAAGAAATAATGAGTCGAAATACCAGAATAAAATTTTTTCCTCGCTATCGAAACACTAACGAATTAAATATCATTTTTATTTCGATCAAACGTCCTCTAATAAAGTACCCAATACCCATAAAACATGTGTCGTCCATTCACTTTAATTCCTCTGGGCAATCATCGTTCGAGTCTCGATCAGGATAATCGTAAATCCTATCGATAACTTTCGTTAACAAGCTATGTTATGAAACACAGTTATTTTACTTTATATAGGAATACACGCGACTGCTCGATACGTTTATCGTACTTTCTTTCGCGTGTCGCGAAATATTTAAACATAATTACCTAGACGAACGGATGCGTGAATATAGTTCCCTAATTCTTAAAGTACAACGAGACGTTGCTGTTACGTTTAACAAGCGTTTGAATAAATTCTCTAACGAGGGAGAAGATAGATGAACCCATACGGTCAACTTTTTATTTATAATTTCATCAAGGTATATTTGATCGATAATTAAAGGGTTCTGGGTACTAGGGCAGTAACAGCACCCAGAATCCACCGTGTCTCGAATAAGTGTATTTTGATACTTCAGGGGGTTCAATAGACGAATTCGTTACCATTACGTTCTTTTCTTCTTTTTTCATGATTTTCCTTTTTTAAATTTACCTTTATATAATTACGAACAGCGAGTTATAACGAGGTTACACATTGAATTTCTACCATCGAAATCGAACGGATGCGTTTCCTGTTTTTTTTTCTTTTCATTTTTTTTTTATTTATTATTATTTTCTGTATCACTTAAGCTTAACACAGGCCTGTATGTTGTATGTTCAGGCCTTAAGCAAGTCTTAACGTTGCGCTAAATACTTACGAATAGATACTTATAGTGTATCCAATGATCAAACGTCACGACAATAAAGCGATCCAGCTACGAACGGTGGTCTAAAACCATTTATGCACGTTTAACGGTTAATTTAACATTTTTGTTACATCGTCGAGTAATGGAACTCAAGTAGGATCTCGTTAATTTTTGTATCAATAACTAAAAACGTTTTGAATTTAATTTTCTGGTGTCAGAGCGGATTTATCCAAGAATAAATGTTACTTTTGCTTTTGCGATTGGTATTAAAGAAATTCGCGATCAGCGAGGGCGGTCAATGGGCTCATATTTGACGAGCACCCGCAGAGCGTATATTTGCATCTAATACCATCGCATGAACACAGGCTTCGTCGTCGAAACTGTCTATTGCGTCAACTAAACCGAGAAATACCTTCGGATATCGTCGATTAAATTTCATTGTTCGGTTAGATAGACAGACATGGTTCTACTTGCTTTCTTTTTTCCTCTTTAACACGTTGTCTAACAGCGTCATCGTAAACACGTTAATCTAATACACGTTGCACGGCTACTGTTCACTAAATCTACGCGCGGAAACGGCTCCACCGAATGTTCATCGATCGAGGACCTTTGATGTTTCCTTTATCAGAAGAAAATACGTAAAATGGAATTTTACTGATGTACAGTGAAACAACCGTGTCTCAAACTCACGCTCACGAGGTACCCCTAATTTGATTTTATCTCGAATTGTAAGTGACTTTTCTGTTCCACGTCGAGCAATGTCAGCGATCCAATAGCCTTTCTCTTCATACAAATGAATTCAAGGAACGTAAACAATTGTAAAACGTGTCCACGGTGGTAGCTCGGGCACTCGAACTTAGTATAGTAAAATCGAAATTGAACTTCTGAATGTTTAAGTGTAAAATGTAAGTTTAATATTAACGCCAAGTTACAAGTAACCTAAAGTCGCGTAGGTTTTTACATAAGGTGCATCCACTCTACAGTTTTCCCTGAAACAAATTCGTAGACTTCAGACGTTAGTCGGACGAGATGCGAGTCTAATTTAACCCATCGATGCCGATTTAGTTATTCTTTTTCAAGCAATGCTTTTCATTCTGATGCACGTGTACATTTGCGTACGTGCTACAAGTATTTTATTTATATCAGGTGTAGAAATTAATTCTGTGCCTCTGTATTCAATCACTCCGATTGAAACAGATATACTTAATCGTCAATTTGGATTAAAATGCCAACCTTTTGAGTCATTAATCTGATATCTATTACAAATTGTAATTTACAATGTATCCATATCTATACACATCTCTTAAGTCTCAACCTGATGGACATTACCCGCAGCAGTAATATTTTGTTTACTGTTATTCTTTTACAATTATTATAACTACTTGTTATATTTGTAATCTGTTAGATTACTGGCTACTGAATCTCTGTATGCATACATACAGTGGGCGTAGAATGTATTCGTACAGCGATCAATTTCCCAAAAAGCTTTTGTGTGAAATTGTAGTTTCTTAACTTTTTTTTTTATAATCAATGATATTTTACATATTCTCGGAAGTCTCTAAGATAAATATAGTCCAAACAACATTTACTAGTTAATATAATTTGTGAAATTAACAAAAAAATGCGAAAAATGGGTAAATGTATAGAAGAAATAAGTATTTATGCGATTCTTATGACGAACCATTTACAATAGAGTTTGTAACGTAAACACGTTAGTTTATTGCTCCGTATGAATTAGAAAACATCAAATTTCCAGTAAAGTACTTTTAAACATGGCTCTAATAGAGGAATTGAAGATACCACTTCGAATAACTAATAATTTAGTTAATTTAATCCTTAGAAAAGTTACAATAATTATAAAATCAAAAAGAAACCCTACGAAGAAAGTATTGTATACTTGTAAATTAATGTAAATTTCTTTTTTTTTAATCAAGTTTTAAAAATTAAACAGTTGTGCGAATACTTATTGCTTCGATATTTCTATCGATTAATTGGTTTTTTCTTGTTAATTTTGCAACTCATATAAATAGCTATTTTTTTTCATAATCTATCTATTCTAGAGATTTCCGAGAATATGTAGAATGTCATTGTTTATAAAAAATAAGTTAATAAATTACAATTTTACATAGTTTTTTTGTAAATTGATCGGTGTACGAATACTTTCAACACCCACTGTACATTTAGATGGCCATCAGGTTGAGACCTTAGAAGGTTGATACTTTAACGTAACAGACGAGTACGTACATCTACTTAAACTAGAGTTACAATAAAAATTAAATAATAAATAATTAAATATAAAGGCACAGAATTAATGATATGGTAACAAAAAATAGGTATCATTCGCAAGCTAGTAATTGTTTTTCGGCATTTATGGGTCACTCAACGGTACGAAGCAGCTAATCTGTTCTATGAAGCAGTGAGCACATTTATCGGTGTGATATTGTTTCCTTTCGAGCTGAAAGGGAACAAAGACAGGTCTCTGAATGCTTTCCTTCCGAATAAAGGCGAGTGTCGTGGCAGATTTTTCTGAGATATCCTGTTACCGTCGAGTGTACTACTTATTCGTGAGATTTGCGAAAGGGCAGGTCGTTACGTATGCGAGGAAAAATAACGCACGACGGGTCGGTAATTGTTAATTATAGGTTGGTGACGTTAACTGGCAGTATGCCCTGTTTTGCCGATTAATCATTACTGTGGCCCCTTCAAGTCATGATGCTGCACGTAACGAATAACAGTTGGGCCATTTTCGGACAATTAAGGTTCCGTGGTTGCAAAAGAGATGTTATAATTCAGACAGATTCGATATAATTTCGATTTCGACACGATTCCACTGGGGGCTGAAGGAATAATTGTTTGTTCGCTTATACGCGAAGGGAAGATAAGATACGATACGGTAAAAAATGAACGTAAATTGCGGCGATTAAAGTGAAAAACCCGCTGACAGCGATCGTATCGAGTCCAGTCTACCTACAGGGTGCCCCATATAATTCGAGTACTTTACGTATCTCCTTGACGCTCGACGATACCAAGAAGTACCATGGAAAAAAAACGTTTCATTTGGAAATGGTCGACGAGTTTAAAAATATATTCAACATAAAAATGATATACATAAATAGAGATGTGGTCATAGAATGAAATATAACGAACTAAAATTATGTTGTATTACGTGTGGTGTGATTGGTTCTCCTCTACGAATCGAATGGCTAAGAAGAGGAGTGCATCTGAAATGAGTTGGAGCTCTGCTCCGCATATAAAACGTTCGACCACGCGAATGGAATGTTTTCTAAACTCGCATACAACTTTCTCTTTTTCTGTCCAAAAGAAATTTTATCGGCGCGGTATCGAGAAGTAGTTTAATTAAATAAGATAAAAGTTCTATTTGAAGTTAGAAACATAAGTAGGAGGAAATTATTTGAATATAAATTTTGTAATTGTATTGCTGTACCTTGTTCCCACGGTACAGTGAATGGGATAGCCATCTAGCGGTGAGCAGGTTAAACTAATTTTGCCGTTCCTTATGTTTTTTATAGGTCTGTAAGTCATAAGCAATTTTGAGACCTCAGTGAAAATTGCCTAAGCGTGTAAAGAAACCGCTGCTATAATTTTCTTTTGGACCCTACATGGTTTTTCTACCTTAGGAGGAAATATTACTCAACACTTGCTAGTGGGAGTTTTTAGCCCCTTTGATTATGCTACATCATCGTTGTTGAACAACTTCTAGTGTCCGTTATTTGGAAGGAGCGCATATGGAGATTTATGTTTGTACATTCTTTCATGGTTAATGGAAGCCACTGGTAAATTTTGGAATACACTGTAGAGATGGGTAAAATTCCAAAAAATCGAATGGACAAAAGCAACCTTTCACCTGCTACTCGTTGAATACAAAATTAGAATATACACTATGCTATACTAAATATGCTACTAGATTATATGCTATGTCTAAGACTACCGTTCATAAATATCAATTAATTAATCACTAAAAACAGAAGCAATAATACTTACTCGTCTTCCCACGGGCATACTTCGTTAACGTTATTGTCACGCTTTTCCTGATGCTCTGGTTGAGTGACAGGCGCTGTTTGGTCGTTCTGTTGAGTATCCGGCTTCCAAACGGGAACAACCTGTGCCTCTTCCAGCAGCTCCACGATTTCTGTCTCTGCTTGAGCCGGGGTTGCCAAGTCCTTCTCGGCGGTGATCACAGAATCACTATTATCAGGGTCCGGCTCACCCCTTTTGGCAGCGCTTTCCGTACCTTCGGATTCTACCACTGTCGCGCAATCATCCTCTGCTCTTTCCATAGTTTCAACCGTCGAGACGTCGCTCATCAGATCCCCCACGATTGCGTTTATACTTATCAAAGGAGCCCTCGTCGAAGGTCTCGTCGTCAATTCCCTCTCAAACGACGAGACTCTCAACTTGGTAATAATGCTTTCGGGCTCCTCGTTACGATCGGTTACGGGTTTTCCAGTCGCAGACGTATCCGGTTTATCGGTTGCCACGTGAGAACACTCAAACGATTGTTGCGGTGACGGATAGTTACAGAAAGAAGCCGTTGGCCGACCAATCTCCGCTAGCTTCACTCTTCTGCTGGTCGAGCTGACCGAGTAGTTTCGTGTTATCGTGCCGGGTCCACCGCTGCTTCGTTCCACCGTTCCTGTTACATCAAAGGTACGTACGACAAAGTTGTAATTCTTCTTTTACTATTTAATAGTTCGATATAATTCCATTAATAACGTGGAAGGTGCCCCTCATAATTGGCAATCGGAGCTACAGAACTTCGAAACTCTGGTTACCATCTACGAGACGTGTGGAAGGTGTCCCTGATAGTTGGCAATCGGTGCTTCGAAGTTTGTAGCTTTGTACCTCCGGTTGCCAACTGCCAGGGGTCCCTTTCACGCGCCTGACAGGTGACAACCGGTGCTTCGCAGCTTGTAGCTCCTGTTGCCAACTGCCAGGGGCCCTTCCACGCGCCTGAGAGATGGCAACCGGTGCTTCGAAGTTTGTAGCTCCGGTTGCCAACTACCAGGGGCGCCTTCCACGTGCCTGAGAGATGGCAATCGCCGCTACGAACCAACTGACGAATCGCGTTAAATCTACTCCAACAAAATAATAAATTTACTTTTCTGAGAAACATAAAACCGCGTTTTTGTGTAAAAACGTACCTGAACTACCGGTGTATTGTACGCTGCAAGACTTTCGAAAGTGTTCAGAGACCTCTGTTATTACTACACTGACATCGGATGAGGAACTGCAGGAATCCACCTGCGTCGAATTCTTACGCGACGTGCGCACTATTTCGACAGATTGCGGGTGTCCGATCAAGTTGTTACCGGTCTCTTCAGGTTGGCCTTCAACCAATGGTGCTCCAGATGACGTCTGTTGTTGCAGACCCGTGGAACCCGCGGCGTGTTCTACACTGGGACCTGGGGCCGCGTCCCACGGACAAACGTCGTCCATAGGGGGAGCCGTCGCTTCCGGTGTACCAACATCCCTGACAACATGAACTTTATTATAGGATTTAGTTTTCACTTTTTCCTTTCGATAAAGTACCGTGACGCCGTAGACGTCAGTCGTTTTGTTTCATTGTGTCTGTAGGCCATGCATGTAACGGATACGATTGTAAACATTTTCTAGTGTACACAGGAAAATTCTGTACATCGAGGAAAAAAGAATGTGATCCTTAGACATCGATATGTAGAAAAAGCTCGCATGTGTTAGAATGGTGCCGACGAGAAGTATTTATACAACACGGAGTGTTTGTAATACGTATGAAATAATAATGGATTTCCAAAATTTGTAAGAGAATCGGAAACATCAAAACTCTACATGCAACGAAAAGATGAGAAAGCCTTCGAAGTCATCGAGTTATAATAACACAATAATATCGTGACGTTATATGTAGTATTTTTCCAAGCGACGGGACTGAGTAAAGACACGAGTTTGATATACATAAGAGACACATGACTGAGATTGCGATAGATAAAATGTAGCAACGCAAACATCTGTTCAAAATACAGTAGATATTAAAAGAACAACTCCACCATTTAGACATTGAGAGACATCGAGAAAAATGTTGAACACCTTGAGAAAATACATCGACTAACGAGGATTGCAGAAAAAGTGACTTCAAGTAAAGAGATTCGTATCGAAACTTATGCAAGGATATTATGGAATTCTTTCGAGGACTTACTGAATACTATGCGGGATAGGCCTGGTAGAGATCTTTACAAGTCGAGGCAGATCTCCCCTGAAAATACCGCACTGATAACGCCTATCTCTTCACTCATTTGTTAACGTAAAAAACTTGTACTAAAGACTGATCAAACTGATGTCTCATTTTCATACTTCACAAACTTTCTATCGAATAAAATTTTCATATACAAACAACAAAAATAACTCTGGAATCCCGAAAGTGTTGGAGGTATTATATAGGCGTTAGGAACGACGAGAAATGCAAAATAGAACGTGGAGAAATATTGTAAGAATTATTACATGCGTGCGTGTACATCGTTGAAATAATTATTTTAAACATTGTTTACTGTTACGTATTTGTGGAGTACATGTTGCGATACAATACGTATGCATGGATAGTAGTTAAGAGTATAAAGACAGAGATGGAAGGAGAAGGGAATTGTGGCGGAAATCCAGACAGGCTTTGAAAAAGAGGAGCGACGGCCAACACACATATATGCCCTGGATTATCTTATATGGAGAGAGATTGGGTAGAAGAAAGTGAAACTAATAGCCTTCTTTGTAGATCTTAAGGCGGCTTTTGATACACTGGACAAGAGGAAAAGATGAGAGGGATGAGTGAATGCTCGAATGAAAGGATAATGGGAGTGTGTAAGGAAACGAAGGGTAGGTGAAAGAGATGGGTAAACGTTTCTGGACGGAGAGTAACATAAGACAGGGATATTCCTTTGGCTCGTACATCTTCAAATTTTCACGACGAACCTGGAGGAAAAGTTCTGAGAAAAGGCGCAAGGAAGCTGATGTACGGGGTATTACAAATAAAATCGAACGTTCTTTAGGGTAACATTGTGAAGAAATTGTGAAATGTATGAATGAAAAATATCGCGTACCTGTATGGTATGTCGGTGAGATTCGACTGACTGTGAGAGTGCGGCACCCTAGGCGTTGACGAGGTATCTCGGACACCACAGATGGCTAGTTCATGGGCAGATCCGGAAAGACTTCGATCGCTTCCTCTACGTTTACCGCCGCTTATACTACCTACAGCGTGTTGTTGCAAAGTACTAGGCGTTGGAGTCGAAGTTGAAGAAACTTTCTTTTTGGCTTGTCCGCCGAAGCCAAAAAATCTGTAAGATTAAAGGCGAAAGGTTCTCTCAATTTTGTTAACAGGCGGGACTTTCATGCAATTAACATCGCGGTAGATAAACGTACCTCTTCTTTTGCAAAGGTTGCACGCCGGCAGCTAAGAGATTCCGATACTGATCGGAACGAATAAATCTAGGATAGCAATCCTTCTTCAAAAGTAGCGTGTACACGTGCTCAGCAGCGGAATCGAATGAAAATCGGCTTGGATTTTTAATTTCTTGATGGACTTTCTCGATCGTCTTTGCGTCTATGTTTATTTCGCAAGGAGCTCCAGGTGCCAGGAATTCTCTAAACAGATAACGCGAACAAATGTTCACTGTTATCAAACTCTATACTACGTTCTACGACGCTATACGTACCTGAAGATTTCGTTGACTTTATCATGTATTTGTGCTTGGTAACTATGCCTTAAATCTTTAACCGCCAACCAAAATCGTATGTTTTCATGACTATATTCTTTTCTTAAATAGTTTGTGAATTCTTGCAAACCTGCGACAGAATAATATCGAGTTAAAGTATCTTTAATACCGATGTAGATTGATAACTGAATAAACATTTCAAAGTATTCACCTGTGGGATCAGACATCAACTCCTCCATCGATAGTGCCCACCGCTTTACACGTTTTTCCGTCGGAACTTCCACTCTGTACAGACATGCAAGTAAAATACGTTAGGAAACTCCAAGCTGATCCAAGTCGTATATCCGTGACATAGTTTTAATTACATTTTAGAATACTAACACAGAACTGTTCAGTTGCCAAAATGTTTGATCGTCGGTGATCCACGGGTTGGATGGTTGCGGCTGTATAAACATTGGATCGTATTCCACGTACGTTTCAAAATATGACTTAAAATTTTCGATCGCAGCCGAAACCTTTATTCTTGTGCGTGTTAAGCTGTTCTTCAAAAGGGCCACCTAGGATTTCGATAAACACGATTATTTTAAAACGGCAAGCGAAAGCTATCGATTAGAATTCTATGGCATCTAGAATTTAATGCAGGAATTCACCTCGCGTTGCAGATCGGTTAAGGTGCGTTTGCGTGATGGAGGACGTGAAAGTCCAGGACGAAAACGCGTAGGTACAGGTGCTATTTCGAGACTACTGAGACACCAAGGAGGTGGTCTATACACTCTCCAAAAGGCTCGCTCCTGAGAATCGCTCACTATCTTATCCCCCTTTTTTCGCTCCTTCAATACTCGTACCTGGGTCCACAAAATTAACACCATTTCAAGGAGTCACTTGCTCGAATGTACGAGGCATTCAATACACATCCATCAAACCAATCAAAGATTTTAATTAAAACAAATTTGTTTAGCCAAAGCTGCATATGTACGAATTAAAAAGGAATGATTATTCACCTGTTCCTCAGCCTGAAATTGAATGATGTCCCACTTGTTTTGCAAGTTCCTACGTAAGCTGTTTAAAGCTTCCTAAGAGGGTGAATTGTTTTATTAAGAAATGAAAACATACTTGATTTACATATACGAAAACCATCTGATTTTACATACCATCTCGTAATCTTCGAGGCCATGGCGTTGCTTATTTCTTAAACTTCTCTTAACTAGATAAATAGCATACTCCACATTGTCAGGGGTTCTATCTTGCCATGGCCAATAGTATGGTGTCTATAATAAACAATTGTGTATCAACGAGTTGATCCCGAAGATATTCCAGATACTATGATACTACGTACCACCAGACACAGATATAAAGGAGGGTGTTAAGAAATGGCCATTTTTGGTATCGCCTGGAAATGAAAACTTCATGCAGGATCTTTTAGAGTGTATCCCAAAGAACAAAAAATGTCGGTATCACTTTCCCGAGAACCGATAGGAAAGTTGTCAAAAATACGTTCAAAGTATGAATGTGATGATAACGGAACTTAGGTATATTTTACATTTCGTCGTCTTCTTCTTCGGATATCGAACCGTCTTCGAAATAAGTATTAAGGAACTCAGCAAATCGAGCAAATCCAAAGTACCATATAATCATGGCTACATGGGAACAGCAAACAACAACGCGTACTCCGACTTTGCATCCACATGAGTGTGCAAGTATGGCTTCCAGTGCGGTTTTACTTTTATCAATTAGTACATATACAAAGTATTTTAAACTATTTGAATGTCGTGAATGCAGTTTCGTTTGAAGTAAAATGGCGTTAATTGGTTCCACATCAATCTGGTATTTTTTTAAATCAATATTTTATGATGGTACTGCGACTTGAAATTCAAAATCTCCGCTGTCATTTTAATTATTAATCGTTTTTAAGACGTTTCGATACTCTCGATTAAGTTACTTTGAACCGGGTGATATTTTCCTTGCGGATCGTAGCCTTCGATTCTCTGTAGTGGAAACTCGGAAACCATTAACAGTTGAACAAGTTAATGAATTGAAATTCATTACAAAATATCGATATAATGTCGAAGTAATCGCAGGACCTATAAAAAGACGTTAAATATTTCAAGGACAGTTCGATATCCGAAGAAGAAGACGACGAAATGTAAAATATACCTAAGTTCCGTTATCATCACATTCATACTTTGAACGTATTTTTGACAACTTTCCTATCGGTTCTCGGGAAAGTGATACCGACATTTTTTGTTCCTTGGGATACACTCTAAAAGATCCTGCATGAAGTTTTCATTTCCAGGCGATGCCAAAAATGGCCATTTCTTAACACCCTCCTTTTACATTTGTTTGATTATTTAAACATAATCATAGACATATCGTACCTGAAATCTATACAAAGAACTATCATCCTTTACGACGAGTGTCTTGGAGTCGTTTACCGGGAAGAAGTAGCCGTACTGGCAGAGTTGATTGGCAATATGGACCGCCTCTACTGTCGACACAATAATTCACTTTCGTATGCAAGTAAATCTCTAACAATACACGTCTAAATGATTTACTTAATCGCGTGCAACTTTGGACCGTTTTTATCTAACTTTTATTCGTTGCGAAAAATTGTTACCTAGAAAAAAAAATTAACTCATCTCTGGCCAACACGTTCGATCAGACTAATGTACACGTATGCGTATCGCGTGAGAATAACTCATACACGCCAGACGTGTAATTTACAACAATTGTTTCGAACGCCACACGTCGTTTCATTATAGGGAAGCTACGTGATCCGTGACTAGAATCTGTTGCAGTTTATTTAACCAGAGTGTATATTACGTACTAATTAATATTGTCTACGATTAAAACCAGCTGCACATTGCGCTAATTCAGATAATATCGCGACACGTTATGAGGCCAACGTAAAATCGATGACATGGTAAGTTATTGACTTCAGCTTAAACTACAATTTGTTCGTTTCTAAAATTTGGGTATCTATTGGGTGACGAAATTAATTCTGTACATTTCTAAGGTAGACTTAGCATTCATTTATAAAGAAACATCGTGCAACTTTTAATTTTTCCTCGGTAATTCCAAGGATGTCAATCTGTGTGTTTGTTGATATTTTAACATAACGAATTGGCTTTTAAATAATTCTGCATAAACTGGAGTTATAAATAATTCTGTAAATGTAAAGGCACAGAATCAATTTCTACAGAAGAAGTACTTTGTCGACTACTAAACTTCTAAATTATAATGGCCATCAGATTGAGACTTAAGTTACGTATAGATTCAATGTAATGTATACGAGACCAGATTGAGAATTTATAGAAGTGAATATTTTTACGTAAACTAAAGTTATAAACGATGTGAGAGCACAGAATAAATTTCTACGTCTAATATTTAAAAGTGTAATAAAACGTCTTTGGACGTCTAGCTATTATCGTTCGTAGTCGCGTAATAATGTACGACGTTGAAATTCCGAAATTAGTTTAATCGTATCGCGGCCCCTCGGTAAATGCGAATAAGGGTACTAAAACTAAACTGATTCACCTTTGCATCGAACCTTCGAAGGAAGTGCTTTGTGTGCGCCGAGCGCTTCGATTATTACTTTCAATTCCCGTTTCCCTGCAGGAAATGAAATTTGCAACGCGGCGCACTCCGACGCTGCGTATCGAACCCCAAGGTAGGAAATTTGTCGCGACGCTAATCCCCTTTTAACGACAATTACAATCTAGCGGTGGGCTGAGAGAAACTCGAATAAAGTAATTGCGTTTGATCTATTAAATATCGATTATTAAAACAATTTATACTTCTAACACGACCCTTTTAGTGAGTATCGACGCTAAATAAGTAATTTGCAAACATTACGCAGTCGGATAACTAGATGTAAATGTTTACGATAATGCCAAGATTAAAAAAGTAAATAATGTGGGAGGAAATGAAGGCAACCGATGATTAAATGGTCAGATACTTCGATGATGCTACATCAGCGATGTATCAGTCCGACGGGTACACAAATATCGTACCTGATTCCTCGATGGAAAGCCGCTCCATCAGCCACTCGATGAGGTCGTAACCTGTAACGCACAGGTAATTTCATATACCGCAGTGATTATCGTTTATGTTTACTGGACAATGCAGAAACCGGTGGCACTCACCCATGAAAGCTGAGGGGATTGAGGTGAGAAATTGTTTTTGGCTGCGCACGGGTACCCCGTTCTGAGGGTCTTGCATCTCCCGCACCAGCCCCTCCATCTACAATAAATTCAATCAATCGATTGGTTCTGCCTTTCGGCGTTATCCATTGTCAGCTCTAAGCTACAGGTCTACTCATTATAGAGGAATTTATTCGAAGACGTCGATCGACGTTCTAATCGATTACTGCAAGCTTCTTTTCAACGAAGAGCAATTTTCAACGCGTTGCTAAAAATGAAGTTGTGAAATTTGAATGAAACAGCAATCGATACGTTTATTATTTACGATAGCTTCTTCGAGTTCTCTCCTTTGCATAAACAGAATTATTATTCGCTATGACTTTCTGAGTGAGTTTTAGTTACGAGGGTGCCAAGTCATACAGTGGGTGTAGAAAGTATTCGTACACCGATCAATTTACAAAAAAACTATGTAAAATTGTAATTTATTAACTTATTTTTTATAAACAATGACATTCTACATATTCTCGGAAATCGCTAGAATAGATAGATTACGAAAAAAAATAGCTATTTATATGAGTTGCGAAATTAACAAGAAAAAACCAATTAATCGATAGAAATGTTGAAGCAATAAGTATACGCACAACTGTTTAATTTTTAACACTTGATTAAAGAAAAAAGAAATTTATATTAATTTATAAGTACAATGCGGATCTTTATGCATTTATAGAAAATTTGAATGTACGAGAAACTACAAAATGCAAATAATAAGCAAGAATATAAAAAAGATTGACAGTAAAGTTCATGTTATAATATTTCCAGAATAAAATAAATTCCTATTTAGGTTCAATTTTTGTAGGCACGTTCGTGAAGATTTTATTTTGCATAAAGATCCACAGTCTATTTATAAGTATATAATACTTCTTTCGTGAGATTTCCTTTTGATTTGATAATTATTGCAACTCTTCTAAGCATTAAATTAACTAAATTATTAGTTATTCGAAGTGGGATCTTCTTCAATTTCTCTATTAGAGCCATTTTTAAAAGTACTTTACTGGAAATTGGATGTTTTCTAATTCGCACGGAGCAATAAACTAACGTGTTTACGTTATAAATTCTACTGTAAATGGTTCGTCATAAGAATCGTACCAATACTTATTTCTTCTATACCTTTACCCACTTTTCGCATTTTTTTGTTAATTTCACAAATTATATTAACTAGTAAATGTTGTTTGGACTATATCTATCTTAGAGACTTCCGAGAATATGTAAAATATCATTGATTATAAAAAAAGAAGTTAAAGAACTACAATTTCACACAAAAGCTTTTTGGGAAATTGATCGGTGTACGAATACATTCTACACCCACTGTACAACGGGATTGTAACGTCTAATGTAGTCTTACAATTGTTCGTTCTTTACATTCATTTAATTCCTGCTTTACGTTACTTTGCATTTGCTTGCATTTTTCCCTTCATCATTCTCTGTCGTCCGCGTTAGGAATGTCGTCTTATACGGCGCCCTTATAGCTTTAAAAAGGCAAATATGCATTTTTACAATATTAAAAAAAAAAAGTCGAATAATATCACCAATGGGTATAGTAGTAAGGTGCTGAAAATTGCAAAGCGGAAGTTGCAATCGTGTTGGTCGCGTGCTGAGATCCATGCAATGATTAAAGGCTTGTCTAGACTCGTGCTAAAAGCCTAACCGAACACAGTCCAGTTGAGGTGAGGCACCCTAAGCCGCAGTCTGTTATTCTTTTAACGTTTAACAAGTGTAAATAATGACAGAGATTCGAAACCTTATAGAATTTCTAATCGCTTTCAGCATTATTCGATACCAGTGGAAATCTTGATAGGGCATGAAAGTCTTGAACGCCTTGGTCGATCTTGAAATCTAGATTGGTCTTGAAAGTCTTGATTGTTCTTGAAAGTCCTGATGAGTTTTGAAAACCTTGATGGAACGTGAAACTTTTAATGAGTCTCGGACACTTTGGTACGAATGGTACCGGTTCCATAAAAAGCCGGAGGAATTAGAGAAAAATCCATTTATACGCAAAACATGTCTTTTCTATATCTTCCTAAACATAAGTAATCCAGTAACTGCGACAGTGTTACATCCCTGTAACTTCCGCCATTAAGATTTACCACAAATCGAACCGTTGCCAGTAATGTATAATTACGAAGAACGGCATAATAAACCACCTATAAATTGTAAGCGCCACCGTCCGTTAATTCTATTAGAATATAAAGGAATTCAAATTAAAACAAAGACCTTTGGGAGCGCGACCCAGAATCGTCGAGAAATACCCCACGAAATAATTAACACCATCGTTCTTCGGAACCGCCCACGACACCTCGAGCAATATCGTCGAGTGCGAGTAGATCCTATTGTTTATCAGAAACGGTACCGATTTACCAATTACTCTCGTCGGTTCTGCCATCGATCTGAGGATGAAACGCGAAAGGTCTAACAAGCTTTCCTTTGGTATCCGATGTCAGCTCGCAAAGTATTCGTGCTATCAAATAGTCGGGACTCGTTAAAAGTTTCAAGACTTATCGAGACTATTCGAGACATCTAAAACTCATTAAAACTCTGAGACCCATCGAGATGTTCAAGAATTTCTAACAAGCGAGTGTCGAAAGCGACTGCGAATCCGACGTTACAGATTCAAAGCGATCCAATCTCGAGACTGTCATCGCTGTACACGATCGCTACAGCCTGTGCATAGGCAACCCTGGTTGCTCGTGTGAAAGTGCTCTTGTTCTCGATAGGGGCACTCGAGGATAAAATTCTCGAGTGGACACTTAGTCTGAGGCTCAAAGGGGGACCTCAAGATGCGCATACCTTATCGAAGGCGCAAGGCCTGTGGACACGTGGCTCCTTCTCCTTCTGTTGTTGATTGCTAGAGGCCTCCATCGCGATCGAGGCGACCCTCTGCGACGCTGGCAGGAGCTGTGGCGATATCGATGGCGGAGGGGGCTGGGGAGCTGGGCCGGAGACGGGTCTACCCGAACTCCATGGGGCTCTGGCCCCATCCCATCACTCCAGTCACCCCCGCACGCACACTGAAACATCAAACAATTGTTTTTTTCCGCTACAGATCTCGTATTCCTCCAGGGACAAATTCAGACTCGTCGAGCATCCTTATCGACGGGGTTAACAAGCGGTAATTGTTCTACCTTATCGACGGACTAAATTACCTCTCTCTGATCATAGAGATATAGATGGAGTAGTGTTTCGATTTTACCTAGTGAGATCGAACTAACAAGAGGTCCCCAAGCGTGATCCTGACTTTCGATAATAAGGTTTTGCTTATTGTTAGTGGTACATAACAAAGAACTAAAGCTAATGATATATAGTTTTGGGGAGAGACGGTTTATAGTTTATAAGATATACAACACTGAAAAAATTACTGTTTTTATAAAAAAAAAATGTAGTTAATAAAATGAAATAAAACTAGCTGGTTATTGTTGCTCGCTCGCTTTCCGAGTAGGGTTGTTGCTCGCTCGCTTCGAGAGTAGGGTTGTTCTTGCTCGCTTAATTTATATAGCTATTCATGTTTATTTTGTGTGCGACCCTTTACGGGCCACACGAGAAACTTCCCGATTTCCGATTATAACGCCATCTATCACGAATAAAAAAAATGTTTGAAATTAGTGTTTTGAAAAGGTCTCATAGCCAGCTTTCATAGTGCATGATAAAAAGTGAGGTGTTCCGTTAAAAAAAAATCATGTTGACCTTGACGTGACTTTGACCGGTCCTTTGAAGGTCAAACGGACACGATCATTCAATAGAATTTTTGAAACCCTAAAACATTTCTCTAAATCATTTTTCTCACAAATGTTCCATTTTGTGAATATTTGACTGTTTCCATACTTTTGGAGCACCCTGCATGTATACATATACTATAGTATATGGTATACATATGCATACAAATGTAATAATAGTAATATATG